>NC_052628.1:326750-641000 GCF_016161935.1 Mauremys reevesii | reverse complement strand
TGCTGCTACTCTGAAACCTGTGTACGTGAGGTTTCTGGAGGCTTCTGCCTCCACCTACTGGCCGTTTGCAAAACTATTGAAAGGGCGGGGAGCGGGGGGTACCAAATAGCTTTCACACTGTCCAGCGCTCTCAGCCCGAGGTTTCGTTTCTCTTGGGCATCCGGCACCGCCCACCTTGGAACATTTTCCATTGGAAAAACAGGGCTCAGTTCTGTGTGGTTCTCCCTTGAAGCCCTCCACTGGAGGCGTAAGGCTCTGGAGGAACCCGGCATGGGGAAACTGGTTTGAGCAGGGTGTCCAATTCCACCAGGGCAGGGGGCCAGAGATGCTCTTAGGGCAGTGCCTGAGCTTGGTACCAGGTTTTCCCTCGGGCTCTGCTCTCAGTTGGTTGCACAAAGCTCCAGGGGAGGATCTGGCCCTGATGTAGCACCTGAAGTCAGGTCTTCCCGGGACACGCGGCACTGGTGCAGCTGCACCCATGTGGCTGTGCACTTGTAGTGCGCTAGTGAAGATGCTCCTCTCCCGACGGGAGAAAGTCCCCAGCAGCGCAGTGACCCTCCTCCCGTTGGCCCTACCCTTCAGCGTATCTACCACTCCTCCCAGTTTAGTGTCATCTGCAAACTTGCTAAGGGTGCAGTCCACACCATCCTCCAGATCGTTAATGAAGATATTGAATAAAACCGGCCCCAGCACCGACCCTTGGGGCACTCCACTTGATACCGGCTGCCAACTAGACATGGAACCATTGATCACTACCCGCTGAGCCCGACAATCTAGCCAGCTTTCTATCCACCTTATAGTCCATTCATCCAACCCAGACTTCTTTAACTTGCTGGCAAGAATACTGTGGGAGATCGTATCAAAAGCTTTGCTAAAGTCAAGATACATCACATCCACCGCTTTCCCCTCATCCACAGAGCCAGTTATCTCCTCATAGAAGGCAATCAGGTTGCCCAGGCATGACTTGCCCTTGGTGAATCCATGCTGACTGTTCCTGATCACCTTCCTCTCCTCCGAGGGCTTCAGAATTGATTCCTTGAGGACCTGCTCCATGATTTTTCCAGGGACTGAGGTGAGGCTGACCGGTCTGTAGTTCCCCGGAGCCGCCTCCTTCCCTTTTTTAAAGATGGGCACTACATTAGCCTTTTTCCAATCATCCGGGACCTCCCTCCATCCTCACAAATTTTCAAAGATAATGGCCAATGGCTCTGCAATCTCATCGGCCAACTCCTTTAGCACCCTCGGATGCAGCGCATCTGGCCCCATGGACTTGTGCTCGTCCAGCTTTTCTAAATAGTCCCGAACTACTTCTTTCTCCACAGAGAGCTGGTCACCTCCTCCCCATACCGTGCTGCAGAGTGCAGCTGTCTGGGAGCTGACCTTGTCTGTGAAGACAGAGGCAAAAAAAGCATTGAGTACACTAGCTTTCTCCACATCCTCTGTCACTAAGTTGCCTCCCTCATCCTGAGCTACCCCCTGCCTGTGCACAGCCCCTAACTACCCCCTGCCTGCCCCCAAGCTACCCCCTGCCCACACACAGCCCCTAACTACCCCCTGCCTGCACCCTGAGCTACCCCCTGCCCTCACACAGCCCCTACCTACCCCCTCCCTGCACCCTGAGCTACCCCCTGCCTGCACACAGCCCCCAGCTACCTCGTACCTGCACCCTAACCTACCCCCTGCCTGCACACAGCCCCTAACTACCCCTGCCAGCGCACAGCCCCAGCTACCACCTCCCTGCATCCTAACCTACCCCTGCCTGCACACAGCCCCTAACTACCCCCTGCCTGCACCCTGAGCTACCCCCGCCTGCACACAGCCCCCAGCTACCTCGTACCTGCACCCTAACCTACCCCCTGCCAGCACACAGCCCCCAGCTACCACCTCCCTGCATCCTGAGCTACCCCCTGCCTGCACACAGCCCCCAGCTATCCCCTCCCTGCACCCTAACCTACCCCCTGCCAGCACACAGCCCCCAGCTACCACCTCCCTGCATCCTGAGCTACCCCCTGCCTGTGCACAGCCCCCAGCTATCCCCTCCCTGCACCCTGAGCTACCCCCTGCCCACACACAGCCCCTAGCTACCCTCTCCCTTCACCCTGAGCTACCCCCTGCCTGCACACAGCCCCCAGCTACCTCGTACCTGCACCCTAACCTACCCCCTGCCTGCACACAGCCCCCAGCTACCCTCTCCCTGCACCCTGAGCTACCCCCTGCCAGCACACAGCCCCCAGCTACCCTCTCCCTGCACCCTGAGCTACCCCCTGCCAGCACACAGCCCCCAGCTACCACCTCCCTGCACCCTGAGCTACCCCCTGCCAGCACACAGCCCCTAGCTACCTCGTACCTGCACCCTAACCTACCCCCTGCCAGCACACAGCCCCTAGCTGCCACCTCCCTGCACCCTGAGCTACCCCCTGCCCTCACACAGCCCCTAGCTACCACCTACCTGCACCCTGAGCTACCCCCTTCCCCACTCACAGCCCCTAGCTACCTCGTACCTGCACCCTAACCTACCCCCTGCCCTCACACAGCCCCTAGCTACCACCTACCTGCATCCTGAGCTACCTCCTAGCACGCTACAACTGCACAGCCACATGGGTGCAGCTGCACCAGCACCACATGTCTTGAGAAGCCCTGACCCCCCATCGCTCTCATCCATCAGCGAGTCCCGTTGCCAATGGAGGAGGGTTTGTGCACATCCCATCTGTGGTGCCATTGGTGAGCGTCCGGCCTAGCGTGAGCTGGAACCAGGGAGCACTCAGCCGGGTACAGCAGGTAAATCCCACGCTCACCAGGGAAAGCAGCGGCACCTGGGCTTGTCAGGTCTGGGACAGCGAGCGGCAGAGCCAGACCCTCAAAGCCTCAAGCCTCAGCTGCAAATTGTGTGAGCTCTGCTTGGCTGTTTGGGCTTTGCTAGTTACCTGCCCAGATTGTTGCCTTGCCTCTCCCAGGGCAGTGACTGCTTGGAGCGTGACCAGTAATGCTGCTGTATGGTGTTGGGAATCCCAGCAACCCGGTGCTTCAGACAGAGCCCAGAGTTACTGACTAGCCAGCTGGCCCTGACCGATTGTCACGCAAAGGAGATGTGACAAGTGGGGAGGTTTCCTTGTGTCCTACGGGGGTAGGGTTTGCATGCAGAGGGGGTGGGACTCAGTTTCCCCAGGTGATATGGGTTTAACGGGTTTAACGAGGTGACGGGAGAGGGAGTTTGCTGTTACAGAGGACCGGCGAGGGAACATGGGACCCCAACCACTGGTGTGGAGAATGGAGACCCCGGCGACTGGTGACCTGGTGACCCAGAGGCCCAGCTCAGGAGTTGTCACAGAGTGTGGGGAAGACAATGCCCTACACCCCCAGCTTCCTGCGATTCACCGTGACTCTCAGCCAGCCAGTAACACAGAAGGTTTATTTAGACGACAGGAACCCAGTCCCAGACAGGTCTTGCTGGTACAGACAACACGACCCCCTTTAGTTAGGTCCATCTGGGGCCCCCAGGGAAGCCACAGCCCCATTGGGAAGCCCAAGCCCCGTCGGGCTCCCCTCCATTTCCCAGCCAGCTCCAAACTGACCCCCCCCCCCAGCCTCTCACTCCGCCTCCGCCTGGCTCCTCCCCCAGCCTTTGTGTCCTTTGTCCAGTGTCCCGGCAGAGGTGTCACCTGGCCTCCAACCCCCCTCCTGGGGTCTCAGGTTACAGGCTCAGGTATCCTCCCTTCCCCAGTGCAGCCCGTCCCAGCACAGCTCCCCTGCCACCTTCCCAGGCTAATACTCCCCACTCAGCATTCAAATAACCTAGTGGCTGAACTTTCTGACTTTGTCCTCACCCACAACTATTTCACATTTGGGGACAATTGATACCTTCAAGTTAGCAGCACTGCTATGGGTCCCCGCATGGCCCCACAGTATGCCAACATTTTTATGGCTGACTTAGAACAACGCTTCCTCAGCTTTCGTCCCCTAATGCCCCTACTCTACTTGTGCTACACTGATGACATCTTCATCATCTGGACCCATGGGAAAGAAGCCCTTGAGGAATTCCACCAGGATTTCAACAATTTCCACCCAATCATCAACCTCAGCCTGGACCAATCCACACAAGAGGTCCATTTCCTTTACAATACTGTGCTAATAAGCGATGGTCACATAAACACCACCCCATACCAGAAACCTACTGACTGCTATACTTACCTACACGCCTCCAGCTTCCATCCAGGACACACCACATGATCCATTGTCTACAGCCAAGCTCTAAGATACAACTGCATTTGCTCCAACTCCTCAGACAGAGATAAACACCTACAAGATCTCTATCAAGCATTCTTAAAACTACAATACCCACCTGAGGAAGTGAGGAAACAGATTGACAGAGAGAGACGGGAACCCAGCAGTCACCTACTACAGGACAGACCCAACAAGGAAAATAACAGAACATCACTGGCTATCACCTGCACCCCCAGCTAAAACCTCTCCAGAACATCATCAACGATCTACAACCTATCCTGGAAAACGATCCCCCACTCTCACAAGCCTTGGGAGGCAGGCCAGTCCTCGCTTACAGACAGCCCCCCAACCTGAAGCAAATACTCACCAGCAACCACACACCACTGAACAAAAACACTAACCCAGGAACCTATCCTTGCAACAAAGCCCATTGCCAACTCTGTCCACATATCTATTCAAGGGATACCATAATAGGACCCAATCACATCAGCCATGCCATCAGGGGCTCGTCCACCTGCACATCTACCAATGTGATATATGCCATCATGTGCCAGCAACGCCCCTCTGCCATGTACATTGGCCAAACCGGACAGTCTCTATGCAAAAGAATAAATGGACACAAATCTGACATCAGGAATCATAACATTCAAAAGCTAGTAGGAGAACATTTCATCCTCTCTGGCCATTCAGTGACAGATTTAAAGGTGGCAATTTTGCAACAGAAAAGCTTCAAAAACAGACTCCAACTAGAAACCGCTGAACTTGAATATGCAAACTAGATACTATCAATTTAGGCTTAAACAGAGACTGGGAATGGCTGAGCCATTAAACACATAGAACCTATTTCCCCATGTTAAGTATCCTCACACCTCTTGTCAAACTGTCTTAAATGGGCCATCTTGAGTATCACTACAAAAGTTTTTTTTTCTCCTGCCAACAATAGCGCATCTTAATTAATTAGCCTCTTAGAGTTGGTTGGGCAACTCCCACCTTTTCATGTTCTCTGTATGTGTATATATCTCCTCACTATAAGTTCCATTCTATGCGTCTGATGAAGTGGGCTGCAGCCCACGAAAGCTTATGCTCAAATACATTTGTTAGTCTCTAAGGTGCCACAAGGACTCCTGTTCTTTTTGCGGATACAGACTAACACGGCTGCTACTCTGAAACATGCCAATTTAGTGACTGTTTGGAAATTTGAATTGAAATTGAAACATTAATACACACTTTCAAAGCCCCACTCTCTCCCAACCAGCAAAGGGGCACCTGACCCACTCCCAGTTTTTCCCCACACTATGTGCTCTGTAGTGTCCAGCCCTCGCTTGGACAGCTCAGATACCATAAGGCTGGTTTGCCTAAGGATGCAAAAGCACAACACAGCTTAGTAACGTAACTGGGTAACTACACCCTGCCCAACACAGAGCTGAGCTGAATTAGGTAAGAATAAATGTATGAACAATAGACGTACGTGAAGTGCTGCCAAGTGAAAGGAAGGAAGTGGCAAAGGGTTACAAGAAATAACAGTGAAAACATGCAAATTTGCAAACTGGACACCATCAAATGAGGCCTGAATAAAGACTGGGAGTGGATGGGTCATTACAAAACTAATTTCCCCCCCTACTGTTACTCACACCTTCTTGTCAGCTGTTTGAAATGGGCTGTTGTCAGACGTCACCGGTGTGGTGCGCTGATCTTTTCAATGATGATAACAGTCGGCTGCGTGCGTGTGTTCACTCTGTGTGCTACCCCTGCTCTGTGCAGGTCGCTGGCGCAGCAGCTCTCGAGCGAGCCGCCAATGACCACAGCCTCTAATAAGGTACAAAGGCACCTGGCCAGGTTTACTGTCAAACAAAACACAGTCTCTAGCTCCCCGGATCAGATGTCTACAGTTCTGCTAGCACATACGTGCTCCCGGACAATGGACCGGCTCAGTCAGTGGTGGGACTCTCCACTGCCCCCTAGGCCAGACAGAGATGTCCACTCCGGGATACGTTCTTATACAGGTACAAACAAGTTACGCATCCCTGAATGCATTGAGGTGCAGCCCCTCTACGCATCAGGGTGCTGCCTTTCTCCTGGTACTGGTTGGTTCGAACAAACAATTCTATCCATCCTATTGTCCTTTGGACCCTGTCTTTCGGCTGGGTCTGCCTGTTCCTTGTTATCTGTGTGGGATGTGTTCGTACCAGGCTGTTCTGGTGCCATCCTGGCACACGTTCTTTTAGCAGCCTCCCTCTTGCCAACTTCTGCGAGCAGGGCCTGCCTCCGGCTCCCAGCTTAACTTTCCTTTATGTTAGCAACGTCGTGACCATTACTTCAGGTCAAGCCTCAGGCCTCACACCAGGCCTCTGAGACCAAGGGTTTATGTCTCAGGGCCTCATCTTACTACATGGGCCACCCTCATTACCACTACAAACGTGATTTTTTCTTCCCTTGGTATTCTACTGTTGAGAATAGCCCACTTCAATGGAATTGTCTCGTTAGCACTGACCCCCCGCCCCACCCACTTGGGAAGGCAACTCCCCTCTTCTCATGTACTGTGTACATATACCTGCTACTGTATTTTCCACTCCATGCATCTGATGAAGTGGGTTTTAGACCAAGAAAGCTTATGCCCAAATAAATCTGTTAGTCTCTACGGTGCCACAAGGACGCCTTGTTTTTACTGATACAGGCTAACACAGCTACCCCTCTGAAAAGAGGTTCAATGTAGTTACTGCAGCAGTAATCCCAGTCCAGTGTATAGAGGGTGTGTTGCAGCAAGGCAAACTAAAAAGATACAAAAGACAAAATTTGTTAATAACATATGGTATGTGGAAGCTGTTATTGCTCAATCTCGGGTGGCTGAAGTCCTCTTGTCCCTCTGTAAAGAGACTCTCAAAGCACCAGGGAGAGAGGGAAGAGACAGCACAGGAAAGGGGAACTGCATACACAGCCTCATTCAATAAAGAACATGATAAACTGCAGCAGGAATAGGCGGTGATATACTGGTCATGAAAAAAGAGAGGTTGATCGTGTTTGTGTATCACAAACTGGGGAAAAATCAGAAAAATGAAAATTACAGCTAAGGCTGTGGAAAAAGCCTTGTATATTAGCCACTTGTCAATGCACCGTCTCCACGCAATTTTGAAAGAAGTTAATGGTGACATATGACCAGTATGAGGATCTGGCTTGTCTTTTGTTGGAATGATAGCACAGTCTGATAGCACAGTCAAGAGCTAAAAGAAAATATCCAGGAACTGAAATCTAAACCAGATGTCATGTGTATCCCGGAAACACGGCTAGTTGAAAAGTTTTCTTTTAAAATTCCAGGGTATACTGCCTTTAGGCAAGACCGAAAACTAGGAAGAGGAGGTGGCATTTGTACTTTCATAAGGGAAAGATTAAACTACATAGCAGTAGAGAATGAAGAGTAAGCCTAGAATATAATGCGGTTAAGATCCCAATGCAGAAAAGTAATTTTTCTTTAAGGATTTATAGTATCTATAACCCATGTGGGAAATTAGAAAGTTCAGTGCAACAAGAAATAGGGAAGATCCTAAAAGACCATATATTGTATGTGGTGATCTAAATAGTCATAATAACTTGTGGGGAAGTAAGACAACTGATAAAATGGTACCAAGTATCAGGGAGTAGCCGTGTTAGTCTGTATCCACAGAAACAACACCTTAAAGACTCATTAAAGACAGATTTATTTGGGCATAAGCTTTCATGGGTAAAAACCCCACTTCTTCAGATGCATGGAGTGAAAATTACAGATACAGACATAAATATATATTGGTACAGGAAGAGAAGGGAGTTACCTTACAAGTGGAGAACCAGTGATGACAAGGCCAATTCAGTCAGACTGAATGTGGTCCACTCCCAATAACTGATGAGGAGGTGTCAATTCCATGAGAGGGAAAATTGCTTTTGTCGTGAGCCAGCCACTCCCAGTCCCTATTCAAGTCCAAATTGATGGTGTTACATTTGCAAATTAATTCCAGTTCAGCACTTTCTCTTTGAAGTCTGTTTTTGAAGTTTTTGTTGTTGAAGGATGGTTACTTTTAAATCTGCTATAGAATGTCCAGGGAGATTGGAGTATTCTCCTACTGGCTTTTGTATGTTACCATTCCTGATGTCCAATTTGTGTCCATTTATTCTTTTACATAGAGACTGTTCAATGTACATGGCAGAGGGGCATTGCTGGCACATGATGGCATTAGTAAATGTGCAGGTGGATGAGCCCCTGATGGTGTGGTTGGGTCCCATGATGGTGTCACTAGAGTAGATATGGGGACAGAGTAGGAAATGGATTTGTTACAGGGCTTGGTTCCTGGATTAGTGTTTCTGTGGTGTGGTGTGTAGTTGCTGGTGAGTATTTGCTTCAGGTTCGGGGGCTGTCTGTAAGCGAGGACTGGCCTGTCTCCCAAGGTCTGTGAGAGTGAGGGATTGTTTTCCAGGATAGGTTGTAGTTCGTTGATGATGTTCTGGAGAGGTTTTAGCTGGGGGCTGTACGTGATGGCCAGTGCTGTTCTGTTATTTTCCTTGTTGGGCTGTCCTGCAGTAGGTGACTTCTGGGTACCCGTCTCGCTCTGTCAGTCTGTTTCCTCACTTCCCCAGGTGGGTATTGTAGTTTTAAGAACGCTTGATAGAGATCTTGTAGGTGTTTGTCTCTGTCTGAGGGATTGGCGCAAATGCGGTTGTATCTTAGGGCTTGGCTGTAGACAATGGATTGTGTGATGTGTTCTGGATGGAAGCTGGAGGCATGTAGGTAAGTATAGCGGCCAGTAGGTTCCTCATATAGGGTGGTGTTTATGTGATCATCGCTTATTAGCACTGCAGTGTCCAGGAAGTGGATCTCTTGTGTGGAGTGGTCCAGGCTGAGGTTGATGGGTAGGGTGGAAATTGTTGAAATCCTGGTGGAATTCCTCAAGAGCCTCCTTCCTGTGGGTCCAGGTGATGAAGATGTCATCAGTGTAGCATAAGTAGAATAGGGGACTCTCGGGGACGAGAGCTGAGGAAGCGTTGTTCTAGATCAGCCATAAAAATGTTGGCTTACTGTGGGGCCATGCGGGTACCCATAGCAGTGCCACTGACTTCCAATCAGTGACGCTGATAAAACAGTGCATGCTTAGAAAAGTTGATTGATTAAAACAATGTAGTGGTTTTAAACCCCAGCTAGATTTAATGCAGCAGACAGTAGTTTTTCCTACTTAGCCCTGGGAATTATAACAGCAGATATTGCACATATGTAACATGTTTAAACATCTCTCTGCCAGCAGTGTGAGGGTTCTCCGGGAATTATTTAACGCCATATGGGAGAAGGAGTGACACTGGTAGGTGGAAACATGAGGTAGTAATTCCAATATGGAAACCAGGCAAACTTAGACCAAGAGCCCTTGCGCCCTGTCTGGGTGAAAGGCTGGAGAGAACGGTGAGTGTCTGGGAAACCATAGTGGTACGGACAAGGTGCAAAGTGGTGGTAGTAGAGGCAGCTGCACCACTGATCACAGTGTTAAATTAGAAACTGAAATATGAAAAGTCTGAGGCATGAGGGTTTCATGAGAGCAGCTATTCTAGCTGTTGAAAAGAGGTATGATATGCTATGGAGGGAAGGCTTATTGGACAAAGTGGGTGCACTAAGGAGACGGGGAAGAATGAGTGGATTAGAGAATTTCTGAGTAGAAGGTCCTGCTCTGAGCAGGGGGTTGGACTAGATACCTCCTGAGGTCCCTTCCAACCCTGAGATTCTATGATTCTATGAAGGACAGAGTTGGGAAAATTACATCAAATACACGTACTATTAAACATGCTGCAGCACAGGAAAGTGTTATCAGTCCAACCTTACTTAATACCCTGATCAATGATTTCCCCAAACAAGTAAGTGCTGGGGTAGGTGCCACTCTGTTCACAGGTGACTGGGCTCTGTGGGTTCAGAGCAGGAATGCTATGGGACAGAAAAGAGAATCAGCAAAGCTCTACTAGAGACCTCCGGCTGGGGAAATGCCAGGGTTTGAAGTTCTCTGTTGCTAAAACCAAGGGATTTATCTGTACAGAAAGGAAAGTTACAAAGGAATGTAAATGGTACCTGGACAGAGAACAAACAGACACACTTACAAGGTTCAAATTCTTAGGTGTCATATTTGATACTAAATTACTTTGCAAAGATTCTATGTGGAGCATAAGTGTACAGGAAGGATTAACCGGTTTAAAAGTCTTGCTGGGCCTAACAGAGGGGTGGATTAGCAAACCCTGCTGGTGCTATGCAGAGCCTTAATCAGACCAGCTATTGACTCTGGCTGCCAAGCTTTTAGGTCAGGATCAAAATCAGAACTTGAATCAATACATTTAACACAAGCCCAGGCACTCCGAATTGCGAGCAGTGCATTTATCACAACCCCCATATGCACACCACAGAGAGCGTCTAGTGAAACACCAGTTACACTACAAATGAAACGATTGGACTTAACTTTCTGGGCGAAAGTTAATGGGAACTGCAGTGCGAAAGTACCACACTCATTTATGCGGCTTGTTGAGAATTCAGTAGGTGACGACCTCCACATGCTGTTCACGTGGAAGTGTGGATGCAGGAAAGACAAGGAAAGGCTGAATGAAGTCAAAACTTTGAACCAGGGGAAAATTAGTTATGGATGGAAACCCTCATGTCCAAAGGTGAATTTAGAGTTATTGTATAAACGTAGGGGTAAAATAGAGACAGCGGGTATTAAAAATGAAGAGCACCAAATAGTGATGAAAAGTGGAGTTGGTTTTGTCAAATGTATACAGGTGGGTCCAAAAAAGAACAAACAGGAAGAGCGGGGGTGGCACGTTGTATAACACAATTGGGAATTAGTGCAGCTACAGCTGACTATGGCGCTGTCGTGACAGCTAACTAGTAGCACTAATGCTAGCATGAAATTGGATCTGGGACGTGCACCCAGCAGCAGCTGAAGTCATTTTTTCAAATTCAATCTCAGGTGTGACAGACTCAGACCGGTTGGGTGCAGGGATCTGGTCGAAGGAAAACACTCTGGACACTGGATGAATAGTTGTCTGTTCCTGAGTGACCAGGGCAGGGGCTGCCCCGGAGCAGTCACAAAAAAGCAATTAAGTCAGGCAGACTCCATAAGACACCTGGAACCAATTAAGAACTGATTAGAAGCAATCAAAGGAAACAGGCTAATCAGATCCCCTGAAGCCCATTTAGAACCGGCTGGGATTAGTTTAAATTAAAAGGAAGCCCCTTCAGCAAGGCTGGCTGGTAGGAGCTGGGAGTAAGAAGGTGTGTGATGGGAAGACTGGGAGTAAGATGGTGCACAGTAAAAGACCTGGGAGAACAAGTGTGGTCAGGTACCTAGGAGGGGTGGCTGCCCCACTCCAGGAGAGCAGGGTTAAAAGCAGCCCTTGGAGAGGGCTGTGGCTGCGACCCAATGAGAACAGGGATTAAGAGCAGCTGAAAGAGGCTGGCTGGGTAGCTGGCCCCAGATGTGGCTAGTTCAATCAGGGCACGGCTGGCCCTGATAAAAGGGCTGTGAGCCAGCAGACAGGGAGTCTCACTCCAGCCTTGGAGTAGGAAGGACCTGGCTGCCTGGGAGCTCAGGGCACCTGATGCAGAGCAGAGCTGGGGAGCTCCAGCCTGGCAACTCCCCAGGCTGAGGCCTTGGTAAAGGCCTAAGGAGGCAGCTGGTCCTACCCCCTCACCAGTGATGAGAGGCCATGTCAGACCACAGTCTGCCCCAGGGAGCGGGGGCTAGATGACGACTGGCAGGAGCCACTGAGGCAAGGTGGGCATAGAGGGAGGGGATTCTGCTGGGAAGGGAGAGCCAGAGTGTAGGCAGCACCCCAAGGTAGGGGGCACCGGGTCTGGGAGGGACATGGGGCCTGAGGCAGGAGAGACACCGGCCAGCAGGAGGTGCTCCGAGTGCTGGAATCGAGCTAATTCGGGGATGACCAGCAGGAGGTGCCGCGGTGGTGAGTCAGTGACCTCGTACAGGGCCCTTTGGGGCCGTAGCCCAGGGCAGGGCCATACCTCTGGTTGTATAGGAAAACTACCTGTTCTGTTGCCAGTTCGGGTCCCTGGGCTGGAACCTGGAGAAGAGGGTGGGCCTGGGTTCCCCCCAAACACCCCCCTACACAAATGCTCCCTGAGAAGGAAGCCAGGGACTAAGGAGGCTCCTACACCAAACCCGTTGACTGGCCGATGATGAAGGGGATCAGTAAGTTGTAACCCTTGCCTGGGGAGAGAGGCAACGTCGAGGGTCACAGCAAACCCCTGAGGCAAACCCTAACCGCCTAGAAGCACAGGACCCCCCGAGGCAAAGCCGGTTCTCTGCCACACAGGCCTTATGGTGATTAAACAGGGTGTCTCAGTACGTAGCTGTGATTTCATCACTGAAATTCTGTTTCCAGTAACAAGAGTTAATATAGAGGGGATACGTGTAGCATTAGCTTGGCCACGTAGCTGGTCCTTGGTCGCTATTCACAAGAACCGCACACGTCTAGGTAAGTCCGGTGGCCTGGTGCCCTGGAGAGTGGGGCGCTCGCTCTTCATGTCCATTGGTGAACAGGGAGAAGAGGGGCCCAGAGCTTCCCGAGATCTCCTAAGGGCGGGAGCTGACGTAGTAATTGGGTACAGATTTGTCCTAACCAGGGGCGGCTCTAGAGATTTTGCCGCCCCAAGCACGGCAGGCAGGCTGCCTTCGGCGGCTTGCCTGCGGAGGGTCCTCTGGTCTCGCGGCTTCGGCGGACCTCCTGCAGGCAAGCCGCCGAAGGTAGTCTGCCTGCCGCCCTCGCGGCGACCGGCAGAGCACCCACCGCGGCTTGCCGCCCCAAGCACTCGCTTGGTGTGCTGGGGCCTGGAGCCACCCCTGGTCCTAACTGAGCTCACCTGGAAAGAGAACGTGAAAGTTCATACGATGCCTCAGTGACCTGCAACGACCCGTGTTGGTGTGGAAAGGTGCAAAGGGGAGACAGGCTGAGTTAGTCCCAACAAGACGCCCTCCTGATACCACTCAAGGGCTGGGCTGAGATCAGACCAGGCAAACAAGTGACGTGTGGAACCAGAAACCAGTGAACCAAAATTGAAAACTAGTCCTCATTGGTGGGCACAGTAACGAGGGGACGGGCTGCTCCACCCTTCACTCCCTGGTGGGGCCTTAGCGAAAGAGACTGTGGGGAGAAAGATTGGAGCCAGGGTCCATCATGGCTGCCCCCCTCTGTCTTCTGGGCCCCGGCCTTCACCATCCTGATCCTGAGCGACGTGCTGACCAGAGTGGGCCAATGCCATAGCCGCCCCCACTGGCTCTGGCTGAATCCCAGGCACCCCCCGGGATGAAACAGGATGGGACTGTAACAGCAGCAGCATTTCCAGCCCATCTCAACAAACTTCCTCTCTTCCGTATTACCACCTCAGAGACTGTCAGACAAGGGCTTTTCCTTCTAAAAACTCTCCCGGCAAAGGGCCAGGGCCCTCGGGCTGCTGGTACAGCGAAGGCCTTACTGACTACTGCACATGGCCAGTGCTTCGGCTGCTTTTCCTTTCCCTTCTCTGTAATGCCTGTTTAAAAGGCTATTGGGTGGGTGTTTGCCACGGTACCTGCCAGGCCGGGGGCTCTGTACACCAAACCCTGGGCCTTGCTTACCACTGCTTCAGGCTGGACAGTGACTCCTTGGGCCCCTGTCTTCCCTCTAAATCAATACTACCGAGCTCTGTGCTGCCAGCTGTCACTGCGCAGGGAGACCTGACTGGCTGGGCCAGGCCTCACTTGCATTTCAGCTGGGTGAATTTGGGGTGTTTTGGTTAAACCCCGGCTGAGTTTGGGGGCAGTAAAATGCTATGGTCTCTGCTGGGCAATGAAGGGACAAGAGAGCTGCACCAAAGTGCCAGAGGTGAGGGGTCACCATGACCAGCCGTGCACCCAGGCACAGCTGGGTGAGGGAGCCTGAACAGCAATGAAACAGGTGCAATTTCTTCCTTTGGGGGCACCATTCCTGGGGGTAAGAATTGGGGGAGGGGGGCCCTAGGTATCGCTAGCTTCTCTCTAAAGAGCTGAGAGCTGCAGAATTGTACGGTGCAGAGCTGGGGCTTTGAGGGGACGGATGGCACAGCCAGGGCCGGCTCCAGGCCCCAACACGCCAAGCGCGTGCTTGGGGCGGCATGCCGTGGGGGGCGCTCCGCCGGTCAGTGGGAGGACGGCAGGTGGCTCCGGTGGACCTCCCGCAGGCATGCCTGCGGATGCTCCACCGGAGCCACGGGACCCGCGGACCCTCTGCAGGCACAGCTGCAGGAGGTCCACCGGAGCCACGGGACCGGCGACTGCCAGAGCGCCCCCCGTGGAGTGCCGCCATGCTTGGGGCGACAAAATTGCTAGAGCCGCCCCTGGGCACAGCACTGAGGTGACGGAGAGCAGCCTACCTAAGGGGTTCTGGTGCAGGACTCTCTGTGCAGCAGTCAAAGCTGAAGTCACTTCAGCTGGGTCGGGCGTTAGAGCCCCCAGGCTGCACCAGCCTGCCAGCACCCCTGGACTACTTCAGCCCAGGACTACGACCCAGGAGTGGGGAACGGGGTTGAGGGAAGGCGAGACTGAGGTTGGGCACCCTGGCGAAGTGGGAGTCTCAGCTCATATTGCTCACTCATTAATTGCTGGCTCTCCCAGGGTGGTTCTGTTGTGTTAGACCCCTGGACTCAGGGCTTGCGTGGGGGAAGCAGAGTTTAGCAAGGGCACAGCTGGATCTTGTCCTTGTAGACATACAGAGCAGCTCCGACATGAACACTCTGATCTCAGAGACCCACCATGCCGACGCTAGCGACCAAGAAGCACACTTTCCAGGAAAGGAGCAGAAGGGAGCAGGAAGCTAAGGGTTCAAAAGGCAGGGCCATGAGCTTTAAGAGCACCAGATTTGGGTCCCACAGAGGAACCGGGTCTCGGACGTGCGGGTGCAGGTTGTGACAACGTGGGACTGTTCTTAATGTTTCCTCTGAATGCTGTGTGGGTGCCTCAGTTTCCTCTATGCATTTCTTAAGTCTCCAGTGTGCATAAATGGCCAACGCTCTGTATCATGGCAACAAATGGCCGGGCCCTTCCCCACTGCAAGGGGATGCTAAAGCTGATCAAAGAGATCAGGTGACCTCCTGGCCCAGGAAAGAGACAAAGGCCAGAGAGGAGGGGCTGGAGGGGGTTTCAGTTTGGAGCTGGCTGGGGACAGGAAGTGAGGGCAGACGTGGGTGTCTGCCTCGCTGGGCCCCAGAATGGACCCGGCTGAGGGGTCCGGTTCTCTGTACCTGCAAGCTCTGTGTTAGACCCTGTTCCTGTCATCGAATAAACCTCTGTGTTACTGGCTGGCTGAGAGTCACGTCTCACTGCGCAATGGGGGTGCAGGACCCTGTGGCTTCCCCAGGACCCGCCTGGGCGGACTCGCTGTGGGAAGCACACGGAGGGGCAGAGGATGCCGAATGCTCCAAGGAGAGACCCAGGAGGTGAAGCCGAGGGAGCTTCTTGCCCTGGAGACAGGCTGCTCCGAGGGAGAGGAGGCTCCCCAGAGTCCTGACTGGCTTTGTGGGGAGCAGTTCCAGAGCAGCGCCCGGGGACCCCGTGACACAGGGGCTCTAGACCTTTCAGGAATTGCCATCATGGGATGGGTGAAGACAGACCTGCCCTGAAGCGGAAGGTGGAACGCAGGAATGGCCGTCAGGTGCACCTTGACTGAAGACAGTGACAAGCCCTGGATCTTCAGATGCAGCAAATAGTCCAAGATGTCCTGCAATGAGGCCCCCTCAGGATGAATGGCTTGTCCAAGGTCCAGCATGTGAAGCACTTCTGCTTGGTCAGCGGTAGCCCTGGTGGAAGGCTTCCTGATGCCCAGCAGGACCTGTTGGCCCGCCCCGGAGCACTCTCGCTCAGCCATGCTTAGCCATGGAGCAGCCATGCCGTCAGTGCAGCCATGCCAGGTTTGGGTGCAGCAGGTTGCCTTGGTTCTGGGATAGCAGATCCGGAGGGAGACATAACTGCAGCAGGTCTGTTACCTGCTTAATTTAAGGCACCCGACCTATACCCTGCCGTGGGCTCAGGGCATGACCCAATTAATTTAGGTACCCTGACCCCACCCCACCCCTTTTTACCCACAGGGCTCAGGAAGAAACCTTGTTAATTTAAGTACCTGCCCTTTTTCTTGGGGCTTCCTGGGTCTGTGGAACCTTTGCCCAGTGAAAGAGCCTTACACAGTTACGCTTTCAACATTTATGTTAGCAACACGCACAGAATATTTACTAAGCACATTTTTTTATGCTTGCCACTTTTAATATACAGACAAATTTTACCCGATGGCCGGTCAGGATTCATTCATCTGGGGGTTCCCAGCAATGCCTCTGAACATCACAATTGTGCAGAGGGTCAGAGTTTCAGCAGCTTGATGCTGAACTGCAGTTTGGGGGAAATGGTTCCCAAAGATCATTGTTTTTTATTTACGTTATATAGGTAAAATGAGCTACCTCCTTCAAATGTACTAAACCTGTCACATTATCCCACGCTCCTAAATAACAAAAATGTTAACCAATTACACACTGGCACCTGTGTCCTCCTTCCTCCCCATGTTCTTTACATTTTATTTTTCATGCCCAAATTGTAACTTAATTGTGACCTTCTCTATTTGTGCAGATAAAACACTGGTCAGAGCTTATCTTACGATTTGTTGAGTCTCTTTCTGTATCCTCCCTAATTTCCCACCATCTTTATAACCTTGGTGGTGTGATAGACCCAGGCCAGTTGGGAACAGCAGAGTAGAAAGGAGATATACTGGCCACTGGATAAGCAGTTTTCTGTTCCCTGAGTGACCAGAGCAGGGGCTGCTCCAGGCTAATGAGAACACCTGACTCCAATTAACCTGCTAAGAGTCAGGCGAGGCAGTTAAACGCCTGACTCTAATTAAGGCTCCTCTGCTCTGATGCTGTAAAAGGGCTCACTCCAATCAGGCCAGAGGGAGCGGAAGTGTGTGTATGTGAGGAACTGGGAGCCAGAAGTGTGTGCAAGGAGCTGAGAGTGAGAAGGTGCTGCTGGAGGACTGAGGAGTACAAGTGTTAACAGACACCAGGAGGAAGGTCCGGTGGTGAGGACAAAGAAGGTGTTGGGAGGAGGCCATGGGGAAGTAGCCCAGGGAGTTGTAGCTGTCATGCAGCTGTTCCAGAAGGCACTCTAGACAGCTGTAGTCCACAGGGCCCTGGGCTGGAACCCGGGGTAGAGGCTGGGCCTGAGTTCCCCCCAAACCTCCCAACTCCTGATCCAACACGGGAAGATCTCTGAGGCTAGCAAAATCCACCAATAAGCGCAGGACCCACCAAGGTAGAGGAGGAACTTTATCACAGTGGTTATAACTCTCGTTAGGGACTTTCCTGAGCTGGGGGTGCTTTATCAGCAGCAGAACATACCTTTTTTTTAACGTTAGTGATGAACTCCCCGAGTTTCACCCAAGGCTGGTTTAATATGTGGAGGTTTGGGCTGGGGGGAGGCATTAATAAGGTCTCAGGCCTACAATTCGGCCACCAAAAGACTCAGCAGCATGTCAGACCAGTGCTGGCGAGGCCACGCCAGGGCAATGAGAATGACCCACTCTCTCTCCTGCTTCACCTTTAGCAGGACTCTGGATAAGCGGCACTGGCAGAAAGGCGTACGTCAGCGCTCCCCCCCCCCCCGCCGTATAGGGAGCAGAACATGTGGCACTTCCTGTTCTGCCTGGACGCACCTGGGGAGTCCCCCGCCGTCGGAAGATCAGGTTGATCACCTCCGGATGGAGGGACCACTGGTGGCGAGAGGAGAAGGCCCTGCTGAGGCTTTCTGCCAGGACGTTCCTGGTGGGTGAGTGGCCACCAGGTGGACGGCATTCTGCACACAAAGGTTCTAGAGGCTGAGCGCCTCTGACACAGGGCCGAGGATCTGGCACCGCCCTGCCTATTGATGTAATACATGGCAGCCATGTTGTCCGTGAGGAAAGGCAAGGTGGTGCAGATCAGGTGGGACAAACACCTGACAGGCCAGGCGCACCGCCTTGAGCTCCCTGACGTTGATATTAAGAGCTAAGTTGTGCTGCATCCAGCAACCCTGGCTGCTGAGCTCGCCCAGGAGGGCTCTGCAGCCCAGATCTGACGTGTCCGAGACCAGGGTGAGCGACGGGGACACAAAGGGAACTCCCCCCAGCACTGACTTGGGGTCTAGGCACCAGCTCAAGGATGAGAGGACGCATTCCGGCACCAGCACTGCTCGGTCTCAGGGGTGCCTGCTGGGAAGGAAGCCCATTGCTAACCACGTCTGCAGGAGTCACAGATGAAGCTGCGCGTGCCTGATCACGTATGTGCAAGCTGCCATATGGCCCATCAGCTGCAGGCAAGTGTAGGCTCTTCACGTGGGCCATGAGACCCTCCATGGCCTGAAAGCGCTTCTGGAAGGAAGGGCCTGGCTCACATGGAATCGAGAACTGCTCCGATAAACTCTCTGCGCTGGACCAGCATTAACATTGACTTTTCTGTGTTTATTAACAGGCCCAGGTCGCTGCAGGTGGACTGTACCAGATCGAGGCTTCTCCATATCTGTCCTGGAGACCTGTCCTTGATGAGCCAGTCGTTGAGGTACAGAGGGATCTGGACCCCCGCAACGTCTGAGGTAAGCCGCTACCAGCGCCACGCATTTTGTGAATACCCTGGGGGCTTAGAACTGGAAGTGGTGCCCAGCCACTAGGAAATGCAAGAACCGTCTGTGTCCTGGGAATGTGGAAACGTGGAAGTACATACATGTCCTTTAATTCAATAGCAGCGTACCAGTCCCCCAGCTCCAGGGGGGGGATAACGGAGGCCAGGGAGACCATGCGGAACTTCAACTTCTTGAGACACTTGTTGAGGCCAGGTAGGTCCAGGATGGGTCTGAGACCCCCCCTGAGCCTTTGGGATTAGGAAGTAGCGGGAGTAGAATCCTCTTCCTTCCATGTCCTGAGGAACCGCCTCCACAGCCCCCAGCTGCAGGAGCTTGTTGACCTCCTGAACCAGCAGTTGCTCATGAGAGGAGTATTCAAAACTGCAGGTTATAGACCCAAGCTACTTTGTCCAGAACCCAGGCCGAGCGGTAGGGAGAGAGGTGGTTGAGGAAAGGATGGGCAGGATCTGGCCGGTTGACTCTCAAACACACCCTCAAAGCGATCACTTTTGGCCCCCTTGGGCGCTTAGCGGGTCCGGGCTGGGTTAGTGAGCGAGAGGAGGAAGGGCAGCGACGATTAAACCCAGTGTCCCGGGAGCTCGGGGCACACCCCGCTTGGGGTGAATTCCCTGCAGGGTCCTTAACTATCAGCTAACTAGGCACTCAACTACTTAACGCTAACTATAATCGAACAAAGGCCTGAAGGAACGAAGTCCAATGGAAGAAACCGCTAGCTCTTGACAAGCGAGAGAGGCGCTCCGACTGACCACCACAGGCAGTAAGAAGGAACTGAGAGGGCATGGGCTGGCAGTGCCCGATATCCCGCGGCATGAGCGCAGCACTCAAGAGGGAAACCTCTCCGATGGCTGCGCACATGGGCGCACGCACACCTAGAATGGAATCGACAGGAACAGGCACTCGACGAGTCAGTTACATCTGTTAAAGATCACAAAAGGAAGGATAAGCTCAGAAATGAACTCACTGCTCCTCAGCCCTGGGAGACGGCAGAGACTGCCCACAGCCTGGCCCAAGCATTCCCGGCTTCTGCAGCTTCCCGGGTGGTGGGGGGGCTTCCCAAGCAAACTCTGAGGTCCACCATGTGATGTATCCTGGTTCAGGGCCCGTTGGAAGCTGCAACCTTCTAATTTCTTATTGAACATTTGTCAAAGGGGCGCTCAGATTTCTGGTCTTCGTTTCTCTGCTACATCTGTTGGTAGCCAGTAGGTGCCGCTGGTGTCTAACAAACTCCTTTTACTGGAGCTTTTTATGTTTGATTCATTTCAAGGATTGTGTTTCTCTGTTAACCCTTACTGCTCACTGGAATTCCTCCCTTTAACACAACTTGTTTCATATTTCGGCGTCAACTGTGTTAAGTGCTGGTAGTTTTCAGTACTAGTGTCCATAGTCTGTATATGCTGTGACCACATCTAACACCTTTCATCTCACAGCTTTTAGGGCTGTGAGCAGGACCAGAACAGGCAGTGGTGCAAGTAGAAATCATTTCTTGCAGGTACTGCACTCATGGGAGGAACACAAGGGGGGGATGTGACCTCCCCACGTGACCCTCCATGTGACCCCTCCCTGCCCCAGCCCGGCCCCCCGCTTTCCCCATCCCCTCTGATACCCCCCTTTGTATGTACAAACATCAACATGCTTAGCTACTCACTTCCCCCCTCATGGAGTATTCAGTCTGTTTATGTGGAATACGGGAGTTGGGTGAGGAGCCATTTCAGCGTATGTCTGACTTATTAACAGACAAATTTTGAGTAGAACCGTACCCTAAACTAACTATTGTACCTAACATATTTCAATGCGGGATTCGACTTCCTTTACAGGAACAGACTCCTGAAAGTCTTACCAGCCCACAAAAGTGATCCATAGTCATGCAAATAGTCTCATTGTCTTCAGTGGGGTTGATCAAATGATTAAGGGTTTACAGGATTAGGTTCCAAGTTTGTAAATTGTTTAGGACAAAACTGATGCCTGAGCTGTGAGATCAGAAGGAGCTTCATTCGAATAAGGTGGGCAGATGTGTGACCACTCTTAGCTCCGTTGCTAAGATGAGGAACATATTGTCAGCAAAGTTCTTGGCAGATTCCTGAGGCAGCTGGTTTAAGGCCGTCAGTGTCCGGCATTATAATCTTCACTTCTAGTTCTCTCACCCACATAGCTGGAAAATGAGGCATTTGTTTTCTTTGTTTTGCTGCTCCAGTTCCAGTTAGCAAAATGCATGTTAGACTAGTTTGGCTGCAAAGAAGAATTCTTTGTACACTGGGGACAACACCTGCATTTAGCTGTATGGAGTGGAAATCCATCAACTTCATGAAAAAACTCGTACAGATACAGACAGACATCATCTTCCTTTCCAAATGCAAACAGATGGACAGCATACCAAAAGGACTAAAGGAAAAAATCCATTACAATCTACATATCACACAGACTATGCTGACAGATTGTGCCACACACTCTCAAAGAAACTCTGAAACCACCTGATCAACATCCTATACAGCAAACCGGGGAAGATTAAGACTGAACTCTGAAAACTAGATACTCTCACGAAAAACCAACCTTCTACACAAACTTCCTCATGGATAGACTTTTTACAAAAACTAGACAAGCCATTTACAACACAAACTTTGCTTCTCTACAAAAGAAAAAGGACACTAAACTATCTAAACTGCTACATGCCACAAGGAGCCACAACAGTAGCTCCCTTAACCCACCCAACAATATTGTTAATCTTTCCAGCTATTCTCTTAGGACAGATTCTTCTGCTGGGCTATCTCGGGGCCTCTCCTTTTGTCCTTCCAGACCCACGAACATGATACAGTTCTGCAGTGACCTAGAATCCTACTTTTGCTGTCTCCGACTCAAAGAATACTTCCATCACACCTCTGAACAACATACTAACCCACAGAATCCTTCCTACCAAAGCTATAATAAAAAGGATTCTGCATGGACTCCTCCTGAGAGTTGAAACAACAGACTGGACTTCTACATAGATTGCTTCCGTCACCGTGCACGGGCTGAAATTGTGGAAAAGTAGCATCACTTGCCCCATAACCTAAGCCGTGCTGAACACAATGCCATCAACAGCCTCAAGAACAACTCTGACATCATAATCAAACAGGCTGACAAAGGAGGTGCTGTCGTCATCATGAATAAGTCGGAATATGAACAAGAGGCTGCCAGGCAGCTCTCTAACTCCACATTCTACAGGCCATTACCCTCTGATCCCACTGATGATTACCAAAAGAAACTACACCATCTGCTCAAAAAACTCCCTGAGAAAGCACAGGAACAGATCTGTACAGACACATGCCTAGAACCCCGACCAGGTGTATTCTATTTGCTACCCAAGATCCATAAACCTGGAAATCCTGGATGCCCCATCATTTCAAGCATTGGCACCTTAACAGCAGGATTGTCTGGCTATGTGGACTCTCTCCTCAGGCCCTATGCTACCAGCACTCCCAGCTATCTTCGAGACACCACTGACTTCCTGAGGAAACTACAATCCATTGGTGATCTTCCAGAAAACACCATCCTGGCCACTATGGATGTGGAAGCCCTCTACACCAACATTCCACACAAAGATGGACTACAAGCCATCAGGAACAGGATCCCCGATAATGTCACGGCAAACCTGGTGGTTGAACTTTCTGACTTTGTCCTCACCCACAACTATTTCACATTTGGGGACAATATATATCTTCAAGTCAGTGGCACTGCTATGGGTACCCGCATGGCCCCACAGTATGCCAACATCTTTATGGCTGACTTAGAACAACGCTTCCTTAGCTCTCGTTCCCTAATGCCCCTACTCTATTTGTGCTACATTGATGACATCTTCATCATCTGGACTCATGGAAAAGCAGCCCTCGAGGAATTCCACCGTGATTTTAACAATTTCCATCCCACCATCAACTTCAGCCTAGACCAATCCACACAAGCGGTCCATTTCCTTGACACTACTGTGCTAATAAGCGATGGTCACTGTGACGGTGCTGCCCGTGGGAGCCAGCTGAGGTCACTCAATCAGGGTGAACTGCAAACCAAACGGGGCAGACAAACCCCAAATGCTGGTGGTTATTCCAATACTTAGATTTACCAACCAGCACAAAACAGCTTCTACAGTACCTTACTGGTCACCTAGAAGTCCAAACCACGCAGTTCCCTTAAAGTGCCCAGCCTCAGGCCTCCGTCCAGACACACCTGTCAGATATGATGATGATTCCTGAGAATCTTACTTCATCATATAAAAGAAAAGGTTCTTCCAATCCCAAAGGATCAGCCACATACCCAGGTCCAATTATAACTTAGATCTTACCCAAAATACACGCTATAGCCCATTCTTATTAACTAAGCTAAAATTTATTAAAAAAGAAAAGAGAGAGAGTGTTGGTTAAAAGATTAATCTACAGACAGACTTGAATTCAATTCTTGAGGTTCAGATACACAGTAGAGATGAGCTTGTAGTTGCCAAAAGTCCCTTTAGAAATAGTCCATAGGTTATAGTCCAATGTCCATATTCAGGGTGGCTCCAGTCAATGACTGGGGATCTCAATCCTTATGGCTTAAGGTTTCCCCCTCTTGAAACCCAAAGCAGATCTGAGATGAAGAAGGATCGTGTCCCAGGGTTTTTATACATTTCCAGCAGCCTTTTGGCCTGAGAAAACAATAGGCTTCACTCCTTCTCCCAAACATCCTGGCAATTAGCACAGAGTAATTTATCCATTAAACAGTTCAGATACAGGTTAGCACAACCTGCAAAGAGACACATAGACAATAACACTATTTCACTCAAGTATCATCATAAATGTTAATATTTCTCTTTTGATCTTTGAATTAAAACTATAGCAATAGACAAAACTTGTTTGCTTGCATCACAAGACCTGAGCAAACATCTCCCCTTCTACCTCTAACAATGCAGACTTGCATTTCAAAGCTCTAGTTATTTACATATCTTCCTAACCATCCTCAAGGTTTACCCATGGGTCAGGTCAGTCTCTGAGTTAATTAACTCTTTCTGGCCCTGTCATCTTTCAATGAGATATTGTATCACAGTCATAACGTCACAGTCACATAAACACCACCCTATACCGGAAACCCACTGACCGCTATACTTACCTACCTGGCTCCAGCTTCCACACAATCCATTGTCTACAGCCAAGCTCTAAGATACAACCGTATTTGCTCCAATCCCTCAGACAGAGACAAACACCTACAAGATCTCTATCAAGCATAAACTCTAAAAACTACAATACCCACCTGCTGAAGTGAAAAAACAGATTGACAGAGCCAGAAGAGTACCCAGAAGCCACCTACTACAGGAGAGGCCTAACAAAGAAAATAACAGAACGCCACTAGCCATCACCTACAGCCCCCAACTAAAACCTCTCCAGCGCATCATCAAAGATCTACAACCTATCCTTAAAGATGATCCCTCACTCTCATAGATCTTGGGAGACAGGCCAGTCCTCGCTTATAGACAGCCCCCAAACCTGAAGCAAATACTCACCAGCAACCGCACACCATACAACATAAACACTAACCCAGAAATCTATCCTTGCAACAAAGCCTGATGCCAGCTCTGTCCACATATTTATTCAAGTGACACCATCACTGGACCTAATCACATCAGCCACGCCATCAGGGGCTCATTCACCTGCATATCTACCAACGTGGTATGTGCCAGCAAGGCCCCTCTGCCATGTACATTGGCCAAACCGGACAGTCTCTACGCAAAAGAATAAATGGACACAAGTCTGACATCAGGCATCATAACATTCAAAAACCAGTGGGAGACACTTCAACCTCTCTAACCACTCAGTGATAGACTTGAAGGTGGCAATTTTGCAACAAAAAAACTTCAAAAACAGACTCCAAAGAGAGACTGCTGAACTCGAATTAATATGCAAATTAGATACAATTAACTCAGGCTTAAACAGAGACTGGGAATGGTTGGGTCATTACACTAATTGAATCTATTACCCTATGTTAAGTTCTCCTCACACCTTCTATGGGTCATCTTAATTATCACTTCAAAAGATTTTTTTTTCTGCTGATAGCTCATCTCAATTGATTAGACTCTTCCTGTTGGTATGCATACTTCCACCTTTTCATGTTCTCTGTATGTATAAATATCTCCTGTCTGTGTGTTCCATTCTATGCATCCGAAGAAGTGAGCTGTAGCTCACGAAAGCTCATGCTGAAATAAATTTGTTAGTCTCTAAGGTGCCACAAGTACTCCTGTTCTGATTCCTGTCAGGCTGCAGAACTGGGCTGACATCAGAATCCAAACATCCTGTGGGCAGTGAAAGCAGAGGCATTCCTCTAACGATTTGGACTTGATGTGATGCAGTATGGATGTCATGGATAATTCAGACCAATGGGGAGAAACAGAATCAAAACCACTGTTTAAACACCTTTCATCTGTGACATTGAGTATAATATCTCATTGAAAGGTGAAAGGGCCAGAAAGAGTTAATTACCTCACAGACTGACCTGACCCATGGCACAGCTTTAGAGACTTGTTAGGAAAATATGTAAATGAGCAGAGCTTTGAAATGCAAGTCTGCATTGGTAAAGGTAGAAGGGGAGGTGTTTGCTCAGGCCTTGGGATATAACAAACAAGTCTTGTCTATTGCTATGGCTTTGATTGAAAGATCAAAAAAGGAATATTAACATTTAGGAAGATACTTGAGTGAAATAGTATTATTGTCTCTGTGTCTCTTTGAAGGTTGTGCTAACCTGTATCTGAACTGTTTAATGGATAAATTACCCTGTGCTAATTGCCAGGATGTTTGGGAGAAGGAGTGAAGCCTATTGTTTTCTCAGGCCAAAAGGCTGCTAGAAATGTATAAAAACCTGGGACACGATCCTGCTTCATCTCAGATCTGCTTTGGGTTTCAAGAGGTGGAAACCTTAAGCCATAAGGATTGAGATCCCCAGTCACTGACTGGAGTCACCCTGAATATGGACATTGGACTGTAACCTCTGGACTATTTCCAAAAGAACTTTTGGCAACTACAAGCTCATCTCTGCTGTGTATCTGAACATCAAGAATTAAATTCGGGTCTGTCTGTATATTGATCTTTTAACCAACCCTCTCTCTTTAAATAAATTTTAGCTTAGTTAATAAGGATTGGCTCTAAGCGTGTATTTTGGGTAAGATCTAAGTTTTATACCTGGACCTGGGTATGTGGCCGATCCCTTGGGATTGGAAGAACCTTTTCTTTTATATGATTTTCAGGAATCATCGTCATATCAAACGTGTGTCTCGATGGAAGCCTGAGGCTGGGCACTTTAAGGGAACTGCGTGGTTTGAACTTCTGAGTGACCAGTGAGGTGCTAGAGAAGCTGTTCTGTGCTGGCTGGTAAATCTAAGTATTGGAATAACCACCAGCATCTGGGGTTTGGCTGCCTCGTTCTGTTTGCAGTTCACCCTGATTGAGTGACCTCAGCTGGCTCCCACAGGCAGCACCGTCACAGTAGCTGAGCCCGCCACTGGCTGGGCAGGTCCTTTAGGGGCCTCCTGCCCAGCTGGGCTCCTCTGGGTGCCCTGGGCTGATCCAGGCCCGCTGGGTGAGAGTGGCGGGCGCAGGTAGGATCCCCTAGCCAAGGCTCTGCCAGGGGCTGCTTGGGAAGGGCCTGACCAGAGATGAGCGGCCCCCAGGCTATGGGGCAGCTTGGTGCCTTGGACTGGTGCTGGTGTAGAGGGAGGGGAGGGCAGAACCCCCACCGCAGGCAGGAGGCACTAGCCCTGAGGGACACATCTGGGCTAGACGATGAGTTCGGTTAGGGAAGGCAGGGCCAGAGCCCAATGGGCTGGAGTGGACCCACCCCACCACAAGGAAGCAAGACACCGTGGCAGTGGGGAGGGAAGCCAGGGGCTCCAGTGGTACAGAGCCTTTCCCAGCCCCCACCCCAGGGACAAGGCTAGGGCATGCCAGGCTGCTCCCTGCTGCAGCAATGCCTTAGGGGAATGTGCCAGGAAGCGAGGAAACTGCTGGCAAAAAGCCAGGGAGAGGGCCCTACAGCTGCTGGAGCAGGGCTCCCTGCCAGCCAAAAACTGACCAAGCCCCTGCCCAGCGGTTTGGAAAAGTCCTGGGGAAAGGAGCTGAAGAGGAGAAAGGTAGCACCCCTCTGCCAGGGCATCTGTTGGGCAGGGACAGGCCAGGGAAGTGGTGTGGTGCATTTGGGAGGTTTATCTAGGTGATGCACATTGGGTGGAGAGTGCTCCTAAAAGGGACCCCACGCCGTGTGTAGGAAGGAAATCTGCCCTCTCAGGGTCCCCTTCTGCCAGCCCCTTACCAGACTCCCCAGGGCAGAGCCAGTTTAGGGACAAGCATTCATGGGATGCCTGCAGCTGAGCAAGCTGAGCCCTGCTGGCAGTGGAGAGGTCAGTTCCTGAGGCACCGGGGCACTAACCCAGAGGGGGAGTAGGAGCAGCTGCCATCCCCCCAGGGGCAAAGGGGGCAGGGCAGGTGATTCAGCTGCAGCACTGCTCTGACCACAGGACTTCCCTGAATCAATCCCGGTTTGAACAGAACCTTTAGAAAAACATCCCCCTGGTGGCTGAAGAACTTCCAGCAATGGAGAATCCACCACCACCCTGGTCTGAAATTGCTGCAGTGGTTCCTCGCGCTATCATCATTTACACCTTCGTTCTAGTGTGAATGGTCCTGGTGCAGTGAAGGGCCCTGACTTATCAAGTTCCTCTTCCTCCACCAGTGCGATCATTGTTCCTGAGCCTTCTGTGGGATAAACTCCTTGAGGCTGGCGCTATAGGGCAGCCCCACTTCCCCTCTCCAGACAGGTGGGGCTGGGCTCAGGCTCTGCCTGGCTTCCTGGGATCGTGCAGACAGCGAGGTTCCAAACGCGCAGGGGGGAGCAGGAGCCCCGGGGGAAGAGCAAAGGCTGCCTGCAGGAGGCTGACACGCAGCACCCCCTGCCCTGGAGAGGGAGCAGGACAGGAACAGGCCCCAGGTCAATAGGGGTCAAGTCTCAGCCTGGGAGCATGGTGAGGCGCCCCCCTTGCATGGCTGGGAGGCAGCTGTGGGGCTATCCGGACACCTGCACACAGGGGACAGCCCAGCAGAGGGTCCATTTCATTTACACTTTATTATAATAGAGCCATTCCTGTAGCAGTTAGGGGCTGGGGGGAGGGCAACCCTGGCTGGTGCTGGCTCAGCTGGCAGTCCTCATCCCAGGGCTCAGCCGCGTTACACCAGCCCCTGCCCAGGACTGCAGGCCGGAGGCGGCCCAGCTGACCCGGCCCTCCCTGCTGCCATGAGCCCCAAGCCCTGTTGCAGAGACTACCCCGCAGGGCTCTCTGCACCTCCACCCCTACAGCAGTGCAGACCCCTCCCCTCCACAGGATCGCGATCAGCAGCCCCTTGGCCAGCAGGAAGGCAGCACATAGCACTGGGCAGGGACCCTCTGCCTGCAGCCGCCCTCAGCCTCGCCAAGACCAGCAGCTGGGGCTCTGCAGCAGGGAAGTCGATGAGAGAAGTTTAGAGCTGTCCCTTAGCAGAACCACATCCAGCCAGCAGCCTGGGGCATAGGGGCTTGGCGTGTCCAGCTGAAGGACAGGGAATCATTGTGCTGCTGGAAGGGACAGATCTCTTGGAGCTGTGGGACTTGCTAAGGGCACTTGGGCCCAGCCCAGTCAAAGTGGTTTCCCACTCAGTCCAGCTGCAGGGAACTAAATAACGCAGGTGCTTGATCTGGAGAGGGAAGGGCACCAACTTCCCATGCTGTGCCCACCTCCATGCTGCAGCTAGAACTGTTTCCTGCTACCCCTGAGCCCAGCTGCTCCCCAGTTCAGGTTTGGTGGGTGGGGAGACAGAACCCGCTCAGGGGCGTTTAGAAGCATGTGTGTCGATCAGGACAGCTCTGACTGATCCTTGCTTCCTCTGGGGGCAGAGCCCCAGGCCCTCGCATGTTCACAGCCAGGCAGCACGAGGCACCCAGTGCTCACATCTCATCTGCACGGTGCTGCTGGATCACGACACTGGTGGTGCGCTCCACCCACTCCTGCTTCTTAGTCCCCCAGGTTGCCGGCTCCGCAGAGTGCAAGGGGCCCTTCCCAGGAAGCTGCTCCGGCTGCTGCTGGCGGGGACCCAGCTCAGAGCTGGCTCCTGGCGGAGGGTCGGAGGATGAGTTGCTGTTGATGGCAGAGCCATGCTCCGCTCTGGGTGGGCTCTCTCCCCCGTCCCGGGAGTGATTGAGGCTGCCCGGTAGCAGGGCCGTCTTGGATTCCAGGGCCAGTCCCTCCATTGTGCGCTCCCCCTGTGTTTCAGGCCCCTCTGCCTGCTGGGCAGCTGCTGCCTGAAACTGGGCCGCGTCACTTGGGTACTCACGGATCTGCCGAGACAGCACTGCAAGAGAGAGGAGAGTCAGCCTGGCGTTGCCAAGAGCATCGTGCGCCAGGGCAGGGGCTGACCCCAGGCTCTCCTGACCCTAGTCTGCACAGGGCAGAGGAGAGCAGCTTTGGCAGCAGCTTGCAATGGGACAGGACAGCCGAGCAACCCGCAAGCAGGCCCCGCGCACACAAGGCGTCTGGGAAACCACATCTCTGCTGCGGCTGCATCACCTGGAACATTCACCCCAGAAGAGTTCACTGTCGGGCACAATCCTGCCCCGCCCGCTCACCCGTGCAGCCAGTCACTCACCTCCTCGGAACCCCTCCTGCTGCACTCTGGCTCCGAGCGGATAGAGACTGGGAGAGAGAATGAGGCAGAAGGACAGGAGCAGGACCTGGAGAAAGACAACCGAACCATCAGCACCAGCACGTGACTCCAGCCCCGCCAGCCAAGGAGGCTCCTCAGCACCACCCGCATGGCCAGCACAGATCCTGGGGGGCAAGAGCTGGGGCCAATGCCCGGCTATGGGGCCACTCACCATGACGCAGGTGCTGGCGGTGGTGGTTTTGGTCGAGGACTGTCTCACCAGGGCCTGGAGTCTCCGTAGCTGCTCGAGCAATGACCTAGGGCAAAGTGTGAAACGCAGGTGAGTGCAACCCCTGATCCCAGGCTGCCCATCCCACCACCGAGCCCCGCACAGACCCCCGCGTCCCTCCAGCCTGGGATCAGGATCCTGGGGAACAGGCTGGGCTCCGCTGGCATGTCAGTGCCGACTGGAGGGGCACAGGGAGACAGTGCCCCCTTTCCCACCCTCTTGCCCCTGGGTTTCCATGTCTGGAGTGTCAGGAACTCACATATTCTCCATCTGCAGCAGCTGCACCTTCTTCTGCAGCTCGTGGTTCTGCGCCGTGCAGGTGACGACCCTTCCCAAGCAGCGATGGGGAGAGAGGAAAGAGTCAGACTGACCCTCATGGGAAACCGTGCTGCTGGCTCAGGAGGGAGTCCCTAGACCCTGCCCAGTGTCAGGTGCAAAATGTCCTGAGGGTTGGGGGCAGGTGTGAACTCATCTGTCCCTAGCACAGCCACAAGCTGGAGACACGGCCAGCCAAACTGCTCTGACACAGCTAGGAGGCAGAGCCAAGCGCTGCTGCCAATTTGTCGCAGGGGAAGCCGATGGGGTCACTGAGGTTACCCTGGGACAGAGCTCTCAGTGGTAAAAATCAGGTCCCACTCCTCCGCACGCTCACACCAGTGCCTGGAGCCCCCAGCCGAGGCTGCTGGGGTCTCGAGCCGCAGGAGCAACTCGGCAGAGTGTCTGGCAGAACACGGCTCCCATGGGAGCGGGAAGGGCTCATTCACTGGCGGGTCTCAGACCTTGATCGGAGCTTTGCAGCTCCACCAGAGCGAGGTACAAACAGACCCTGCCTATCGGCTTCTGCTCCTCTGGGCCCAGGGGCCGGCAGCTGCCTCCAGCACTTTGAGTGCAAGTGCCTGGTGTCCTGCTCTTCTCCTTGTGCCAGAGGGTTCACTACCCCAGTGCTCTGGCAGGGGGCACTCCCCAGACAAACGGGAGGAGCGACGCCCTCTGCTGGGCCTATCACTCCCCGCTGCTGTGCCCATGGTACCTGCTCTCCAAGCCATCCACATAGACCTTCTTCCTGCGCCGACTGTCCAGGGCCGACTGCTTGTTCCGGATCTTTCGACGGATTCTCTTCAGGAGCCGCTCCTCAGCCTGAAACAGCCAGCTCAGGTTACAGGCCATGCCCAGGCCTCCGCACTCTGGGCCGAGAGCCACCCTTATGCTCAGAGTGACGCCCCTGCCCAGAACCCAGCCCTGAGCAGGGCACAGGGAGCAGCAGCTGGCAGGTACCTGCCATTGGGCCAGATGCAGGAAGAGCCTGGGGAGGGCAGAGGTTACTCCAGGTATTTCTCACATGCTTTGCCTGTGATGTCACTAGGAACCCAGCTGCAGGCCCTGGCCCAGAGGGCAAGGTGACCTGTGGCCTATCTACGAGACCTGCTGCCTTCCAGTGCGTCAGGAAATCAAGGGGCAGTATCAGCACAGCAGGGAGACAAAAGGCAGAGGAGCCCCAGCTCTGACAGCACCTTCTGCAGTTCCAGTCTCTGCATGTGCACCCACACCTGCTTCCACCCCCGTCAGCCCACAGCCCCTACACCAGGCACACACGCCTGGGCCTGGCCTCCAGCTCACACTAGGCAGGCTGACCAGAACCCAGCCCGCCCAGAGGTCTCGAAAACAGGGCCTGAAAGAGTCACTGGCCCGAGGAGACCAGGCCAAACTCCTTGGCAGGAGGAGAGGGCCTGACCCAGCATCCCTGCAGAACACGGCTTCATACAGCACAGCCATCCGGAGGGTGCAGGCAGGCACAGCAAACTAACAAGACTGGCCAGTTTCATGGCTGCTCTTCAGGTCCCTGTGGGCAGCTGAGGACTGTCAAGACTCACTTCACTTGCCTTCCTGCTTCTGGGGAACTCTCTGCAGCAGCACAGAACGCCCCTCCCTCCACAGCAGCCAACATGCCAGGGAGGTGCAGTGGCAGGCCACACCTCCCCCACACCTTCTTCCTTCTAGCAGATAGAGGGGCAGTGGCTGCAGATCACCTAGCTGGGGTCTGGCCAGTGGCCATCATGGAAGATGGAGCCCCGCAAGACACCAGCCCTGGACCGTGGTAATGGGGCACCCCTCTTCATCGCTCCTATCAGTCTCTGGCCTGGGCCCTCTCTGAAGGAGTGAGTGAGGGGAGGGGCCATGCACTAGAGTGGGGTGGGGGGTGAACTCACCCTGGTCAGGGGCAGGTGGGATGGCAAGGAGACACCCTCTCTCTCCAGAAGCTGTTTCTCCTCTTCTGTCAGGATCAGTTCCGGGAAATCGAACTACAACAGAAACCAACCCACTGCTGAGCATGGAGAACCCCTCCCCTGAACTAGTGAGGGAAGCCCCCGGGGCAAGATGGGAGTCTGCACCTGAGCACGGAGCGGAGGTGCAAGTGAGGAGGGAAGGCAGGGGCCCACCAGCATTTGCAGTGGGGCCTGTCCCTGGGGCACGGGCCTCAGTACCTGTATAGGGGTGCCAGGCATGAAGTCATCCATGGGCACAGCAACCGGGAAGCTGGAACTCTGCTCGTTGACCAGGGTCTCCTCTGCACTTACCGAGTCCCCCCACATATCTGGAAGAGGAATGAGAGTCAGGCGCCACCCACTGTACACCCCGTGCCAGCAGCCCCAGCAGGCCAGCCAGACCCCTCTTCCCCACCCCCGGCCTTCTTCCTCCACTCGGCAGACAGCTGGGCTGCTTCCCTGCCAAGCCCAGCATGGCCCGTAGCCATGGGCTCAAGCTGTGGTAGAGGGATTCCCCAGGTCTACCCCTTACCCAGGTCGATGGAGATGTCTCCTTCTGCCGTCTCAGCTCTCACGCTCTCCAGCGCCACCCTGTCCCATTGGAGGGAGTAGCTGTGTTCGACCTGCACGATGTCAGAGCTCAAAGGGCTGGAGGTGAGGTCCCTGGCCGGAGACGCATCCCAGCTGCTGGGGCTGGGGAAGGGATTCTGGTCCTCGGAGATGCCGCTATCGCTATCGAGAGGCGAGTGACCCTGCAAGGCACTTGGCCCCTCCACAAAGGGGCTCAGCAGGGAGCTGAGAAAGTCCTCCACCTCCTTGTCATTCAGGAGCTGCAGAGAAGAGTTGCTGCTAAGCAGAGGATGGAGGCCTGAAAGCCCCCTCCCACGGCCCAGCCCAGCTCACTTCTCTATGCTCTGCACCAGACAGCAGTCTCACCTCGGGCTCCAGCAGACCCCAGTCTCCCAGCAGGTTGGCTTCGTCCTCCAAGAACTCTGCACGGGGAGCATCATCTGCCAGGAGGAAGCTGAGCAGCTCCTCATCTGCCAAGGCAACCACCTCTTCTGGGCACGACATCTGAGCAAGACAGACAGAGCCATCCAGGGGCTGTGGGAGAGACCCACCCTCACATCCAGGAGAGGGACAGGACCTCCTTCCTGCCCCTCTGCCTGGACACTCACATCGCTACGGGTGTAACTGCCAGGAGCGCTACAGGGAAGGGTACAACACATGCAAAGCCAGACCCCGGAGACTCCTGCAGCAAGGCTCCTGGCGCACCTCTACCTGCCCAGGCACTGCCTGGGCCCAGCAGCCCACAAGCAGGGCAATGAAAGCGGGTGATGTGGCCAAGGCACCTCACAGTATGAGTGTGCTGCAACAAGGCACAGCTGGCTGGGCAGGGCCCGGGGGAGTTCCTCACCCAGCCCCAATACGAGACTGGCTCCTGCAGCTCTCCAGATCCAGAAGAGTCTCTGCACCCTGGCCTGATGCCAGCTAGGCTGGCACTCCTTGGAGGCCTCAGATCAGGTGCATCACCTTGTGACCAAGCTGGAGGGCAGATCCCAGGAGCCTGAGTCTCAGCACCGCAGCAGCTGCTCGGAAACAGGAAGTTGGTCCATGGGGCAACCCTGGTGGATCAGTCCGTCCACTCCCTCAAAGGAGCAGGAAGCAAGGCAGTGAGAGGAAGGGGGATGCAGGGGCCCCATTGTTCCGGCGAGCACAGGGAACATCTGGCTGGGAATCACGCACTGAACAGGTCCCCAGGCAGGCAGCCAAGGGAGGAGCTGGGCCACTGCGGGCTACAGCAGGCGATTCGGAAGGAAGGGTCATAAAAGCTGCTCTGCACACAGAGCAACACCTCCCCAGCACACGTGTGTACACACACACACACGCGTGTGCAAACCCAGCAGCCAAGACATCAGCTATTGGGCACATCAGACAACACTGAATGGGGGTCACGCGGCTGCCGCTCTTCGCCCCTGCAAGCCTGTCTGAGGAACAGTTAGGCTGGGAGCCAGCTGTGCCCTGCTGAGTCAGAAGGCAGGGCTAGGCCCCCCATCGCCTTACTGCCTTGGGTCCCTATGTCGGGGCTCTCAAGGGGCCAATCATGCAGCCCCAAAACACACCCCTCTCCTAGCCAAGTCTGAGCTCTGGGGAGCTGTGGACAACCAGCCCACGTGCAGGAATGGCGAATCGGACTAGTTCTCTGTGGGCATCCAGCGGCCAATTCCATGGCAAGGAGCCACTGCCCCAGTGATCACCCCCGGCCATGGAATGGCCTACACAGATCCTTGGTCACTTGCACCATGTGTGCCACTTCCCGCCGCAATTCTGAGCCCTGAACAGACAGCCACACCCTGCACTGCACACCCTGCACTGCACCCTGCACTGCACTGCACCAGGCTCTGGTGGCTAGAAACAGATTCAGCTTCACTCTGATTTAAGTTTCTTTGCCTCGCCATGCCATGCCACCTTGCAATGACAGCTCAGGGACATGCCAAAATCCTGTGACATCAGCTAAGCGGCTTTAGAGCAGGAGAGGGGAGGGACCTGGGAGACAGGACTTCTGGGTTCTTTCCCCAGCTCTGGGTGGGGAGTGAATCTAGTGGTTAGAGCCACAGGAGTTGGGAGCCGGGAGCCAGGATTCCTGGGTTCTCTCTCCCCGCGGGGGGACCAGTGATTAGAGCGGGGGGGCTGGGAGCCAGGACTCCTGGGTTCTCTCCCGGCGGGAGTGGGGGCTGGGAGCCAGGACTCCGGGGCTCTCCCGTCTGGAGTGGGGGCTGGGAGCCAGGACCTGGGGCTCTCCCGGCGGGGCGGGTGGGAGAGGCTGGGAGCCAGGACTCCTGGGTTCTCTCCCGTCTGGGCGGGGGCTGGGAGCCAGGACTCCGGGGTTCTCTCCCGGCGGGAGGGGGGGCTGGGAGCCAGGACTCCTGGGTTCTCTCCCGGCGGGGCGGGTGGGAGAGGCTGGGAGCCAGGACTCCTGGGTTCTCTCCCGGCGGGGCGGGTGGGAGAGGCTGGGAGCCAGGACTCCTGGGTTCTCTCCCGGCGGGGCGGGTGGGAGGGGCTGGGAGCCAGGACTCCTGGGTTCTCTCCCGGCGGGGAGGCGGGGCCGGGAGCCAGGACTCCTGGGTTCTCTCCCGTCTGGGCAGGGGGGCTGGGAGCCAGGACTCCTGGGTTCTCTCCCGTCTGGGCGGGTGGGAGAGGCTGGGAGCCAGGACTCCTGGGTTCTCTCCCGGCGGGGGGGGGGGGCGGGGAACCAGGACTCCTGGGTTCTCTCCCGGCGGGGAGGGGGCTGGGAGCCAGGACTCCTGGGTTGGGTCCCGGCGGGGCGGGTGGGAGAGGCTGGGAGCCAGGACTCCTGGGTTCTCTCCCGGCGGGAGGGGGGGGCTGGGAACCAGGACTCCTGGGTTCTCTCCCGGCGGGGAGGGGGCTGGGAGCCAGGACTCCTGGGTTCTCTCCCGGCGGGGAGGGGGCTGCAGTCGCACCCCTCCCCCAGCCCTGGCGCTGCCGACCCCCGCGGACCGCCCGCCCGCACGGGGCCCCCGTACCTCACTCGACACCTTCCGCTGCGCGGATCCGCTTCCAACACATCAAGAATGACGTCACCGAGCCCACAACTCCCAGCAGCCCCTGCGCCGCAAGCCCGCTCATTGGTGAGCTTGGGGCTGACTCGGGCCCCCATTGGCCGGAAATAATGTCACCCAGACAGCACCGAAGAGCCCGCCCCCAGTCCGCTCGTGAGTGACGGGTTCGCTGGAGGGGGCGGGGCCGAGGGGTGTGAGTGACAGAGGCGCAGGAGGGGGCGGGGCCGAGGGGTGTGAGTGACGGGTGCAGTGGTGGGGCGGGGCCGAGGGGTGTGAGTGACAGAGGTGCAGGAGGGGGCGGGGCCGAGGGGTGTGAGTGACAGAGGTGCAGTGGTGGGGGAGGGGCCGAGGGGTGTGAGTGACAGAGGTGCAGTGGTGGGGAGGGGCCGAGGGGTGTGAGTGACAGAGGTGCAGTGGTGGGGGAGGGGCCGAGGGGTGTGAGTGATGGGTGCAGTGGTGGGGGAGGGGCCGGGGGTGTGAGTGACAGAGGTGCAGGAGGGGGCGGGGCCGAGGGGTGTGAGTGACAGAGGTGCAGGAGGGGGCGGGGCCAAGGAGTGTGTGTGATGGGCATGGTAGATGGGCTTGGCCCATCAGTCAGGGGCATGACCCAGGCTGTGATGCTTGGGCAGAGGCCTCAATCCCCACCCCAGTCTTCCCGGCAGGGCCAGAGTTACCGAGGCAGAGGGAGCAGGGGGAATCCATATTGTCACAGACGTCCCCCAGCACTGCGGAGCCGCCAGCCCCTCTGGGCTGGGCAGTGGTGACAGACGGACCCAGGGCCCATGAAGTATCATCGAACGGCATCGTTACCCATGGAAGGGAAGTAAGGTGTAAATGCTTGACAGTGAGGGGAATTAACTGTTGGACAATTTACCAAGGGCCACAGGGAATTCTCCATCACAGACAGCTTCAAACCAAGATGGGCTGTGCTCCTGGAATTACTTTGGGGCAGTTCCCGGGGCTGTGCTATACAGGGGGTCAGACTAGTCCTAGGGCCCGTGCTGTACAGGGGTCAGACTAGGGGATCACAATGGTCCTTCTGGACTTGCACTCTGTGAATCTCTGACATAATGAAGGGACACAATGGCGAGACGCAGAACAATGAAGGAAAGAGGAGGGAGATTGGGCACTATCATACACCTAGCTCATAGCACGGGGACAAGGGGGATCGGGCACTGCCATTCACTCTGCTCGTATCGGAAGGACAAGGGGGATTGGGCACTGCTGTTCACCCTGCTCGTATTGGAAGGACAAGGGGGATCGGGCACTGCTGTTCACCTTGCTGGTCTCATGGGGACAAGGGGGATCAGGCACTGCCATTCACCCTGCTCGTATCGGAAGGACAAGGGGGATCAGGCACTGCCATTCACCCTGCTCATATCGGAAGGACAAGGGGGATCGGGCACTGCTGTTCACCCTGCTGGTCTCATGAGGACAAGGGGATCGGCCACTGCTGTTCACATTGCTCATTTGATGGGAAGAAGGGGACTTCCCATGGAACTGAAAAGCTGCACACCTAAAGCTGATAGGAGGAAACACTTTTTCCTGTGGAACTCTGCTAGACAGCGTCACCAAGGCCAAGAGCTTAGCAGCATTCAGTGAAGATATTTATATGGACAGCAAGAATATTCAGCATTGATCTTAATCAGGTAAACACAATAAAAGCTAATAACCCTTGCTTCAGAGTGGAGTCACCTAAGGGTAGGTCCATACTTACCCGCCGGGTCGACGCGGAGAGTTCGACTTCTTGGAGTTCGAACTATCACGTCTAATCTAGACGCGATAGTTCGAACTCCGAACGCGCTCCCATCGACTCCGGAACTCCACCACCACGAACAGCGGTGGCGGAGTCGACGGGGGAGCCGCGGAGTTTGATTCCGCGGCATCTGAACAGGTAGGAAATTGAACTAACACACCTCCTCCCCGTAGTGTAGACCAGGCCTCAGTGATGGGTGAGGAGAAAATTTCCTCTGTGGGTGAGTTAGCCCGTGGCCATAGGCTTCTTAATCCTTGCCTAGGACTGGCCACCATCGGAGATCAGACACTGGGCTATACGTCCCCCTGGTCTGGTGCAAAAGGCAATTCCTACCTCCCTGGAAAAGGAGGAGCTGACAAAGGAGAGAGTTTGAGGAGGCCAGGCCTGAGGAGGCACTCGAGGCAGTGGAAAGGGAGCAGGGTGCAGGCCGACTAGTGAAGCTCTATGGGCAGCTGCACTGTGCAGTGTTGACTGCTTGGAGGGGAGACAGGGTGATGAGAAGCCGGCCCAGGCAGGGTGGGGATAGGGCCTGGGGCTGAGCCCAGCAAGTGTGGGATGGCTGGGAACTCTTGGGCTGGGCTGGGACATTGTGGGGCAGCCCTTGGGGAGTGCTGGGAGCTGGCTGGGCAGGCTGGCACAGTGATGGTGTGGTGACCTGGCAAGGCTCGGCTACTTGTGAGCAGAGGCAGAGGGTAACCAAGACAAAAGGGGTCATTTTAAATGTTCAGATCTTTATAAGGGAGAAGCCCAGGAGCATAAATAATACAGAACATTACCAAAGACTCACAACGGATACTAATAAACTAGAGGTTACCAACTCACTAAGCTTTGGGAGCGTGCAGTTAGCACCACATGCATTGTTATTAACAAGAACAAAAGAGATATATTAGGTCACTTCAGCGGAGAATCAGCTCGTCTTCTTGTCGGTAAGTCCAGCTCCACTCTTGTCCTGTTCTTTGCTTCTCTCACGCTGGAAGTGATTCTTTGATTTGCTGTTCCTGGGCTGTACCTCGCTGCACCGAGTGTATCACAAGCGGGGTTTGTCCATTAGTCACCTTGGAACTGTGTTCCGTCAGTAGACGTTCAAACAGTCGTTCTCTCCCTTCATGTACTCGGGGGGCTTCTCGCTTACTGTTCTCAGGATCTGCTTTCCTCTAACACAGCTTTTTGATCACTTCCCTTTTTCACCAATCATATTTCCTTTCAGTTTTTCCCCTTGATACCCGCTCTCCGGTGCAGCTGTAGATCTTACTTCCCTCTACTTCCCTTCTCTAATAGCCACTGCTATACATACATAGCGTATTTTTTTCTGCTTCTTCTACCAGAAGTCAGGGGCTGGCCTTACTGGGCGGAGCAGGACAAGGCGGGGCAGGGGCTGGCCATGCTGTGTGGGGCAGGGTAGAGGCTGCCTGGGATGGGCAGGATGAAGCGTGGCAGAGGCTGGCTGTGCTGGGTGGAATGGGACAGGACAAGGCACTAGATAGGGAGGGCTCTCAGTTACTACAGAGAATTCTTTCCCAGGTACCTTGCCCATAGGCTCGGGGTCTAACTGATCATCATATTTGTGGTCAGGAAGGAATTTTCCCCCAAGTCAGATTGGCAGATTTTTCACCTTCCTCTGCAGCGCGGGGCATGGGCCACTTGCTGGTTTGAACTAGAGTATATGGTGAATTCTCAGTAACTTGACGTCTTTAAACCATGACTGTGGCAGTCTGTGCAGGGTGGGCTGGGTGGGGTGGGAGGGGCTGGGTGGGGTGAGATGGGTGGGGTGGGGTGGGTGGGGCTGCGGGAGGTGGGGCGGGCGGGGCAGGCTGTGCAGGGTCGGCTGGGTGGGGTGGGAGGGGCTGGGCGAGGTGAGCTGGGCGGGTCGAGTGTGGGGCAGGGAGGGGCTGGGTGGGGCGAGGCGAGGTGGGCGGGGTGGGGCTGGGCGAGGTGAGCGGGGGCAGGCTGTGCAGGGTGGGTTGGGTGGAGCTGGGCGAGGTGGGCTCGGTGGGGGCAGGCTGTGTGGGGTGGGGCTGGCTGGGGTGGTGTGGGGCAAGGTGGGGCAGGGTGAGATGGGGCAAGGTGGGATGAGCTGGGTGGGGCAGGGCGAGGTGAGGCAGGGACGGGGTGGGTCAGGCTGGGCGGGGTGGGGTGGGGTGAGCTGGGTGGGGCAGGGTGGGGGCAGGCTGTGCAGGGCTGGGTGGGGCAGGACAGGGTGGGATGAGCTGGGTGGGGCTGGGCGAGGTGGGGCAGGGACAGGGTGGGTCAGGCTGGGCGGGTGGGGTGAGCTGGGTGGGGCAGGATGGGGATGGGATGGGGTGGGGTGGGGCGGGAGGGGCTGTATGGGCTGAGAGGGGCGGGGTGGGGTGGGGCGGGGCTGGGCGAGGTGGGGTGGGGCAGGGCTAGGTGGGGGCAGGCTGGGCTGGGTGGAGTGGGGCGGGGTGAGGTGGGGCAGGGCAGGGGCGGGGTGGGGCAGGACAGGGTGGGATGAGCTGGGTGGGGCTGGGTGAGGTGGGGCAGGCTGTGCAAGGTGGGGTAGGGTGGGGTGGGGTGAGCTGGGTGGGGCAGGGCGGGGATGGGGTGGGGTGGGGCGGGAGGGGCTGAGAGGGGCGGGGCTGGGCGAGGTGGGGTGGGGCAGGGCTAGGTGGGGGCAGGCTGGGCTGGGTGGAGTGGGCGGGGTGAGGTGGGGCAGGGCTGGGCGGGGTCTCTTGGTGGTTATTGGGACACAACCAATGGAGGCGCCGCGGCTCCTGCCTGCAGGGTCCTGTCTATCCCGGGACCACCCGGCGCTAGGACCCCGTCGCCTCCCCGAGGGCGGGTCTGTGGCGCGGCCTGGCCCCACTCCCGCGGGGCGGGGCCGGGCCTTGCCCACAACCAAGATGGCGCCGGGCTGGCTACACTCTGGGGTGGGACGTGGCGGTGCGAGTGCGCAGGCGCGGCGCTACCACAGAGCGTCAGCACAGAGCGTCTCCCTAAGGGCGGGGGGCGTCGCTCCGTCTTTCCCTCCCAGCGAGTCGCGTCCGGAGCAGCGCCGCAGCGGGACCCGGCTGGCGCCCCAGGTAGGCCCGGGCGGGGTCAGGCCCGGGGCGTCGGGAGCCCGGCCGGGGCCGGGGGCTGGTGCGCGGGAGCCTGGGGGGGAGGCCAGGCCAGGCGGGGGGAGAGGGAAGCTGGGTGGGGGGGGAGGCCAGGCGTGGGTGGGGTGCGGGGGGGGAGGGAGGCTGGCCAGGCTCGGGAGGCCAGGCTGAGGGGCGGAGGCCAGGCATGGGTGCGGTGGGAGGCCAGGGGAGCGGGGGGAGGCCAGGTGGGGGTGGGTTGGGGGGGGGGCCCGGCGGGGGGGGGTGGGTGGGGAGGCCAGGAGGGAGGCCAGGCGTGGGTGGGGGGAGGCCAGGCTGGGTGGGGTGTGTGTGTCCGACGTGAGGTTTGCAGAGCGCAGGCGACACGCGTTGCAGGGGCTGATACATCAGGGACACTGCAAGCCCTGAGACCAGCTGACTCCGTGACTTGCAGGCGGAGAGGGTGGGAGCTGCTGTGGGCGAAGGCGAGGTACCCTGCAGCTGACCCCCCCGCTGCTTTCCCTGCTGTTGCAGCTCCCAGACTACCTGCCTGCCAGGCTGTGTCACTAACGAATGTAACAGCCTGGTGGCTGGGATTGGCTCGTTTTACTGACACAGCACAGCGGGACTTCAGCAGATACCATCCTCCCTGCCTGTCACTTCTGCTTCTGGGCCTCCCCAGAAACTCTCCGACAGTTGCCTCTGGCCCCACTGTGGGGATGGTCTCCTATGCCGCCGCCTCCTCCTCCCCGACCGCTACAGGAGCAGCACTCCGCCGCCCGGTGTATGCGCTCACTACTCGTTTGAAGTTGAAGCTGTTGCTTCCTGTTTCAGCTTCTCAACCATAGCTTGCTGCTTTCTCCCTGTGGGATGAGCAGGCAGCAGCGGGAGGGGGGAGGCAACTGTAGCGTGAAGTTTCTCTGCTTTTCAACCCAGCCCTTACTCAGTGATGGCTCTGCTCAGTTGCTCAGACTGAGTCCAGTTCTCTTGCCATCTGTTAATTACAGTAACATTTGCATTAACAGGCCTTGCTGCAGGAAGTAGTGGTTAGTAGGAAACTTGCAAAGGTCGAGGTCTCAAGTCTCTTCCGTTTCTGCAGAATCTGAGCTTTCATTTAACACTCCCGCCCCGCCCCCCAACACACACATTCTAGCCTGTCTCGATTGCACTTGGGTGCCTGAGACTGCCTCTGGTAGTTCCCCAAGCAGCCTCAGAGTGAGATTAACAAAGCCCGGGGCAGTTTCAGGGCTGCTCTTTGGGTTCCCCTGGACAGGGGTCAGCTGGGGGGTAAGTCTGATAGCTCTGGCTGTGCCACTCAGGGCTTGGCTACACTTACAAATTTGCAGCGCTGCAGCAGGGTGTGAAAACACACCCTCTGCAGCGCTGCAAATTGCGGCGCTACAAAGCGCCAGTGTAGTCAAAGCCCCAGCGCTGTCCGTTATTCCCCACAGGGAGGTGGAGTACGGACAGCGCTGGGAGAGTTTTCTCCCAGCGCTGGCGCTTTGATTACACTTAGCGCTTCAAAGCGCTGCCGCGGCAGCGCTTTGAAGTTTAAGTGTAGCCATAGCTTTAGGCTTCCCCGACCAGCAGTGTGACAGTGGTATCTGCAATGAGGGGGACCCAGGAATGGAGGCTGGGGGAATAGAGTAGTGGGGATTTCCCCTTGGAGCAGCCAGTTGGTGGGGGGAGAGGGATACAGCTCCTTTCTGCCAGGAGCTGGTGGTGAGGAGGAGGGGAGCTTTGAGTTGATCAGTCCCCTTCTAGCCAGAGATGAATCTGAAAGCTGCTTCCAGATAGAGTCCAGCTGTAACATGTGCTAGGACTCACTGCACCTGGGGCAAGGGGTTGTGCTCTTACACCTCTCCTTATTGATGTCTCCGTGGATCTGTTAACCCTATGCAATGGCTTTGTTGCTGGCTTCCCTTAGTTGTGCAGCCTGTCCCTCTCTCTCTGGCTGCAGTAGTGGCAGTGTTGGGGTCGTGGCAGGGCTTTGGAGTGGAGCTCCAAAGCCCTGTTTGTGGGCTTCCCTTTTGTGTTCTGTGTCAGGTTCTCGCAGGGGCCATGCTCCTGGGGGGCCCACCAGACTGCTGAATCTGCTGTCCAGGGAAAGGCCAAGGCTTCTCTCCTGGGCTGTAGGAGGAGGATTGGGGTTTATTCCCCCTCCCTGTCTGGTTCCTGCTCTGCTGCTGTCTCGGCTGGGCTGAGTCAGGCTCTGCTCACTGTTACTCAGGCTGGAGGAGCTGGGGCTATGAGGAGCTGAACTCTGGTTGTGTGCACTGAGATGGGGTGGGGCTTGCTGCCTCCTGCCAGGAAATGCAACACAGAGGCTGCCTCATTCATCTGTCTGCAGCTCCCGCTAGAGCTCAATAACACCCCTCTCCCCAACTCCCCCTGACACCCCTCTTCTGGGAGCACAGTCCAGGGGGCAGCAGAAGTTACCCTCTCCTCCCTGTACAGGCTTCTGCACAGGCTTGTGAAGGCAGCTCCAGTGGAAGTGTTGCCTGCAGCTTCTGTCTCCCGCATGCTGCTGATTCCATGCCTGTAGGGCAGGGTTTTGTGGAACAGGTTTGTCTGCTGCAGCGGTGCCAGAAGGGGAGGGGATAGGGCAGCTGAAATGGCCTGGGAGGTGATAGCTGTCCTCAGAGGGAGTCCTGCAGCTTGCGTGGGCATGCACAGCGTGGATGCTTATGGGAGGCTCCTTTGGGGTGTGTGTGGGGAATGGGAGTGGAGTTCTGGGGAAACTCGTACTAACTTTGGCATGCAAAGTGCAGAACCCTTCCCAGAGCTGCTGGCAGTAGGAAAGTGTGTGGGCAGGTTGTGGCGGGGCACTGTGCCTCAAGGAATGTCTTAACATTAATGCCCATTGCATGTGGGTGAGATGACTCTGTCCCCTGTTTCTGTGGGGCATTCAGCTGAGAACTGGATGCTGTGTGTGTATTTGTGTCCTGATCCAGCTTTAATCTGTTGGATGGAAACATTGGGTTCCCCTGCTGGCTGAGTTGAAGCTGCTGCTGCAGCTTTCTGGGGTGAGGCCTGGGTGTGTGGTACTTCGGGTCCACTCTAATGATGTGTGTATGTGGGTTGCTGATGGTCACCAGCATGTGTGGGTGGGGGTGTATGCATGCTGTGGGGAGGGGCGTTGCCCGGTTCAGCTGGGCCAATCTCAGAAACAGTGCCTGGGTCACTTTGCTCCCCGACTCTGCACCTTTTCTTGTTAGGGGGCGTCATTTCTGAATGACCCTTGAGTACTCAGGGAGGGAGGGAGCAGTGGCTTTCCTCCTGGGAGGGGTGTAGAGGAGGGAGAAGTGGTGTGGGAACATGGTTACGAAGGTGGTAGTGGGTTATGTGCTGGCTCTGGGGGTACCTCTGCCTCTTCGTCCCTGGACTCAGCCCCAGCTGGTCGTTGTTCTGAGCACTTGAGTGATGTAACTGTTTCTGGCTAAATATGTGATTAATGGATGTTCCCGAATGATCTAATTGGGCAGCGGGGCCAGGCAGCCGTGGTGAGCTAGGCACTTTCCATCTTTAGTAATTCTCGCGCCCTGTGACTCTTCCTCCAGGTTCCTCGCTCCCTCCCCCGAGTTCATAGCTCTGCACTGGGTAAGGCTTCCTGGGCACGTTCCAGATGCTGAGCTGTAAAACCACTGGGGTTTGCGCCACACCTCCCAGGAAATCTCTCGCCTTCAGGTATCTCCTGGTGACAGGCTGGATGGCCTGCAGTGTTTGGTCTGCAGCCGTGTTTCCCCCTGACCTGCTGCTGGCATGGATAAATTGGGTCACTGAGCTAATGAACCTGTGTCTTTCTAAGCACTGTCATCACTTCCTGCCAGGGATTGCAGGGTGGGGACTTTAATGGGGCACCCATTTCCAGTAGGGCTTTAGTGCTGGAGTGAGTTCATCCTGAATCCATCCCTGCTGGCAAGTGTCTCATCTTGGGCACTGATTTCTCCCACCATGGGGACTCCACACCCTTTCTTGGCAGCAGTACGCTTCTGAGAGATAGAGTTTCTTTGCTGAAGGCAGCTTCCTTGGCTGCATCAGCTGGTGACTCCCTGGGGATGTCCCAGGGCCCCTGGAGCTTCTCTCTCAGTGGTGAGGTAGGGAAACTTATCTCTGCACAAAGAGCAGTGGGGAGGGACCCAGACTGCCCTGGAGAGACTGCGGGGTGGGTCCCTATTGTACAGAGCCCCCGAGGGACAACATCATCTCTACACGCTGCTGTTTTGATGGAGGTGGGGTGAGAGGGTTTGGTGATGAATTGAGACATTAAAACTTAACTGTGGAATCTTCCTGAAAGGAAGGTGGTTGATGCCCCAAGCTGAGGAGCCAATTACGCCTCCCAAATGTGCCCTTATAGCCTTGATTTGCTGCACAGGATTTGACAGGGTCTCTAGCTTATTACAGTTACTCTGAATGATAGACTCTGGGCCCTGGGCCTGGGTGATGTGCCAGAGTGGTGGATGTTATTTCCATGTGGAAGGGCCAGGGCAGACATGTCCATCTGTCACTAACCAGCTCCTGCCCAGGAAGATGCTGGCTGGAATAGCAGAGGCAAACTTGCAAACATTTGCTCTTCTCTGTTGTACATGGACGTGGTCAGCTCAGCCAGCTGCTATCACCCTGCTCCAAGTCCCCAGAGCTGCACTTTCCTTAGGAGCAGAACTGCTGTCACACCTAGGCACAATCTGCCTCCCCAGCTCCCTCAGGGCACTTGGTAAAGCTGGCCCTGCAGGGGCCCCCTGTGCTATTTCAGGCATCCTGCAGTGGCAGTTATGGGGAAGCTACCAGGGTTACAGCTCTACTGGTGGGAGTGTAAGTGCTAATGGGAAAGACAGGCGTTTTTACCAATCCAGGCAGCGTGGCTGGTGTACACGGGCATGCCCACTATTCCTAGCACCAGGGCCAGTGCAGAAATGGGAGAGGGGCTCTCTGCATCACTGCATACTGGTGAAATTGAGTGAGCTGACTGCTATCCAGGGCAAGGCATGTTCAGCATGGTCACTTAGGAAATGACTACACTGCAATCAGAGGTGCTTTTGTAGCACATGTAGGCGTACCTGAGCTAGCTGTCATCTCAGTATCACAAGTACTAATACCAGCAAAACTGGCAGCACGAACTTCGGGGTGAGCTAGCCACCAGAGTAAGTACCCAGGGTCACGGGTGGGCTTGCGCTGAACTCCGTGCTGCTGCAACTTCACTGCTGTTAGTATTCAGGGCAGCTAGCTTCAAGCCAGTTTGGGTGTGTCTACACGTGCTGCATTCATACCTCCGATCGCAGCATAGGCAATCCATAGTTCAGGGCTTCATCGTGAGTATGCTGACTGGTTAGTCCTGGTCAGCCTCATGAGAGTTTGCGATGGAGCGTGCCACACCAGAGTGTACACCATTGGAATTGGATTTAGTGATCACATGTTCAGAGAGGATGCATGCAATTAGTTTAATTTCCAGCTGCTGAGATTTGGTGCATCACTGTTTGCATCTTCCAGGCAGGCTCTGTTCAGCTGGTTTGCACAGTGATCCTGGGTGTGGTGGAGATGAGGGAAGGACGAGCTTCCAACACCGCCCATCGCTATAGCTTGTCATGGCACCAAGCATCTCTAGAGGTTCCTAGCCCCAGCAGGAGAAGCACCTTTGGCTCTTGTGTCAGGACTCAGGGAAGCCTGCGCCTCCTGGTGCGTTTTCCAAATAGCCACTCAGCCCTTTGGACAAATGTCCAGACATTCAGGTGGAAACTGGGTTCCATGTGCACTTTGGAAATCGCACTTTGGGGCTGGAGATCCTAGTTTTGGAGGGGTTCAGCCTAACAGCTCAGCCACCAAAACGGGGCTGGAATGAAGGGACTCCCATCCCTGTTCACCTCAGTGTCACCTCCACCTGACTCTCTGAAGTTCACATCTACCCTGCTGTGGGATCAGAACAAAGGCCCTGCTCGCTCCTGTGAGACTGAGGGCTGCACTGAGCATGTTCGACAGCTGCTTCCCCTCTGGTAAAGTCTTGGGAGAAGCTATTATCCTTCCTCTGCAGGAGTGTCAAGGAGAGCAGCCTGCCCCTACTTCTGGCGTGCTGGGGGTCTAAAGCTCTCTAGATAGTCCCATCTTGGCTACACATGGATACGCAAGCCCATACAGTCAGCACTTGTGGGCCCGTGCTAGTGCTGGTGCCCACTCCCTTGTGGAAATGCAGCAGGAACCAGAAGAGTGGGGAGGAGGGAGGCTGATAGCACAAACCTGAAGAAATTCAGCCTGTTACTGGGGAAGCCTCCGTGGCTGCTAGAGAGAGGCTCAGCCCCAAGCCTGCTGAAGATGAGGAGAGGGCCCGTGGTTGAGCTAAGGGCCTTCCCAGGGTGGTCAGGTATCTTGCTAGTGCCATGAGTTCAGAGTCACAAGTGTGAAATCCAGGGATGGCAGTGGCAGCAGGTCTGTGTCTGGGATGGGAAGGGTTAATCTCCATAAAGAACAATAGCAGCATCTGTGTGGGCACTCAGCAGGATACGGCGTGACATCCGGCATGGGTACGCAGGCTGGCCTAACCCAGGGTCAGGAGGAAGTAGCACACAGCTGCATGTCAGAGGGGCTGCCTTCCTCAGCAGCCCCCCACCCCTCTTGGTGCTAGGCTGGCCATAGGTCTAATCCTGTGTGGCAGGTCCCGTCGCGTGGATGGATGCAGCCTCAGGTGGTGGTGGGAAGTGAAGAGTCTCACCCTGGGGTTGGAGACCACCTAGGTGCTCTGATCCTGGTGAGGCTGGGATCTCACATATGGGCCTTGGGCAGGGAGAGCCTGGACTCCCACCTCTGGCTCGGAGATGCCATCTTGGGGAAGCAGGATGCAGAAAGGTCCCTGTTGCGCTTGGTCCCAGATGGGGATGGCAGCTGTTATAAATACCCAGCCAGTTGTCTGGTGTGGCTTTGATCCCCCATTCCCTAGTAAGTGGAGCTGGCCTGATGAAAAGAGCAAGGAGAACCTGGGAGGTGGGGCTCAGGTGGGCGGGGTCTTGTCTTGCCTTTAGGGCTGCTCTAATGGGACATCCCTTTGGGGCTCAGGCTGCTCTTGGTGTTCGCTTTTCTTGGGGTCTGACACACTCTGCTGTTTGGAGCCAATTCGTAGAATCATAGGATTAGGGGTGTAAGACGCCTCAGGAGGTCATCTCGTCCCACCCCCTGCTCAAAGCAGGACCAACCCCAAATCAATTATAGCTGCCCAGCTCCGCAGGAGGCGCAGCTCCCGTCCCGTGCATGGTGCACTGGTGCCTCGGGGGTTATTTATAGCTAGCACTGTCAGTGCCCCCTTCCCAGCCTGGCAGCGTTTCTGTTTGGGCCTTTGGAGGGCTGGGGGCCTGAGGGAAGGTGGCTGTGGGGAGGAGGGTGCCAGAAGCAGGTCATTTTGGAATATGATCTAAACGCTGTAAATGATCTGGGTGCTCTGCAGTCCCCTCACCATTGTTTGTGGGTATCTTGCTAGCACCAACAGAGTTGTCTTCTCCTGCGTGTGAGGTACTAGCCCTGTGGCTGGCTTATGTGGCTGGCCCAAGGTCACACCTGGAGTCCGTAGCAGAGCCCGGCGTAGGACCCTGATTTCTGGGCTCTCCTCCAGTGCCCTGGCTCTGCTGCCTGAGTGCCAGTCTTCTCCCCCACCCTCTGCTTTGGAGCTGGGGGAAGGAGGGGACATTAGAACTTCCCTCCCCTTTGCCTAGCCACAGGACAGGATTGCTGGCTGTGGAGAGCCAAACTTGCTGGATTCCTGCCCTGCCGAGCCCAGGGGGCAGGGGCTGGCTCTCAGTGCAGTCAGGGGCTGGGATTCGCTTCCACAGCGGGAGCCAGGCTGGCTTTCCCTGCAGCCATGTCTCTTCCCTGGTCTTGGCGTGCAAGGGGGGACGGGGGTTGCCGCAGGACTGGCCTGGCAGGGGGGCTGGCTGGAGCTCTGACAGCCCAGGACAAAAGGCTGATTGTGCCCAGAGGAGAGAGCACGTAACTCCAGTTCTCCCCCATCAGCTGGGGTGTGTCTGTCACGCTTGTGGTCTGAAGTGGGTGCTCTGGCCAGAGCTGGTGTCACCCTGGACAGAATGCAGATGTAACCCAGAAAAAGGGGAAATGCAGTGCTGGGTCCTGTGCTGCAGTCACAGGGAGAAAAGGCTGTGAGCTGTCCTGCACCCACAGCCTGTGACTGTGCTGGCTGCTCCCATGGGCCTTTTTCAGAGACTGATGGACAGTTGAGGGGGCATCCTTCTAAAGAACAAGGCTGTCCCTGCCTGGGTGTGAGGAGCAGAGTGCCTCATGGGGAGCCCAGGAACCCCCTCGCCATGGGATGTCTGGCTGGGGCACTTAGAGGGCATTTTTGACTCTGTTCCTTCTGTAATTCATCTCATGACTTTCCAGTTCCGCTCTGCTGTCTCCTCTCTGTCCCCTGCCATGACGCCTCGCTCAGCTGCTCAGTGAGCTCCCTGGGGCCTGGCTCCCTATCCAGTGGCTGTTTCCTTGGCCCTTTAAATCTGCCCAGCAGGATGTTTAAATGCTTGGACTATGGCTTCATCGCTGTCTGTTAATTCCATATTTGGTAGCAGTCATTGTTTACTTCTTGTCTCCTCTCCCCCTTTCTTGTCCTTGCTGGGGAAGGGAGTAGGGGGAGGGGACATTTTTTCAGAGTCATTAATGTTGGTGAGTCGGCTGGTTTCCTGATAAAGGGGCTGGAGGAACCTGGAAGGGTGAGAGAGGAAACAGAAAGGATTCCAATAGCAGAGGGAAAACAGATTGCTCTAGAGCAGTGGTTCCCAAACTTTAACAGCCTGTGAACTCCTTTCGCTAGCACGTCAAGTCTCGCGAACCCCCTCTTAAAAATGAATATTTTCAGGGATTTTCTCCTGTACCTGAGTATAAATTATAAAAGCAGTGATCTTGGAAATATAAAATTTGTTTTATGACATGCTTTTTACACACTATTATTAATTATTTATTACAGTATTTTTATTACATTACGAAAACGGCAACACTCTCCCAAGATCTCACTCAAGAGTTCCTCCTACGCAAGCATTCAGGTCTTGAGCAGTCCAGGCAAACAGCGCACGTTACCAAAAAGCTTAAACTTGTTCTTCATAATAATTTTTAAAACAATACTAGCTGCCTATTTAATTTTAAAAACAGCAAAAAAATATTCACCTCCCTTTCCGTTTCTTATAAGGAGTCTTGAAGTTTAAATCGCCTCAGTGTGATAGATATGCTTGCTTTGATCTGCTTAGCTCGTGGAAGTCTAGGGGCTCCGGGCTGCTGGCCCCATGCTGTCCGGGGTCCCTAGCGACAGCTCTGTCTGCTATTAGGGAATTTTTTCCCAAGAACCCCCTGTAATATTTCACGAACCCCAGTTTGGGAACCACTGATCTAGAGTAGGAGTCGGCAGCCTTTCAGAAGCAGTGTGCCGAGTCTTCATTTATTCACTCTAATGTAAGGTTTCGTGTGCCAGTCATACATTTTAACATTTTTAGAAGGTCTCTTTCTGTAAGTCTATAATATAGAACTAAACTATTGTATGTAAAGTAAATAAGGTTTTAAAAATGTTTAAGAAGCTTCATTTAAAATGCAGAGCCCCCTGGACTGGTGACCAGGACCTGGGCACCATGAGTGCCACTGAAAATCAGCTCATATGCCACCTTTTCACACGTGCCATAGGTTGCCTACCCCTGCTTTAGAGTAACAGCACTGAACTGGTGGCTGCTCCCAGCAAGAGGCTTGTCGAAGACAGAACCAGGCGGAGCTGTGGCTTGTAGAATGTGTCTTGGGCTGAGGACTAGTGTGTTGGCTGGGGGGAGTTGGGGGTGAGTGGGTCCTTTGCCCCTGTTCCCAGTGCCATTAAAGATGATATTTCATTTTTTGGTGGGGGGGGGGGGGCGGGAGCAGGGAAGTCTCCAACTCCTGGGGAACTCTATCTTCCCCTTCCAGATGCCACTCACTGGGCTTCATTCCTGCTTTGCCATGCATCTGCATGGGCCTTGTAAGGCCACTGCCTCTGGGTGGCATCTGCTTGGAGCCAAAGGCACCCCTTCCCAGCAGGCCACCTCTCCAGCTGCCCCAGAGTGGCTGAGTGGGGTCCTGGGTGGGAGGACCCCTTCAGCAGGATGCACGTCTTGCCACCTGATGCTACTGAGGAGGGGTGCTTTGAAACACTCTGTTGGGCCCAGCTGGCCAAGTGCTGAGTGAGGGTGGAGCTTGGAGAGAGGCAGGTTAGGTAGCCAAGCCTGTTGGGGGAGGGAGCATGCTGAGTGCTCTAATACCAGAGACCTGTGCCCTGTTAGCTAGGGGAGTGTTAGCAGTGACACCTGCTGCTGCTAATAGCTTCATTGTGACGGCCTGTAGGGGAAACACTTCTTCCCTGGCCGGCCTGACTCCTGGCCCCGGGTATGCACAGGGCTCTGTCTCCCACAGCCCGCTGCCAGGCTTGCTGAACAGATTCCGAGGGTATGTCTATACTACCCGGCGGGCGGGGGTCGATCCAGTGGGGGTCGATTTATCATGTCTAGTCTAGATGTGATAAATCGACCCCCGAGTGCTCTCCCGGCAACTCCTGTACTCCACCGTGAGAGGCGCAGGTGGAGTCGACGGGGGAGCGGCAGCAGTCGACTCACTGTAGTGAAGACACTGCAGTGAGTAGATCTGAGTACGTCGACTTCAGCTACGTTATTCACATAGCTGAAGTTGCATAACTTAGATCGATTCCTCCTCCTCCCAGAGTAGACCAGGCCTGAGTTAAGCAATGGCCAATGGGCGAAGAGTGGAGTGGCCAAGTGATAGAAATGCCTGAGCCAGGCCTGTGGGATTCCGTCTGTCTGTGGTGAGGCAAGGCCTGCCCCCTCTGCTTGTTTGCAGCTTGCCCTGACTGCTGCTTTGTGCCTGCCTTGTTAGTGTGCTGGCTTTAAAAAAAAAAAAAGGGGGGGGGGTAGAGAATAAGCTGGAGACTATCTTATTGCCCTTATATAAATCCATGGTACGCCCGTATCTTGAATACTGCGTGCAGACGTGGTCTCCTCATCTCAAAAAAGATATCCTGGCACTAGAAAAAGTTCAGAAAAGGGCAACTAAAATGATTAGGGGTTTGGAACGGGTCCCATATGAGGAGAGATTAAAGAGGCTAGGACTCTTCAGCTTGGAAAAGAGGAGACTACGGGGGGGATATGATAGAAGTATATAAAATCATGGGTGGTGTGGAGAACGTGAATAAGGAAAAGTTATTTACTTATTCCCATAATATAAGAACTAGGGGTCACCAAATGAAATTAATAGGCAGCAGGTTTAAAACAAATAAAAGGAAGTTCTTCTTCATGCAGCGCACAGTTAACCTATGGAGGAGGTCGTGAAGGCTAGGACTATAACAGGGTTTAAAAGAGTGCTAGATAAGTTCATGGAGGTTAAGTCCATTAATGGCTATTAGCCAGGATGGGTAAGGAATGGTGTCCCTAGCCTCTGTCAGAGGGAGGAGATGGATGGCAGGAGCGAGATCACTTGATCATTACCTGTTCGGTTCACTCCCTCTGGGGCACCTGGCATTGGCCACTGTTGGCAGACAGATACTGGGCTGGATGGACCTTTGGTCTGACCCAGTACGGCTGTTCTTGTGTCCGCTGGACAGCATGAGCCTAGTGCAGCTCCTAGGTGCCCTGGTGTTGGAAGGGAGTGGGGATCCCTTTGTCATGTGCTTCCTGAGCTCCCCCATGCTGTTCTGAGTGGGGGGCTCTAGTACACCCCAGTCCTGGTCTGCCCCTCTTCTGACGGGGTGCTAGCTAGTTCCTGCCAGCGGTGGGCAGCAGATGCTGCTTCAGCCACATGCACAGGCCCCGTGAACCCCACTCCCCTATGCCCCGCTGCGTCCTGGGTTTCCTGCACTTTCCCTAGCCAGGGCAGGGCACTGACAGACACAGGATTGTTCAGCAGCCTCACCTGTCCAGTTACACTTTTCTCTTCAGCAGAATGCTTTAGCCCTTGCAAGCCACTTTCGAGGACTCCTGTGCTCTGCTCTCTCTTCCCCACCTTCCTTTGCATAGGGACCCTTGGGATGCTTCTCTCTCCCCAGCTGCATGCTGACCCATGGCTGCGTGTGCAGCCTGGTGGGAGGAAGCATGAAGCACAGCTGCTGGGGGCTCTGTACCCTAGGAGCTGGTTGGGAAGCTGCATCTGTAGAGAGCCCTTATGATTATCCATCTCCCTGACGTCTCTGACTCCAACCACAAATACTCTTGGAGCAGCCACTGGAATGTGAGCCTGTCAGCAAAGCGCAGGCTCCCTGCATGTCTCCTACAGTGAGTCCCAAAGCCGCTCTAGGAGGGGGAGCTGGAGGAGGGGTCTGATACGTGGGGGTGGCAGGAGAAGCGGTTCTGAGCTGTCACTTGTGCTGCTCAGAAATAGCCAGGCACCCAAGTGAAGGGGATCTGGGAGTGTGGCATGAATGTACTGTGGGGCACTAAGAGACGGCGGCTGGGAGTGGGGCTGGGGTGCTGAACACCATACAAAGATACAGTCTGTGGCCTGGAACGTGTACTCTGAAGGAGGCAGTGGGGGAGACAGCTGAGGGCGGCAACAGGCGCAGGGCTTGGTAGTCCCTTTTCTAACGCGTGCGTGTGTGTACACCCTCATGCAGGCACTACGTCTTGTAGGGTTAGTCGTGGTGGACTAGCCCCCACGGCTGTGATCAGGGACCCACTGGGCTGGCTGCTGAACAGACAGTGAGACCGTCCCTGCTTCAGAGAGCCCAGTTTAAGTCAAGATGAGTGTTACAGCCAAAGGAGGTCAGAGTGGAACAGGTCCTTGCACAGATTAGCCAGGGACCTGCTCTGTCATTTTCATTTGTCTTTTGAATGAGAGATAAGTAAATGAAGTAGCCAGTGACCTTCCCTCTGGCCATCTTGCTTGCCATAAACTCCTTTAAGGGCTGCCCAAGCCATGGGGCGTCTGGCCTCAGGGGGCTGGGGCAGGGCCAGGACACAGGCTCTCTGGACTTCTGCACTGATAATGACGCCAGAAGTGACACTGGCTATCTGAGTGTCCGTGGAAGAGTCCAAACAGGATATGACCCCCAGGGCTGAGCACTGTCCCACAGGGAGGAGAGGGTGGCGGTAGCCTGGGAGAGTCCCTTGCAAGACCCCTTTGGGGATGGCTAGTGCACAGCTGAGCCCTGTCCCATGGATGTTGGCACACATCAGTGTTGGATGTAGGTGTCAAATGCACAAAATATAAGCAATGTCTGCTCCATGCAGAGGGCAAGTCCTGTTGTCTCCATCTCCCTGTTATATTGCCGCCTTCCCCCATGCCTCCTCACCTCCTCTCTGGGGCGGGTTTATGGGGCAATCGCTTTCAGACACGAGATTTAGAGAAATAGCTTTTCACTCTTTGAGAAAGTGACTGATGTCTTTGTCCTTGTTAACTCAAAGCCAGCGTCTTATCTGTGTGTGTCAGTCAGTCAGTCTGCATTGAGAGCTGGTGCATAGCACTTCCTTTGCTAGTATAGTAGAGAAGACATCTAGAAATGTTTCGAGGTCATGCTCAATAGTGCATATCCAGATTTTTATAACTTCTGCAAGTCCTAGTGTGGGAATAGGGTGACCAGATGTCCCGATTTTATAGGGACAGTCCTGATATTTGGGGCTTTTTCTTATATAGGCTCCTATTACCCCTCTACCCCCTATGCCAATTTGTCACATTTGCTGTCTGGTCACCCTACATGGGAGGAGAATGCAACAGAACTAAGGTACAGTTTTTGCACAGTGAGACTAACCATTGGAGCCAACTACTACTCCTGGGGGCGTTCTGCACCAAAACATTAAAAATTCTGCGCCAAAAACTAAAAATTCTGTGAACAATATTTTAAAATTCTGCATATTTTATTTGTCAATATAACACTATATAATCGTACCAGTTTCAATTATTTTGGTAATTTATTTCAAAATACCTGCCACCAAGTATGTTTATAACAATATAGAGAGACACACAATTCCCCCATGATTAGGGCCCTACCAAATTCATGGTCTGTTTTGGTCAGTTCCACGGTCATAGTATTTAAAAAACAATAAATTTCTTGATTTCAGCTATTTAAAGCTGAAATTTCATGGTGTTGTAATTATAGGAGTCCTCACCCAGAAAGGAGTTGTGTGGCAGGGGTTGCAAGGTATGGTATTGCCACCCTTCTGCGCTGCTGCCTGCAGAGCTGAGCCCCCAGTCAGCAGCTGCCACTCTCAGGCCGCCCAGCTCTGAAAGCAGCAGCGCAGAAGCAAGAGTGACATGGTATGGTATTGCCACCCTTAACTTCTGTGCTGCTGCTGGCGGGACAGCCAACAGCTACTGCTCTCAGGCCACCCAGCTCTGAAGGCAGCACAGAACTAAGGGTGGCAATACCTTGACGATCCGCCCCATAACCTTTTGCCCCCTCCCCCCCGCAACTACCTTTTGGGTCAGGACCCCCAATTTGAGAAACACTGGTCTCCCCTGTGAAATCTGCATAGTATAGCATAAAGGCACACAAAAACATTCTCTGACAACTCAGTCTGGGACAGTGCCTCTGATTTACCTAAAGAATGGCTCAGGTGTGGGAATCTCCCCCACATGCTCTGCAGTGGAGACTGATGCAAAGAATTCACTCAGCTTCTCCGCAATGGCCTTGTCTTCCTTGAGTGCTCTTTGGACACCTCACTTGTCCCGTGGCCCCACTCGTTTTGTCAGGCTTCTTGCTTCTGATGTACCTACAATTTTTTTTGCTGTTAGTTTGTCGTTTTGCTCATGGTGTACCATGCACATAAAATGGAGGTGTTCCTTGTATTTATACCTTCTACCACTCTGTCTGCGGAGGCTATCAACATTGTGGCTCTACCGATGAGTGTGTAGTTCTTGGCAGTTACAAGCCACGTCTATGTTCACTGAGTGCATGTCTGCCGTGCTTATAAAAAGCTCTGGTTAGACAAGGGAGCCAAGCTATTCAGTCTGTAACTGTGCAGTCTGTCAGATAACTTCCTGTAAAGAGAGTTCTAGCCATTTGTGCTCTTTTTTTTCACCCATCCAAACGAGTTGGGAAAGAACGTTCCAGAGCTGTCTTTTCCAAGTAATTCAGAGTTTTCACAAGACAATGTGGTATTTTGCCTTCCATGGGAGTTAATACACTAAAATAGTGAAATATTTGACTTGATGGTTTGTATTCATTTATTGTGCAATGGAGCTGGGTGTGCTTGAAGACAAACAATCCAACTACAATGTTAGTTGATTTTTTTCATCCAAACCCTACCCCAGTGTCCTCGTCTCCTAAAGCAGACACCTAAAAATATATCCTCCACATTATTTTGTTCCCAGAAGCCTTGAAATGTCCTAGGTGCTTTCCAAATGGAAAAGATGATACCTAAGAACAGTAGACTGAACAGCAGTAGAACATCCTATCAGTCAGTTGGGGAAGGTGGAAGTGGCAGTGCCCAAAGTAGCCAGCAGTTCGGTAACACTGCCTTTTCCCTTTACTGAGGTGTATGCAGACTATACCCAGTCGTTCATTGGCCTTGCTCATATCATACACTTCAGGGTTCTGCAGTCTTCGTATTCACTATGTGACTAGCCATCTGGCAAAACTTCGCGTTCCATTGCAAAAACAAAATTGAGGAAATTCCAGAACCAAAGATTTAAAGAAGTTTGAATAAGAAATTCACTAAATGTTTAATTGCACCAATGTGTCTGACAATGAGGGCTTGGCTACACTTGCAGGTGTGCAGCGCTGGGAGTTACAGCTGTCTTCGTACAGCTGTGTAGGGAAAGCGCTGCAGTGTGGCCACATTTGCAGCATTTTCAGCGGTGTTGGGAGTGGTGCATTATGGGCAGCTATCCCAGCGTTCAAGTGGCTGCAACGTGCTTTTCAAAAGAGGGGGGTGGGGTGGAGTGTGACAGGGACTGTGGGGGGGGGAGAGTGGATTTTTGGAGCTGACACTGTCAGCTCCCTGCCTTGCAAATTCTGACCATTTCCCCGACCCCTCATTCACTCTTAAATGCAAATAGCCTGCAGACCAGATAAGCAGCTGCTCCTACGGACTCCCTTTTCCCCCCCTTCCCCCCCAGCGTGCTGTTTCTTTCCTCAAGCAAACACTTGCCGTAGACATTCATCCCCCCGCTTGCCTCATTCACAGCAAACAGGAGCTGTGTTTGTTTTTTAGATAAGCAGCTCCGGGAGCCCCGAGTTCACAACAAAACAAAGAGAGGCATCATAACAAAACAAAGAGAGTTCTTTAGTTAAAAGCATTATGGGGAAATTCTGGAGGCCAATTACAGCGCTTTTGGTGGCCACACTGGCGGAGCAGCACTGCATCACCAGCGCTGCAATAGTTATACCTGAGGCAGAGCAGGAGTACAGCCAGCACTGCAGCCAGGGAGATGCAGCGCTGTATGTGCCTTGCAAGTGTGGACGATGAGTAAGTTGCAGCGCTGTAAACCCACCACCAGCACTGCAACTCTCCAGTGTAGCCAAGCCCCGAGAGAGTTGTAGTTAGTGCTCCTCAAACAACCTTAACTCTGCTGCTGTGTCCCAGCCCAGCCGCGGCCTGTGAGCCAGCAACATCGCTCTGGCCCCCAGCCACTTTCCCCTTGATGCAGTTGCAGTATAGGCTTCAGACTCTCAAAAACAGAGCTCTGATGCATGGAAACAAGTCCTGCGACTTGTGATTCACTTCAGAAGCATTGTTACTTCTCAGACATGAAGTAGTTGCACACATTCTCCCCAATGAAAAGCTTGCAGTTTTGTCAGTAAAACCCAAACAGCCTGCTAACTAGCTAGGCCTCTGTTACGCTTTTGTCTGCTCTTTTACCATGTTTTTTCTTTCAGCACCTAGCCCATTAGAGTTTTGTCCAAACCCTTTAAAAAAATTAACAAAATTCAGAGTTCTTTTACTTCTACAATTTCCCACGATTTTGATGCTATGAACTGTGACACCAGTTGCTTCATAAAGATAGGCTGGATGTGATGGGATCCCCAGGGTACATCCTGGAACTGTGGGAACGCTGTGCCCCCTTAACACTCCAGCCTGGGCTGTCTTGCACTGCTATGCCAGTGACAAGCGGCATGTGGAGACCCACACCCAGCTAAGTTGCCTCAGTGCTCTCTAAGCCAGTCATAAATTATACAGAGAGGCACCAGCAACTAACCGCAGAAATATACCATCTTACCCTGCTCAAGACAGTGCAAGTTCACTAATTAGTTAACCAGTCCAACAAAAGGTAGGGAAGTGCAACCACTCTTTTTAACCTGAGCTGAGATTCTCTAAGCACGTCAGCCAAAAACCACACTGTTTTAGGTACAGTAACTCCTCACTTAAAGTCGTCTTGGTTAAAGTTTTGTTACGTTGCTGATCAATTAGAGGACATGCTCATTTAAAGTTGCGCAATGCTCTCTTATAATGTTTGGCAGCCACCTGTTTGTCCACTCCTTGCAGGAAGAGCAGCCCGTTGCTAGCTGGTGGGGGCTTGGCACCAGTGTGGACCGGCAGCCCCCCCATCAGCTCCCCTAAGTTCCCTGCACAGCAGCCACCCAGCAGGCTATCAATTGCCAGGCAGTTCAGCTGTCCCTCCCACCACTGCCCTGTGCTGCTCCAGCCCTCTGCCTTGGAGCTGCTCCTAGGAGCCTCCTGTTTGCTGTGCAGGGGGAGGGGAAGAGGGGTGCTAATGTCAGAGTGCCCACTCCCCCCCTCTCCTGCCCCTCTGCTCCTGTACCACATCTCCACAGTGTGTGTGTGGGGGGGAGGGACTGAGGGAGCTTGCTGGCAGAAGCTGCTCTCTCAATTTGCTAATCTACTTAAAAAGGCAATGTACTTAGAGTGGGGTCAGCATACTTAAAGGGGCAATGCGCATCTCTCTCTCTCCACCACACAGGATGTGTCTCTGTCTGCCATGCTGTCTCCCCTCCATCCATTCATGCTGCCTTGTAGAGTGTGAGGCTACATTAACAACAACGTGTTAACCCTTGAGGGCTCAGCCAAGTGCTGGTTCGTCATTTAGCAGTAAGGCATTCCCTGGGAAATATTCCACCCTCTGACTCCACCACCTCAACCAAACTTCACAATCATCATTGCTGTGTACAGTATTAAATTGTTTAAAATTTATACTGTGTGTGTGTGTATATATATGTGTGTGTGTGTATGTGTATGTGTATATATACATACACATACACATATAATAAATAAAATATTCTTTTGTCTGGTGAAGAAAATTTCCCTGGAACCTAACCCCCCCATTTACATTCATTCTTATGGGGAAATTGGATTAGCTTAACGTCGTTTCGCTTAAAGTTGCATTTTTCAGGAACATAACTACAACGTTAAGGAGTTACTGTAAAATATAAAACCAATTCACTATAGAAGGATTAAGTGATTATAAGTATGGACAGATCAAAGTTGGTTACATAAATAAAATCAGAGTCTAAATTCTGCAGACTAAGCAAGAGTTGAATCAAGCAGTTTCTCACCCCACTGGATGTTCCAGGCAGTTGACAGTTCTTATTACACAGGCAGAATTTCCTTCCCAGCCTGGTACCAATCTCCCCAGTTCAGTCTGTCTTCCAAATCATCTTCCAGGTGTTAAGATGGGGGAGGAGAGAGGCCCTGTGGTGATGCCATTGACCCTCATTTATACTTTCTCTCCAGCTGCTAGAAAGACCGTTATTGTGACGTGCGGGTTAGGTAGCTCCCAGTCATAGAATCAAATTAGATTTGGGTTGGGAGAGACCTCAGGACGTCATCTAGTCCCAAACCCCTGCTCAAAGCAGGGCCAATCCCCAACTGAATCCAGGGCCGCCCAGAGGGGGGGGCAAGAGGGGCAATTTGCCCCAGGCCCCGAGCCCCACGGGGGCCCCCACCAGAGTTTTTCGGGGCCCCTGGAGCGGGGTCCCTCACTTGCTCCGGGGTGCCCGGCAAACTCTTGTGCGGCCGGGCGCAGGAGCTTCTGCCGCTCCAGGTCTTCGCCGGCGTGTCCTTCCGCTCCGGGGCGGAAGGACCCCCCGCCGGCGAATTACCGCCGAAGACGGAGCGGGACCAGCCGCCGAAGTTCAGCCCGGTCTTCGGCAGTAATTCGGCGGCAGGGGTCCCTTCCGTTCCGGGACCCGCCGTCGAAGTGCCCCGAAGACCTGCGGCGGGGCCCCCCTGCCGCCGAATTACCGCCGAAGACCGGGCTGCGCTTCGGCGGTAATTCGGCGGAGGGGGGCCCCGCCGCGGGTCTTTGGGGCACTTCGGCGGTGGGTCCAGGAACGGAAGGGCCCCCCGCCGCCGAAGACCCCGGGCCCCCGGAATCCTCTGGGCGGCCCTGACTGAATCATCCCATTGAGGAGTCTCTGGGAGAGTGGATTCTTCTAGGTGGGCCATCAATGCCTGTGGGCTGGTGTTGATGTAAATCTGCCTTGTCAGTTGCTCCTTTGTTGCCACTGAAAGGCTAGCTATGGGCGCTTCCCACGTATTACATGCTTCAGTACCAAACCTATGGCAACACTTCATAACTTCAGAGAGAAGGAGAGCACACAATTCAACAGGATAGTAATGGTCAGCAGATCATGACTTCTCAATGATACCTCACAAGGCATACTTTGTACCCAACATACCAGTCCTATCCCAGTGGTGAATATGGGGGTTCCAGGGTGCTTTTTTGAGGTACAGTGTCACATTGGGGTTCTAATTTCTAGAACTTCAATTTTAGTAAGTGCTAGGAGAGAAGAAAGGAGCTCAAGATTATGTTCCTTCCACCAGGTTTCAGTCTTTCCTCCCTCTTCAGGGCTCAGCACATGTCCATTTATCCTGGGATGGTTCCAGTTTTGTTAGCTACAGCAAGCCTAATTTCCGTGGCAAATTGTAGTGGTATGGTAGCGTCATCCACCTACAATTGCTCAAGTCTTGGTGAAACCTCCCTCGGTTGCTTTTGTTTATGTAGAGCCTCTCTGTAGAATCCCTGGGTGTGTAAAACTCATGCTGTGTTTTGATCAAAGTCCTTCCCTCTCTGGGTGCATCGTTGCATCATGTCTCATGTTCAGTCATCCATCTTGGGCCAAAGCTACAAGTTAATGCTTTAAATGTTTTAATCTTTCCTCACTTGCAGGATGTGGTAGAGAGACTGCTGGCTTAGGTCTGTCTGGAGAGAGATTCCAGGCGTGGTGGTTCTGTCATGTCTTAACTGCTTGTTTGGTGCTGTGCTGAAGGTGATGATCTTAGCATAAAAGCATATATGTATTTGATCCAGCTCAAGTTTTAGATGTTGGGTGTTCCCCTGAGGTATGTACAGAGTGTCACACTAGCAGCCCCATGTTCATTCTTGTAAAATGGTTGTGTGGTATCCAATGCAAAGTTTGTCATGTCCGGTGTCTTTGGAAGGCTCATGATGTACTGAGCATTGTTACAGTGATGATATAGTAATGTTATGGGTTATAATTTCATGTATATAGTCATGAGGCTGAAAATGTATCCTCATGGCTTAAAGCAAGCCCAGACAGAAACTCTCCAAGAGCAGAGAGGCAGTTCACACCTCATCAAGGCAGGTGTGGGACAAACCCAGCCATGCCTCACAAGAACAAAAGATGCTGGCCTAGGCAGCAACAAAAGAATCTGTTAGACTCTCCAGGGGGTCACCCCCCCCTTCCTTTGGTCAGTTTGGGACTGATGAGGCAATGCTCACCTGACTGACAGGGGTGGGGGGCAAAGGCAAGAGGGAAGAAAGGACATGATAAAAGGGAGACATTTGCCATGCTCTCTCTCTCTCTTCCACCTCCATCTACAGACATCCCCACCAAGCGACTGAAGCACTGATCAAAGAGGAGAACCTGGCTGAAGGGCGACCAGCCAGCCTGTGGTGAGAAGGATATAAGTTAGTAAGGGCACTGAAAGTGTTAAGATCAGCTTAGAAAGCGTTTTGCTTTTATTTCATTTGACCAAATCCGACTTGTTATGCTTTGACTTGTAATCACTTAAAATCTGTCTTTATAGTTAGTTTGTTCTACCTGAAGCAGTATATTTGGTTTGAAGTATCAGAGGCTCCCCTTGGGATAACAAGCCTGGTGCATATCAGTTTCTTTGTTAAATTGATGAACTCATATAAGCTTCAGCGCCCACCGCACCCTGCAAGATGGTGTTGTGTCTGGGACTGGAGACATTGGCTAGTGTCATTCACTTACAAGTAGCTGGGAGCAGTTTATATGCCAGAGGCTGTGTGAGAGCAGCCCAGGAGTGGGGGTTCTCACAGCAGAGCAGGGTAAGGCTGGCTCCCAGAGTCAAGGTTTGGAGTGGCCTAGTCTTGATAACACCAGAGGGGAATGTCACAGTTAATTGATTTTTATGGCATAGCCACCTGCAGAGCTTGTCGGTTCTGGGCAGTCTTGGAGCAATAGAGATGGCTCCTGAAGGGAGTGGATGTTGGCGAGCTCCAGGAAGGCCTGGAATAGGGGCTTAAATCACCTGTTAGCAATGGTGAAATGCAATGTCTCCCTGAAGGAATCATCTGCCTCACCAATGCTTTGCTCTCCCACTTCTCTGCTCTCTGGCCCCGGAGCTGTTGGGCCCGTTTGCCTGGGAGCAGAAACATTATATTGCTCCTTCTCCTCCTGCAGAGCTCTTGGGGATAGCCACTCCTCCTCTTCCTGGGAGCCTGTTCCCTGCTGGCAGCATACGCTCTGCTGCACTTGCTTGGTTCTTTGGCTCTGTGTATCAGTCCCTCGCACTCCAGGTGCCTAGACGTTGACAGTGCTGAGAGATGAGAGCCATAGGCAGCCCCAGCTACAGGCAGGTATTGTCTTTTCTGCCTCTGGCAGTGGTGCAGTGCAACCTGTAGTGGGTTAGCAGTGGGTTCTCCCTCTCTGGCTCAGTGGGAGGCTCCTCCACCTCACATCATCAGTGAGCATCGCCCACGGTCAGGGAATTAGCAGAGGCATAGATAGTTTAAGGCTCTGGCCCTTAGGCGTGGCAGAGCTGCAAAGGCGTATGGCTCAGGCCATTGGCAGGGCACAGCACCAAACAGTCTCAAAGCTTCTGGCCCTCAGACAGGGTCAGAGTCGCAATTAGTCCCGGGCTCAAGCAGGGCAGGGCACCAAACAGTCTGTGGGCTCAGGAGGGGATTTCATAGAATCATAGACTATCAGGGTTGGAAGGGACCTCAGGAGGTATCTAGTCCAACCCCCTGCTCAAAGCAGGACCAAACCCAACTAACAGGGCAGGGCAGAGCAGTAACCAGTCTATTGCCTGATGTCTTGGCTCAAGTAGATGGCAGACAAATGCAGGCCTTGTGGCCTAAGGTGGGGAGGCTTCCACCCCAGGGGTGGGATGGCAGCAGGTAGGGGGATCTGGACCTACCCAACTCCACCGGGTCCCAGCCCAGGGCCCTGACGGTGGCAGACTGTTTCGCTACTGGGTCAGCAGGGAATCCAGCCGCAACATGATGACCGGGTTTCCAGCAGCAACGTAGCTAGGTGGGGGTTGGCTGTCCCTAGGCCACTTTCTCCCCTCCCTTCAGGGTGTACCTGGATCCATGGTCCCCTGTTTCTTCGGGGTAGGTAGCCAGTGACAGTCCCAGCAACTCGTCAGTGCCTCGGTTGGCTGGTGGCTCGAACAGCTCTGGCCAGTCCTCAGCTGGATGGTGCTGCTCTATGGTCTCCTGGCTCGGGAGCAGGCAGAAGGCATCTGTCTCTTTGGCTGCAGCCCAACTGAGCTCTGGGTCCCGCCCTTTATACTTCCTGCCCTGCCCCCTGACTTCTGGTGGGAGGGGTGGGCACTGCCTGGCTCCACCCACCTGTACTCAGAGTGGTCCCTCCCCCTCTGGCTCAACTGGAGGCCACTCCACCTCACTAAAAACCCCAGGAACATAATGTATGGACCCCCAGCAGGCCCCTCATCTGCGCTCCTCAGCTGATAGTGAGCTTGTATTGTTGAAGACGAATGCAGGAGAAGTGGTATGGGTGTCTGTGCGAGGTGTCTTTACCATTGCAGTTCTGGGAATTATTGATCTGGGGCATTTAGGCTGGCAGAGTTGAGAGAGTAATGGCTGGGTTCTGGACATCATTGGTACTGCTGTAATGCCACTGTCCCTGCACAGCAAATCAGGATTTGTTTCTGTTGCTCTTCCCGTTGTCCTCCGTTTTTTTTAGTCCTCCTCCTAGAATTATAGAAATGTAGGGCTGGAAGGGACCTCGAGAGGTCCAGCCCCCTTGCACTGAGGCAAGACCACGTAAACCTAGACCAAAGCTGAGCAGTGTTTGTCCGACCTGCTCTTTAAAACCTCCAGTGATGGGGATTCCACAACCTCCCTTGGAAGCCTCTTTTAGAGCTTCATTACCCTTAGAGTTAGGTTAGATATTGGGGAGAAAATCTTTCTAAGGCTATGTCTACACTACTGCCTATGTCAGCAAAACTTGTCACTCTGGGGTGTGAATATTCCACCCCCTGAGCGACCATACTGGGTCAGACAAAAGGTCCATCCAGCCCAGTATCCTGTCTACCGACAGTGACCAATGCCAGGTGCCCCAGAGGGAGTGAACCTAACAGGTAATGATCAAGTGATCTCTCTCCTGCCATCCATCTCCACCCTCTGACAAACAGAGGCTAGGGACACCATTCCTTACCCGTCCTGGCTAATAGCCATTTATGGACTTAGCCACCATGAATTTATCCAGTTCTCTTTTAAACCCTGTTATAGTCCTAGCCTTCACAACCTCCTCAGGCAAGGAGTTCCACAGGTTGACTGTGCGCTGCGTGAAGAAGAACTTCCTTTTATTTGTTTTAAACCTGCTGCCTATTAATTTCATTTGGTGACCCCTAGTTCTTGTATTATGGGAATAAGTAAGTAACTTTTCCTTATTCACTTTCTCCACACCACTCATGATTTTACATACCTCTGTCATATCCCCCCTTAGTCTCCTCTTTAACAAGCTGAAGAGTCCTAGCCTCTTTAATCTCTCCTCATATGGGACCTGTTCCAAACCCCTAATCATTTTAGTTGCCCTCTGAACCTTTTCTAGTGCCAGTATATCTTTTTTTTAGATGAAGAGACCACATCTGTACGCAGTATTCAAGATCTGGGCGTACCATGGATTTATATAAGGGCAATAAGATAGTCTCCATCTTATTCTCTATCCCCTTTTTAATGATTCCTAACATCCTCTTCTCCAGTCCTCTGGGTTCTCACCCATCCTTCATGAGTTCTTGAAGATAATTGCTAAAGTTTCTGAGACTGCTTCAGCTAGTTCTTTAAGAACCCTAGGATTAATATCATCAGGTCCTGCCAACTTGAGTACATCTAACTTCTCTAAATATTCTTTAACCTGTTCTTTCCCTATTTTGGCTTGCATTTCTTCCCTCTTTTGTTCATATTAATTGTGCTGAGTAGCCTTTTTAATGAAGACTGAAGAGGAATGGGCATTAAACACCATGGCCTTCTCTGACCTCAACTTGGAAGTGACTGTGTTCTCATGTGGCTGCCCAGCCTGGCTTCAGGAAGCGGGCTGGAAGGAGCTTCATGGCCAGCTCTGAAATTAGACTTGGGCGTGTAGGCTCTGTGAGATTCATACATTCCTAGCCCAAAAGAGACCATTGTGATGATCTAGTCTGACCTCATGCATAACATAGGCCAGAGAACTTCCCCAAAATAATTCCTAGAGCACAATTTTTAGAAAAGCCATCCAATCTTAAGTACTCCAATCTAACTTGTCACCTGGGTGGGCTTGCTTTTGTGACAGACGGTCCCTTACACCAAAAATCACAATCTTCAGGTTACTCCTAGTCCTACCTAAAGCATCAGTCTCATATCCCAGGTCAATTGCACCAAAGACCACACTTGTAGCCAATCCTATATTAAACTATCTCAAGCTTTATTAACTAGGAAAAGGAAACGAGTTATTTACAAGTAAATATAGATACGCACAAATGAGTTTCAATCTTAAATTTCAAAAAGTCATAGAAACTTCTGTGATAAGTTAGCTCTGTATGTCCTGTAGGGCTGATTCAGACCAAGCACTGGGGATCTTTTGCTTATGTTTAGTAATCTTGGCCTCTCAGGATCCAAGCAGCATAAAAGATACAATTCCTTCTTGTTGGAGCTTTTTATGCCTTCCCCCTTTCTGCGTACAGTTGCAAACTCAGCTGTTGGGAGGAATTCAATTACTTGTCTCCTCTTCCTGGGTTGCGGGGGGGGGAGGGGGAGGAGGAGCAGCAATCAACAAAGGCTTTCGTCCTCTAATGTTCTACAATGGTTCCTATAGTGTTTATGGACCTTTTCTTGGGTAGGAGATAACACTTCTGTTGGAAACAAATATTTCACACTCGTCTCGTTAATGCATTTCTCCTCTTTCATGACTTCCAGTAGCAGAACAGCTATTTTACATTTGGGGACAATGTACACCTTCAAGTCAGTGGCACTGCTATGGGTACTCGCATGGCCCCACAGTATGCCAACATTTTTATGGCTCGCTTAGAAAAATACTTTCTCGGCTTTCGTCCCCTAACGCCTCTACTCTACTCGCACTACACTGATGACATCTTCATCATCTGGATCCATGGAAAAGAAGCTCTTGAGGAATTCCACCATGACTTCAACAATTTCCATCCCACCATCAGCCTCAGCCTGGACCAGTCCACACAAGAGATCCACTTCCTGGACACTACAGTGCTAATAAGTGATGGCCACATAAACACCACCCTATACCGGAAACTTACTGACCACTATACTTACCTACATGCCTCCAGCTTTCATCCAGACCACATCACACGAACCATTGTCTGTAGCCAAGTTCTAAGATACAACTGCATTTGCTCCAATCCCTCAGACAGAGACAAACACCTACAAGATCTCTATCGAGCATTCTTAAAATTACAATACCCACCTGCTGAAGTGAAGAAACAGATTGACAGAGCCAGAAGAATACCCAGAAGTCTCCTACTCCAGGACAGGCCCAACAAAAAGTAACAGAACGCCACTAGGCGTCACCTTCAGCCCCCAACTAAAACTTCTCTTGTGCATCATCAAGGATCTACAACCTATCCTGAAGGACGATCCCTCACTCTCTCAGATCTTGGGAGACAGGCCAGTCCTCCCTTACAGACAGCCCCCCAACCTGAGGCAAAAACTCACCAGCAACCACACACCACACAACAAAAACACTAACCCAGGAACCTATCCTTGCAACAAAGCCCATTGCCAACTCTGCCCACATATCTATTCAAGGGACACCATCATAGCCTAATCACATCAGCCCCACCATCAGAGGCTCGTTCACCTGCACATCTACCAATGTGATATATGCCATCACGTGCCAGCAATGCCCCTCTGCCATGTACCTTGGCCAAACCGGACAGTCTCTACGCAAAAGAATATATGGACACAAATCAGATGTCAAGAATTATAACATTCAAAAACCAGTCAGAGAACACTTCAACCTCCCTGGTCACTCAGTTTTTAGTTTGTGTAATGACTCATCCACTCCCAGTCTTTATTCAAGCCTAATTTAATTGTGTCCAGTCTGCAAATTAATTCCAGTTCTGCAGTTTCTCGCTGGAGTCTGTTTATGAATTTTTTTTGTTGGAGAATTGCAACTTTTCGGTCTGTAACTATTTCCCCATGCTAATTTTTCCCCTACTGTTACTCACACCTTCTTGTCAACTGTTTGAAATGGGCCATCCTGATGATTATTACAAAAGTTTTTTTTCTCCTGCTGATAATAGCCCACCTTAATTGATTAGACTCATAGACTTTAAGGTCAGAAGTGACCATTATGATCATCTAGTCTGACCTCCTGCACAAAGCAAGCCACAGAATCTTACCCATCCACTTCTATAACAAACCCCTAGCCTATGTCTGAGTTATTAAAGTCTTCAAATTGTGGTTTGAAGACCTCAAGCTGCAGAGAATCCTCCAGCAAGTGACCCGTGCCCCATGCTGCAGAGGAAGGCGAAAAACCTCCAGGGCCTCTGCCAATCTGCCCAGGAGGAAAATTCCTTCCCGACCCCAAATATGGCAATCAGTTAAACCCTGAGCATGTGGGCAAGACTCACCTGCCAGCACCCAGGAAAGAATTCTCTGCAGTAACTCAGATCCCATCCTATCACAGACCACTGGGCATACCTACCTGCTGATAATCAAAGATCAGTTGCCAAAATTAGGCTATCCCATCATACCATACCTTGCATAAACTTATCAAGCTTAGTCTTAAAGCCAGATATGTCTTTTGCCCCCACTACTCCCCTTGGAAGGCTGTTCCAGAACTTCACTCCTCCAATGGTTAGAAACCTTCGTCTAATTTCAAGTCTACACTTCCTAGTGTCCAGTTTATACCCATTTGTTCTTGTGTCCACATTGGTACTAAGCTTAAATAATTCCTCTCCCTCCCTAATATTAATCCCTCTGATATATTTATAGAGAGCAATCATATCTCCCCTCAGCCTTCTATTGGTTAGGCTAAACAAGCCCAGCTCTGAGTCTCCTTTCATAAGACAGGTTTTCCATTCCTCGGATCATCCTAGTAGCCCTTCTCTGTACCTGTTCCAGTTTGAATTCATCCTTCTTAAACATGGGAGACCAGAACTGCACACAGTATTCCAGATGAGGTTTCACCAGTGCCTTGTACAACGGTACTAACACCTCCTTATCTTTGCTGGAAATACCTCGCCTGATGCATCCTAAAACCGCATTAGCTTTTTTAACGGCCATATCACATTGGCGGCTCATAGTCATCCTGTGATCAACCAATACTCCGAGGTCCTTCTCCTCCTCTGTTACTTCCAACTGATGTGTCCCCAATTTATAACTAAAATTATTATTATTAATCCCTAAATGCATGACCTTGCACTTTTCACTATTAAATTTCATCCTATTACTCCAGTTTACAAGGTTATCCAGATCTTCCTGTATGATATCCCAGTCCTTCTCTGTGTTAACAATACCTCCCAACTTCGTGTCATCTGCAAACTTTATTAGCACATTCCTGCTTTTTGTGCCAAGGTCAGTAATAAAAAGGTTAAATAAGATTGGTCCCAAAACTGATCCCTGAGGAACTCCACTAGTAACCTCCTTCCAGCCTGACAGTTCACCCTTCAGTACGACCCATTGTAGTCTCCCCTTTAACCAGTTCCTTATCCACCTTTCAATTTTCATATTGATCCCCATCTTTTCCAATTTAACTAATAAATCCCCATGTGGAACTGTGTCAAATGCCTTACTGAAATCGAGGTAAATTAGATCTACTGCATTTCCTTTGTCTAAATAATCTGTTACCTTCTCAAAGAAGGAGATCAGGTTGGTTTGGCACGATCTACCTTTTGTAAAACCATGTTGTAATTTGTCCCAATTACCATTGACCTCAATGTCCTTAACTACTTTCTCCTTCAAAATTTTTTCCAAGACCTTACATACTACAGATGTCAAACTAACAGGCCTATAGTTACTCGGATCACATTTTTTCCCTTTCTTAAAAATAGGAACTATGTTAGCGGTTCTCCAGTTGTACGGTACAACCCCTGAGTTTACCGATTCATTAAAAATTCTTGCTAATGGGCTTGCAATTTCATGTGACAGTTCCTTTAATATTCTTGGATGAGGATTATCTGGGCCCTCCGATTTTTGTCCCATTAAGCTGTCTGAGTTTGGCTTCTACCTCAGATGTGGTAATATCTACCTCCATATCCTCATTCCCGTTTGTCATCCTTCCGTTATCCCTAAGCTCCTCATTAGCCTTATTAAAGACTGAGGCAAAGTATTTATTTAGATATTGGGCCATGCCTAGGTTATCCTTAACCTCCATTCCATCCTCAGTGTTTAGTGGTCCCACTTCTTCCTTCTTTGTTTTCTTCTTATTTATATGGCTATAGAACCTTTTACTATTGGTTTTAATTCCCTTTGCAAGGTCCAACTCTACATGGCTTTTAGCCTTTCTCACTTCATCCCTGCATGTTCTGACCTCACTAAGTAGCTTTCCTTCCTAATCCCTCCCATCTTCCACTCCTTGTAGGCTTTCTGCTTTTTCTTAATCACCTCTCTGCTTGCTCATCCAGCTTGGTCTACAACCCCTGCCTGTGGTTTTTTTTTCCCCCTTCCTTGGGATGCAGGCTTCTGATAGTTTCTGCAGCTTCGACTTGAAGTAATTCCAGGCCTCCTCCGCCTTTAGATCCACAAGTTCTTCAGTCCAATCCACTTCCCTAACTAATTTCCTTAATTCTTTAAAGTTAGCCCTTTTGAAATCAAAGACCCTAGTCCCAGATCTATTTTTGTTTATTCTTCCTTCTAGTTTGAGCTGAATTAACTCATGATCACTCGAACCAAGGTTGTCCCCTACAACCATTTCTTCTATGAGGTCCTCACTACTCACCAAAACCAAATCTAAAATGGCATCCCCCGGTTGGCTCTTCAACTACTTGGTGAAGGAATCCATCAGCTATCACATCCAGAAACATCTGAGCCCTATTATTGTTACTAGCACTTGTCCTCCAGTCTATATCTGGGAAGTTAAAGTCTCCCATGATCACACAATTCCCATTAGTGTTTACTTCATTAAAAACATTAAAGAGGTCTCTATCCATATCAGATCCCAGCGGTGTGTAGCACACCCCAAGCACTATCTCAGGGGAGGCTCTAGTAGCTTTCTTTCCCAGTGTGATTTTTTGCCCAGACAGACTGTCTTATCCATTCCATCACTTCTTATTTCTTTACAGTTAACCTCATGTGACGAAGTGGGACTGGTCTTACTGGGGGCTGGGTACAGATCCTAAGTATCTAGCAGCAAAAGTCCAAATGCCTGACGTTCTGTCGCCTAGCAACTGATGGCTGGGCCCCTCCCTGCAAAGGTGCTGGCTAAAGGTGTTGGAGACAAAGGGGTCAGGTGACCTCCTGGCCCGGGAAAGAAGCTGGGCAGAGAGGAGGGGCTGGAGGGGGTTGGGCAGACTGGAGCCAGCTGGGCAAAAGAGGGGAAGCAGGGAGAGAGGGCTCTGATCCCCGAGGCCCCAAGATGGACCTAACCGGGGGGATCCAGTTATCTGTGCCTGCAAGACCTGTGTTGGACTGTGTTCCTGTCGTCTAAATAAACCTTCTGCTTTACTGGCTGGCTGAGAGTCCTGGTGAATCGGCAGGGAGCCCAGGGGTGCAGGGCCTGACTCCCCCACACTCTGTGACACCTCATCATTGATATACAATGCTACTCCACCACCTTTGCCTTTATTTCTGTCTTTCCTAAACAGCACATAGTCATGGCTGGAGTACAGGTATTGAAGGCTACTATTCCACCATGTTTCTGTTATCCCTATAATATCTGTTTTCACTTCCTGCACCAGTAGCTCTAGTTCCTCCATTTTGTTACCTAGGCTCCTCGCATTAGTGTACAGACATCTTAATTTTTGCCGTTTGGCTTCACTGACATTCTTTACCCGGTTAGGCACAGACATTCTACCACCAGCATCACCTATTAGACTGGTATCTACACTACCCTTCCTCTTTATGTCAATTCTTCTGCCCACGGCTGTATCCCCTCTTACTTTGTTTTCTGCCCTCTCAAGGTTAAATTCCGGCGTGGAGATTACCTGGACATCACCCAACCATCTCCCCCAAATTCCTAGTTTAAAGCTCTCTTAATCAGTTGGGCGAGCCTCCATCCTAGAAGTCTATTTCCCTCCTTACTCAGGTGAAGTCCATCCCAAGAGAACAGTCTTCTGTCCAGAAATGCTTCCCAGTGGCCATACATCCCAAAGCCATCCTTATAGCACCACTGCCTGAGCCATCTGTTGATCGCCATAATCTTGTCACACCTTTGTTGCCCTTCTCTAGGAACAGGCAGAATCCCACTGAAGATCACGTGAGCCTCGATTTCCTTAAGTGTCTTCCCCAGTCTGGCATGGTCTCTCTTGATACGTTCCAGCTAGATTCTCGCTGGATCATTCGTTCCCACATGAAGGACAATCAATGGATTCTTTCCCGCTCCCGTTAGGATCCTTTTCAGCCTCAGGTCCACATCCCGTAAATTAGCGCCCGGCAGACAGCACACCCTTCTGTTCTCCGGATCAGCTGTAGTTACAGGCCTGTCTATTCTTCTCAGTAAGGAGTCTCCAATCACGTAGACCTGCCTTTTCCTGGTGACAGTGTGATTCTCCGGTCTATCCCCTGCACCCACTGGCTGCAAGTCCTCTCGATTCCTATTCACCCTTGCAATCCTCCGCAACCCTTCCCGTATCCTCCTGGGGCTCACTCACCCCGCGCCTCCTGCTGTGTGACTCATGGAATTCTTTCCTCCCAGCCCCAGCGCGCCTCTGCAGGCCGTGATGTGATCCACCTGTCTGGCCCCCCCCCCCTCCCCCCCCCCCCCTCCCCTCTCTCTGGGCTGCTGCTGACAACCCCCCCCTCTCTCTCTCCCCTCCCCTCCTTAGTAACCCCCTCCCTCTCCCTACCTTGCTCTCAGTGTGGGGCTGCTGCCAGTCATTGTAGCCCCCCACTCTGGGCAGACTGCAGTCTCAGCCAATTTTGACCCTGCCCTGCCTGGCCCCCCCACCCCCCCTCGCCACCACCACCCCCCATCCCTCCCTCGCCCCCTGGGGCCTGGGCTGGGCTGGGGAGGCTCAGCCTCCCTCCCCCGGCCCCGGCTGCACTCTCTACCTGGTCTCTCTCTCTCAGCCCCAGCTCCTCTCTCTCTCTCTGAAGAGAGAAGAGAGTCTGGGCTCCTAGCTTCCTCCTGCCTTATAAGGCCCTGCTGCTCCTCAGGGGGGGGCAGCCCCAGCCCTGCCCCCCCTTCCCATCTCAGCTCTGTCAGGCCACTTTTAACCCCTTAAAACCCCGGAGCAGGGTCCACCCTGCTACAGGCTCATATTTGGTGTTGTCTCCATTGACTCCTCCCCTCTTCCTGTAGGACTAGCAGCTCTTCTCTTTTTCCTTGCCCTCTCACCTTCAGCGACCACCTGCTGTGCTCCTTCATTTTCCAACTCCGCAAACCTGTCCCTGAGCTCTATTTCTCCTTCACTGGCCCGTCTTTTCCTCTGCCTGGTTCTCTTAGTCACATGCTTCCACCGTCCACTTTCCTCACCCAGCAGTCTCCTCTCAGAGTTCTTTGGTCCTGCTGCCATCTGCAAGTCTGAGCTTTTCCCTTCAGCCTCCTCATGTCTTTGCTCCATCATCTGCTCGAACCCCCTTCTAAACTTGACCAGAGTTTCCACCTGCATCTCCAGTCCTTGGATCTTTTCTTCCATCAGCTCTATCAGGCGGCACTTCATGCAGACAAAACTCTTTTCAGGTACCCCCTCCAGGATCATGTACATGCCGCAGCTTCCACATCCAGTCATCCTCATTGTGTCTTTCACTGCTGCCTCTGTATCGGTCATAGCCTTCCCACCTAAAACCTGTTAGTGCAAGAAACACAAACCAAAACAAACCCCCAACAGGCACCAGAACACTGGCAGACCACCACCCACTCCCTTCACTAGCGTGTCAGTTCCTCTGCCTAGGTCTCTTAGTCTCCCCCGCAACCTCCCCCTGTAAACTCCCTCTGAAACTCCCCTGTTTACAGCTCTGTTTGCTGGCTGCTGATAGAGTTGGTATGGCAACACCCATTTTTTTCATGTTCTCTGTGTTTATCTTCCTACTGTATTTTCCACTGCATGCATCCGATGAAGTGGGTTTTAGCCCATGAAAGCTTGTGCCTAAATACCTTTGTTAGTCTCTAAGGTGCCACAAGTACTCCTCGTTTTTTGTTTTTGTTTTGTAACAGAGCAAACACTTGCATATTACCTGATAACTTATACCAGGGATTGGTAACCTTTGGCACGTGGCCTCTCAGGGAAAGCCCCTGGCAGGCCGGGATGGTTTGTTGACCTGCCATGTCCGTAGGTTTGGCCAATCGCAGTTCGCTGTCTCAGCCCATTGGGAGCTGCGGGAAGGGTGGCAGCACATCCCTCGGCCCATGCCACTTCCCACAGCCCCCATTGGTCTGGAGCGGCGAACCGCAGCCAGTGGGAGCTGCGATTGGCTGCCAGGGGCTTTCCCTGATGGGCTGCGTGCCAAAGGTTGCCGATGATTTGGTGGTCTGTAGCAGAAACCAAATAGTAGCCAGTCTTGTGCTTCCTCTGTTAGGACATTGATCCATAAGCGTTCTGGATCATTTTCTTGACTTGGAAACAGGTAATGCCGTTTTTGATATAGAGTGTCACTTCTCCCATTTTGCCCACTCAATCCAAGCATGACTCTGCCATTGTGACAAGGGTCGTAGTGGGGAGCCAGCTGTGGCCACTCAATCAGGGTGAACTGCAAAGAATGGGGCAGACAGTCCCCCAAACGCTGGTGGATGTTCCAATACTTAGATCACCAACCAGCACAAAACAGCTTATCTTTATTACCTGCCTGGTTACTCAGAAGTCCAAACAACACAGTTCCCTTAAAGTGATCCAGCCCCAGGCCCCCATGTTGAATATGATGAAAATTTCTTTTTCTTGACCTTAGGGTCTTCCTTAACATAGGTTTTTAATTTAACCCCTTCCTTGGTGTTTTGGTATTTTAGGGTTAACCCGTGGCTTTTATTTTCAAGGTTTAATCCTTCCCTTCGTCCCTGTCCAGTAAGGTCAAAATCTGAACTCTGTTGTGTAACAGAATCCATTGGCTGGCTGGGTGCATCTTTGCTAATGGCCATGGGCAAGTCTTTCTCCCCCTAGTCAGTCAGGTAACTTGCATCAACACAGACACCAGCTTGTTTACTAGTTTTCAGATTCTCAAGTGTTACCAATTCCAAGGCTGGACTCTGCCTTAGAGAGAGATCCACTTTCACTAGCATGTTAGACTCAAGGTTCTTTTGTCCTTCCCTTACCAACCTCTGCTTCCACATGGAATCAGATGTCAAGTCCACTAAGACTACAAGTCATATCCAAAATATCTGGAGATGAGTCGCAGACTGCTTACTTAAAGAATCAACATGGAGACATTCATGTTCCAACAACATTGTCTCCCCAACAAGCTGGGTAAGCTTATAGGGCTGTTCAAACTCCCTAACAATTTTTATTTCCTCTGAAATCTTTTCAGTTATCCACACCAGGTCTTTCTGAAGCAAGGCCAGTGGATTCATACGCATTTGAAAGACTTTGGCCATTAGGCATTAACACACTTTCCTCAGAAGAGAGACTGTCTACTATCAACAATGGCCCATTAAGAGTCAATGGAAACAATTCCTTTTCACAGACTTCAAAGTCTTCACCAAGAAATTCCTTTCCTTCTGCAATATCATGCACTGCAACAGGTTCTTTCTGAGCTTTTATTTATGTCCAGAACCGACTTTGGCCCAACAGAAGGAGTTTGGTGATTTGTCTGAGTTTCAGTTACATCCAGAATCACCTCTGGCCCATCAGGAGGATTTTCACACAACCCCTTTCAGGTAAACTGCTAGACTTCATAGTCACAAGATTAGATATGTTCTCTTCCTTGTTACAAGTTTCCACACTGACAGTGTGGTAACATAGATAAATCACCTTCGTGCTTTACTTGTGCCCTGGCTATATCATCACCCTGATCCATCAAGGTTGTCATATATTCACCCAGCAACCCACTAGCAACAGGCAAAATAGAAGCACCAGAATCGCTTGGTCTCTGGGGGCTTTTTATGACATTAACTGAATGCAACCTAGTTACAATGTCATCATCCCTAGCAGGCACACATTTAGGACCACTTCCTTCCTGGGCTTTAGTTGTATCCAGAATCAGCTCTGGGTCAACTGATAAATTTTCAACCATCATAGGCTGACAGGCTTCTATCTCTTTTATAGACAGAAAAGAGCTGGAGAAACATTTCCCTTTAACAGACAAACAGCTGTTTCTTACAGATAGTCTCATTACACTAAGCTGCTTTAAGCAAATCATTTCTACCTTTTTCAGGCTTACTTTCACAAACTTTACTTGGCAACAATCCATCACTCACCAAGACTGTGTCCCTTCCTTCCTCAGTTAGGGCTTTAACCTGATCACCAACTTTAATTTTCTCGAGAAACATTTCCCTGAGCCCTATCTAATGCCAGATCACTTCTGATATCCCAGACAGACGCTTGGAAATTTCTTGCACATATGCATTGCTTCTTTGCACAGATAAACAGCCCTCTTCCTCATACAAACATTTGGAGAAACCCTCCATAGGCAAATCCTTGCCCCTAGTAGACACAGGTTCAGGATTATTTCTTTCCCGTGACTGATTTATGTCAACTTGACTGAACAAAGCTTTAATATCATCCCCAATCAAAAGACCCATAGGCAATAACTTCCTTACATCAGCTATATGTCTGGCTCTCAAGTCTGCTGCTGATGGATTTCTATTCAATTCCATTCAGACTGAAAGGGAAACATAATATCACCCTGATTTAGTGCTCTGCTCTGAAAAATGAAAGTGATGAAGTAAAGGACAAATTTTACCTTACACGACAGGTGGCATTAGAGAGGGCACCATGCCACGACCTAACTATCCTCATGGGAGACATGAATGCCAAGGTCGGTACGGACAACACAAACAATGACAGAGCAATGGGAAGACATGGGTGTGGTACTATGAATGAAAATGGAGAAAAGCTTGTTGATTTCTGTAATATGAATGACCTAGTCATCAGCGGAACCCATTTCAACACTGTGAAATTCACAAGCTGACATGGTATTCTCCAAGTGGCAGAGATGAGAACCAGATTGACCATATCATGATCAATGTCAAATGCGACACTCACTGACAGATGTGAAAGCGAGAAGGGGTGCAGATGTTGGCAGTGACTGCCACCTTGTGATAGCGTCCATCAAGCTAAAACTGAGAAGCGTGGGTCCACCAAACAAAGGGCACAGATGTTATGATATTGACAAGCTAAAGTCCCTTGAAATACAGAAGCCTTTGCTGCAGTTAAAGAACAGGTTTCAAGCACTTGCAGACCTTGATGAAGAGGAGGGGAATGCAGATGAGGAGATCAACAAGAAGTGGGACAAAGTAACAGCAATTTATAAACAGAACAGTGATGCCTGTCTAAGCTACGGGCAGAAGAGAAGGAAGGGGTGGATTACACTCAGCACATGGAACACCACAGAAACCAGATGAGCCCTGAAGAAAAAAGTTTTAGAGACACAATCCCAGAAGCTAAAGGACAGATACCACGGGCAGTATAGCAAGGCATACTGGGTCAAACGCTGTGTGAGAGCAGACAAATGGCATTATATTGATATCTGGCAACACAAGTAGAGGATGCAGCTGCTCATGGTGAACAAGGAACAGTCTACAAAATGACGCAGCTTATCAGTGGTAAATGGCAGACACCAACAAACACTCATATCGGGAACGAACAACCGTTCGATTTTCCGAACAACTGAAAAAGGACAAGAAATGCGCTGGACAGAACATTTCAAAGAATTGCTGAACAGGGAGCCACCTAAAGGAAGCAAACATACAGGAGGCAGAAGATCTTGATATCAACACAGACATCCCAGCTAAGGAAGAGATCATTCAAGCCATCAAATCCTTACAAAATGGGAAAGCTCCTGGCAAGGATAATTTGAATGCAGAATTGTTCAAGCAGCTGTTAAATTAGCAGCATCTATCCTGGCCTCTCTATTTACATCAGTCTGGGAAAGGGAAAAAGTGCCACATGAGTGGACGAATGGGGTTATAGTGAAGATACCAAAGAAAGGAACTCTAGTGATTGTAATAACTGGCGTGGTCTCACACTTTTATCCGTGCCAAGCAAAGTATTGTGTAAGATCATAGTCCAGCGTATATCAGAGGCAGTTGATAGCATTCTCAGAAAAGAACAAGCTGGTTTTTGGAAAGGGGTGGGTGCACAGACCAGCTCTTCGCTCTACAAAACATAATAAAACAATGCTTAGAATGGCAATGGCAACTCTATAGAAATTTCATAGACTTTGAGAAGGCTTTTGATAGCATTCACACGACCAGCGTATGGCGCATTCTGTGGGCATATGGAATTCCTTTCTGTATAGGGGGGAGGGATATCTCAGTGGTTTGAGCATTGGCCTGCTAAACCCAGGGTGGTGAGCTCAATCCTTGAAGGGGCCATTTAGGGAACTGAGGTAAAAATCTGTCTGGGGATTGGTCCTGCTTTGAGCAGGGGGTTGGACTAGATGACCACCTGAGGTCCCTTCCAACCCTAATCTTCTATGATTATATAATCAACGTAATAAAAAGCTTCAATTTCAACTTTACATGCAATGTTGATCACCGTGAGCTCAGTTTTGAAGTCCAAAACAGGACTACGTCAGGGGTGTGTCATGTCTGCAATCCTCTTTACATTGCCATCGACTGGGTAATGCGGCGTACAACAGAAGACATGCCAAGAGGCATTAAATGGACACTCTCTTCTCATCCCTTGAAGACCTGGACTTCGCAGATGATGTTGCTCTCCTATCACATACCCAGTGCTATATATAAGGAAAAACAACTCGACTCAATGCATTCAGCCAGCAAATTGGACTGAAAATCAACGGCAAAAAGATAGATATCACGGCCATTAATATTGCCTCACCATCACCAGTACGGATAGAGGATTATGTTCTCACCAATGTAGAAACATTCACATACGTGGGCAGCACCATCAGCCAGGAGGTGGAACAAGCCAGGATATCCGCAACAAAATCAGTAACCAGGAACACCTTCAGGAGTTAAATACAGTCTGGAAATCCTCAAAATACAACACCAAAACCAAACTCAAGATTTATCAGAGCTATGTACTTTCAACACTAATTTATAGCGCAGAATGTGGGGAATGAGAAAGTATGACATGTTCAAACTGTCTTCATTCCATACAGCCTGCCTCAGAAAAATCCTCCATATCTTTTGGCCCAGAACAATCTCAAACTAAGATCTGTTCACACAGTGCAGCCAAGAGGATCTGAGCACCATCATTGCCAGGAGGTGTTGGCGATGGATGGGTCATGTGATTCCATCACCAGTGTAGCAATAAGATGAACACCTGAAGGCAAGCGAAAACGAGGCCTCCGGAAAACAACATGGTGAAGAGCTGTAGAAGCCGAGCAGAAAAACCTGGGGCACAGTTGGGGAACCATTGAAAGACTCGCCAGAAACAAATAGGAGTGGAGGAGCTTCGTCACTGCCCTAAACGCCAGAGGCGTAATAGGAACATGATGATGACCAGCTATAATTTTGTGTTTAACACCATTCCATTCAAGATGGATTCTGGCTAAAGGCACACGTACAGTAAACTCAGAGGATTACAATATTCACACTCTGATTTGGTAAATCTTCCTCTTTGACAAGATCTGCTTTAACAAGAGTGATGTTAGAAGCTGTAATTTGCCCTAAACAACTTTTGCCATTGACTTTTACATTCTCTGCACAAGTTATGGGGTTACCTTCACCTGAGCTCACAGTAGAAGCATTTACATAAAAAGTGGCAGTGTTGGGGTAAATTTGGTTACATACAGACAACTGCTTAGTCAAACAACATACCAACATCGCTACAAACTGGATAGATTCTCTCCCCATCTTTGCTGGTGAGAGGAGCTGGCTCTCTAGGATGAGACAATTCCTGATGTTCGTTTATTCTGTAGAGTTGGAGGTTAAATCTGTCCACTTTTGCCTTAGCTTCCAGTTTCTGCAGTCGAATATATGCCATTCTTTGTTCATGTTCAAAACACAGGCATTCTCTCTCAGCAGCTTCTCCTTCCATATCAGCTATTTTTTTGCTTATGTTCAAGTTCTAGCTGCTGGTTTCTCACTGCAAGCATTTTCGCTGGGTCTGCTTCCTTATCACTGGCTATTAACAGATTTTTCAGTTCCTGCTCTGGGGCCTTTTGCTTAAAATACAACCCCCTCTGTGAGCACAATTCTTCCAGGCTTTTTCTATCAGGATCTTGATCATAGGTCACTCACTGTAACTGATTTTTAACCCTTAAACTCTCCAATATCAAAATTAAATTTTGACAAGTGTGTCGTTCTGATAAAAAATCCCGATTAACTGTGTATGTATCCAAGCATGACTACGCCACTGTGACAAGGATCCTAGTGGGTACCAGCTGTGGTCACTCAATTAGGGTGAACTGCAAAGAATGGGGCAGACAATCCCCATAGAGCTGGTGGATATTCCAATACTTAGATTCACCAACCAGCACAAAACAGCTTCCTTATCACCTCACTGGTTACTCAGAAGTCCAAACAATATAGTTCCCTTAAAGTGCCCAGCCTCAGACCCCCATCGAGGTACCCATGTCAAATGTGATCAAAATTTCTGTAAATCTTATTTTATCATATAAAAGAACAGGTTCTACCAATCCCAAAGGATTGGACACATCACCTCCCAGGTTAATGAACGTTTCAGATCTTGCCCAAATACGCGCTACAACCAGTTCTTATTAACTAAACTAAAATTTATTAAATGAGAGTATGGTTAAAAGATCAATATACATACAGACATGAGTTCAATTTATTAGGTTCAGATTCACAGCAGAGTTGGTGAGCTTTGTAGTTTTAAAGAGTTCCTTTAGAATTCCATAGTCCAATATCCAAATCTCGTATTCAAGGTATATGAGCATAACTGGGACCCCAGTCTTGTGACTCAGACTTCCCCTGATGAAGCCTAAGCAGATCTGAAATGACAGAATCAGGATCCAAGGATCTTTTATACAATTGCATGTCCTCTTTGACATGTTGGGATTTCCTCAGGGAGCAAAAGGTAATTAGGATGACTTTGAAGGAGGTCCATCACTGGTACTTAGCTATACTAATTAACATACGACCATTTGCTTTTTCCTTCACCATTCACAGTACATTTCAAAGAGATGAATACTGAGATATCCCATGTTTATAATTCATTTAAATGATATCAGAATACAGCATAGATAAGGACTGGTGAGTTTAGTACACTGTCGACCCTACTTACATTTACTTGTGTGTACACACACACACACACACACACACACACACACACCTCCCCACATGTCTTCTGTGGGTTATTTATTTTGCAGGATGTTTAACCCTTTCTAGCCGTGTGTCAGTTATGTTTTCCAGTGTGCATTACTTTGCCTATGCTTCGGAGGATACATGCGTTTGGGGGTGTGTGGCAGGAGTGAGGTGGAAGGGTGGGGTGGGGGAGAAGAGATTGCATGCGGTTCCCACAATACACCTCTTACCTGAAGCCCAGCAGAAACAACTAAATGTCTGTACAGTGTAAGGAACCTGGGTATCAAAATGGAGGAACTACTGGTGTAGGAAGTGAGACCAGGTATTATAGTGATAATGAAAACATGGTGGAATAGTTGTGACTGGAATACAGGCATTGAAGAGTATCTGCTGTTCAGAAGTGGAGTAGTATTGTATATTAATGACTAAGTAGACTGTAAAGAAATTAGAAGTATTGGAATGGATAAAACAATCTGTTTGGTCAAATCCGCTTTGGGGAGGAAAGGTAACACAGGCTCCACTGGGATAGTGCTTGGAGTCGGCTACAGATCAGTGTTCCCTCTAATTTTTTACATCCATGTGTGGAATGAATTTTATCACCTCCGTATTGGTGCACATAACAAAGTTCATGTGATGGTGGTGGGGCCAAGGGTTCAGAGTGGGGTGAGGGGGCCTCAGGGTTAGGGCAGAGTGGGGGTTGGGTGGTGGGGGGATGAGGGCTTGGGCTGGGAATGAGGGATTTGGGGTGCAGGCTCCCTCTGGGTGGTAGTGGGGAGAGAGGACTCTCAGCCCTCTCATCGCAACAGCTCGGGGCCAGGGGAGAGGTGCGTCTCCTTGGCCATGGCAGCTCCGGCGGGGCTGGGCTGAGGGAGGGGCTCCTTTTCCCTGGCCGGGATGGGCAGGAAAGAGCAGGGCTTAATAGGCAGCTGCGTGACTGCACAGCTTAGACGGAACTTAGCTACAGACCCCTGGGATCCGATATGGATCGACTTTTTTTATATTTTTAACGAAATAAATACTACTGGGAATTGTGTGATTATAGGAGACTCTAATTTCCCAGATATAGATTGGAGGACAATAAAGGTAAGGCCCAGATATTCCTGGATGTGAGAGCAGACAGATTTCTTCACCAGATAGTCACCAAACTAACAAGAGGTGAAGCTATTATAGATTCAGTATTGGTAAGTAGTGAGGACCTCATAGAAGAACTGGTTGTAGAGGATAGCCTTGGTTTGAGAGATCATGAGTCAATTCACTTCAAACTTAAAAAAAAAGGTAAACAGGTCTGCAACTAGGGTCTTTAATTCCAAAAGGGCAAATTTTAAAAAATTAAGGGAGTTAGGGAAATGGACTGGACTGAAGAACTCAAGGATCTGAATGTGGTGGGGGCTTGGAATTACTTTAAGTCAAAGTTGCAGAAGCTCTCTGAAGCCTGCACTCTGAGCAAGGGGAAAAAATTTGCAGGGGAAGGTTGCGGACCAGACTAGATGGACAAGCATCTCCAATAAGTTATTTGGAGTGAGCCTACAAGGAATGAAAGAAGGAATAGATCAGGGGCGGCAACCTGTGACACGCGTGCCAAAGATGGCACGCGAGCCGATTGTGTTTTTTTTTTTAATGGCACATTGCTGCCTGCTGGGGTCCTGGCCCCACTCAGCCCCCCACCCACCGCTCTCTCCTGCGGGGACAGGAGGCAGAAGCTTGGTCCTGCCAGCAGCCAAGCTCCCCCTCCTTCGCTTTTCCCCCCAGTGTGGTGCTTTCCTGCCCCTCCTCCTCTCCCTCCCTGCGCCGATCAGCTGATCGCCCTTGCGAGGGGGAGGGGGAGAAGCAGAGCCGCAGCGTGCTCGCTGCTCTGGGGAGGAGGCAGAGCAGAGGCGGGGACGGGGCCTTGGGGAAAGGGGAGGAATCGGGGCCTATCCCCTCCAGCCCCCTGCTGTGAGCCGCTCATGGCAGGGGGCTGGGAGTGGGAGCACCCCCATGAGCCGAGCACCCCAGCCCTTTGACCTGACCCCTGCACCCCCACCCCTCCCTATGCTGACAGGAGCCGGCGGACAGAACCCCAGACCAGCAGTGGGCTGAGCGGCTCAGCCTGCTGCCGGTCTGGGGTCCTGGCCACTGGCTCCACTTATCCTGCTGCCGGTCTGGGGTCCCAGCTGCCGGCCCCTTGCCAGCCGGGGTCCCGGCCACATGCTCGGCTCAGCCCGCTGCCAAACTAGGTGAACGGAACCCCAGGCCAGCAGCGTAAGATCAGCATTTTAATGAAGCATCTTAAACATTTTGAAAACGTTGTTTACTTTACATACAACAATAGCTTATATAATATAGACTTAGAGAGAGAGACCTTTTAAAAATGTTACAATGTATGACTGGCACACGGAACCTTAAGTTAAAGTGAACAAGTGAAGACTCGGCACAGCACTTCTGAAAGGTTGCCGACCGCTGGCATAGTTCATCAAGGAAAGCTAGGTCTTGGAGGTCAGAAACAGTGAGAACTGCCATAAGCCAAGCGGAGATGGACCTTTGAAAGGAAATTAAAATCCATAGTAAGTAAATAAGAAGAGGAGATATCTGAGCGGTTGATCTTAGAAAACTCATGGAAAATGGGAGAGATTCCAGTGGATTGGAAAAGGACAAATGTACCAATCTATAAAAAGGACAACCTGGGGAAGTACAGGCCAGGCAGCTTAACTTGAGTACTCAGAAAGATAGTGGAGCAAATAAGCAATCAGTTTGCAACCACCTAGAAGATAAGGTGATAAACCAACCTAATTTTTTTGTACAGGACAAGAAGACTTATGCATATGGGGGAGGCAGTAGATGTGGTATATCTTGACTTTAGTCAGGCGTTTGTTACTGTCTCGCATGGTCTTCTCATAAACTAGAGAAATATAGTTTAGATGGAGTTACTATAAGGTGGGTGCATAACTGGTTGGAAAACCATTCCCAGAGAGTAGTCATCAGTGGTCCACAGTCAAGCTGGAAGGGCACATCGACTGGGGTCCTGCAGGGATCAATTCTGTGTCCAGTCCTGTTCAATATCTTCAGTGATTTAGATAATGGCATAGAGAGCACACTTATAAAATTTGTGGATGATGCCAAGCTGGGAGGGGTTGCAAGTGCATTGGAGGATAGGATGAAAATTCAAAATGATCTGGACAAACTGGAGAAATGGTCTGAAGTAAACAGGATGAAATTCAATAAAGACAAATGCCAAGTGCTCCATTTAGGAAGGAACAATCAGTTGCACATGCACAAAATGGGAAATGGCTGCCTAGGAAGGAGCACTGCGGAAAGGGTTCTGGGGGCCATAGTGAAACAGTGTAACACTGTTGCAAAAAAAACACCATTCTGGGATGCTGTAATGATGCTGCCTTTGGTGGGACACTTCTGAGAGTATCAATTCAGGACAAATTGCTCAGAGCAGGGCAGTCACGGCCCCAGGCCGGGATTTCTCCACTTCTAAGGCACAGCAAACCAGCCACACAGAGAGGACTTTGGTTTTACCTCACTGGCTAACCAGAAGTCATACAAGCAATTCCCTTAGACGCTCCAATTTCCCCAGTATCACCACTAATCCCACTCGTTATGGGGACGAATGGTTATGAAAACCAACACCCCAGTAAAAGGAAAAAGTTTCTTCCGATCCCAAAGGACCAAGCCCCAGACCCAGGTCAATATACACATCAGATCTTACCCACAAATCACGCTGTTGACAATCCTTTAGAATCTAACGGTTTATTCATAAAAAGAAAGAAATATAGATGAGAGCTGGAATTGGTTAAATGGAATCAATTACATACAGCAGTGGCAAAGTTCTTGGTTCAGGCTTGTAGGAGTGATGGAATAAACTGCAGGTTCAAATCAAGTCTCTGGAGTACATCCCCAGCTGGGATGGGTCATTCAGTCCTTTGTTCAGAGCTTCAGTTTGTAGCAAGGTTCCTCCAAAAGCAAGAAGCAGGATAGAAGATAAAATGCAGCAGTTTCCAGGGCCGTTTATATTCTCTTCCCTGTGGAAGGACACCCCTTTGTTCTTACTGTGGAAAATCACAGCAGCAAGATGGGGGTTGATGTCACATGGGGAAGTCACATGTCCAGGCATGACTCTGTTTGCAGGCTGACGCCATTGTTTACATGTTAGTTTGAACCTTTCCAGGAAAGCTCAGATGTGGATTGGCGTCTCCCAAAGTCCATTGTCAGTTAAGTGTTTCTCAGTAAGTGCCCGTTCTCAAGAAGCTGAGCAAATGCTTCACTGAGGCTGTTTTGGAATCAAACACATTTGAGATACAAGTACATAGCCCATATTCATAACTTCAAATATCAAAATGATACACACATACAGACAGCACCATCATAACCAGCAAATCCTAACCTTTCCATAGACACCTCACACGACAACCTTTGTACAATATTTGCTGCAAATATATAACAGTGGTTGCAACAATGATCTATAAGGTCAGTTTATGTTAATAACGTCAGACCCCCCAATGCAAAATTGATGCAGGAAGGGATGAAACAAACATCACTGACTGCATCCCAAGAGCTCCCCATCTTTGGGTCTGTCTCACTTCAGCTAGTGTTGGGCTAGAGGCCGTACCAGTGTATACCAGAAATGGTTTATCAAAGTCATGTTCAATAACATGATTGAATCTCTTTACAAACTCAAGGCAAAACTTGGTTAGAACAATAGTGGATTGGATCTGCTCTTGCAGCAGGATTCCTATATGTCTCATGTGATCTTGTCAAGAGCTAAAGAACATCATATAGCTACTTTATCCATACAAGCTCTGGCAAATGTTTGGAACCCAATTAATATCAAGACAATGTAGATATTAATATTGTCCATAGTACAGGAATATTGGCATTTAGCTGTGAAAGCAATACAGTAGCATGCTTCAGTTTCCCTTTTCATACAGCGCATCAGGTCTGGAATGTCTTTTCTTTGGTGAAAAGTTCCAAGATTGTTTACAGGCATTAACTTTTCAAATAGAGTGTTCTTATGTATCACTCTTAACATGTTCAAGGGATTTTCCAAAAGATTAGGCACATTGTACATTTTTACAGTTCTTGGTGATTTTTGTAACTAATGTGTTGCTATTACCATCAGCAATAACAAATTCATTGCAAGTGTCTATTTGCAATCATGTTTGTCATGCCACACCTTTGGCTCAATACCATTGGGGTTTTGGCATTTTAGGGTTACCCTGTGGCTTCCCATGCAAAATTTAATTATTTTCTTGTCCTGAAGGATCAAACCCTGATTTTTTTTGCACTGGCTGATGGGGTGGGCTCTCTGTGCTAACAGCTATTAGCAAGTCTGTCTTCTCCCTGCCAGCCAGGTAATTTGCATCAACACAGACAGGAGCCTGTTCACCAGTTGTTAGATTCTTCACTGTTACCAATTCCAAAGCTGAACTCTGTCTTAAAGAGAGATCACACAAATCCAAAGAGTCTGAGGGTGAGAGTTTGCTTGCTCTCCCCTGCATCCTTAAGCATTCAGCCATAAAACTGTTCTGCTGTGAAACACCTGTAACCAAATCTCTCCTCAGACCCTGAAGCACAGACTGCTCACTTAAAGAACTAGCATGGAGACATTCCTGTCCCAACACCATTGTCTTCCCAACAAGCTGGCCACACACAGCCGCGTTATAGGGCTGTTCAAATTCCGTGACAATTTTCATTTAATCTGAGACCTTCTGAAAGGTATTTACACTGGATCTTTCAAAAGGAAAGTCAATGGATCCATTTACAACAGAAAATTTCTGGCTGTCAGGAACTGAAACTTTCTGGATTAAATCACTTTCACACCCTTCAGTTGTACCAAACTGCTTGCATAGATTACCATGAGGATTCCTTTCCCAGGAGCTTCTCTAAGCAGCAATTCTGCCCTTACCCTCTTCACCTAGGGCTTGCTCTAAATGAACACTTTCCTGAGCAACCACAGACTCTTCCCGGGTCTCACATCCAGGGTCACCTTAGGCTCATCAGGCAGAATTCTACACAATCCCCTTTCAGGCTAGATTTCATAGTTAAAAGGTCAGAAGCATTTTCTTTCCCTCAGGAATCTTTTCCTTCTTGCTGCATGTTTCCAAACTGTCAGTAGGTAACACAATCAGATCACCTTTATGCTGTCCGTGTGCCCTGGCTAGGATATCATCCTGATCAGACAGCATTGCTGCACCCTTTTCCAGCCACACATTAGCAACAGGTAAAATACAAGCACCAGAATTGTCTGGTCTCTGGGATTTTGCTACGACACTAACTGGATGCGACCTAGTCACAGGGCCATTCTCCCCAGCAGACACAAATTTAGGATCAATCCCTTTCTGGGCTTTAGCTGTATTTACAACCCACTCCGAAACAACTGAATCACCCTCAACCATCACAGGCTGAAAGGCACCTTCTGTCTGCTCCACAGGCAAAGAAGAGCCGGAGATGCATTCTCCTTTACCAGACACACAGCTTGGGATCTCCTTTCCCTTGTCCCAGCACACAGGGCTGTTCACAGACAACTGCTTGGAGACTGGGGTAGCTCCTGCCAAGGGCTAAGTCAATACCCCTGACAGACACAGGCACATTCCCTTCACTGTCACATTTCTCCACACAGGACACAGGTAAGGGACAGGGACACTCATCTTCCACTATCCCTGTCTTCCCACACTGCTGCCTAGACAAAGCCATCAGCGCACAAGGCTGCCCAGGGTCATCTAAACTTTCTTTGTCCTCCTCTCCCTTGTCCCAGCACACAGGGCTGGTTACGGAGAAATACTGGGAGAGTGGGGCAGCTTCCTTACTAGGCACATGGCCACTCCCAACAGATACACGGCTGCTCTTCTCACTACACTGAGCTACGTCCAGCAAATCACAGTTACCTTATTCAGGTTCACTTTTACAAGCTGTATTTGCCAATAATCCATCACCCATTAAAAATCTACCCTTTTCTTCCTCAATTAGGGCTTTAACCTTATCCTCCTTTAATCTGCTCCTGAGAAACATTTTCCTGACCAATGAGATCTTTCTGCTCTTTATTTAATTCCAGATTCACTTCTGAGACATTAGACAGACATTCAGAAACTCCATTCACAGATAAACTGCTTTTTTGCACAGACAAACATTTGGAGAAACCCTCCCCAGGCAAATCATTGGCCATAATAGAGACAGGTTTACGATCATGGGGCAGGGATAGCTCAGTGGTTTGAGCATTGGCCTGCTAAACCCAGGGTGGTGAGTTCAATCCTGGAGGGGGCCACTTAGGGATCTGGGGCAAAAATTGGTCCTGCTAGTGAAGGCAGGGGGCTGGACTCGATGACCTTTCGAGGTCCCTTCCAGTTCTAGGAGATTGGTATATCTCCAATTATTACCTTTATTACCACTGGAGGCAGGTTTGAAAGCTCGAAGCCTCTGGTAATTGGCTGAGCCTTAATCAGTGGGCGGGGCATTCACTCAGGCCAGGGCTTTATAAAGCCACGCACAAGCGACCAGGGAGCTTTGCGAACAGGGGCTGCTAACAGGGAGTTTCGCAAGGGAGTTGGGAAGGGGAGTAGGAAGGCAGCCCCTCACCAGCCCTAACCCCTTCCCTGCGGTCCCCCTAAAACCTATAACCCAAACCACATTTCAAAACCCCTTTCTGTAAACCACCCTTCCATTAACTAGGAGACAATGCAGGCAGAAGCCCAGCAGCAGAGTGGGGACTATCCAATTTATTGCACCGAGTGTTGCATGTATGATTACCTGCCCTGTGGGTGGGTGGCGTATGTGTGCAGTCGGTGCAGGGAGCTCGTGGCCCTCAGAGACCATGTACGGACTTTGGAGGCCAGGGTGGCGGAACTGGAGGAGCTAAGAGAGACAGAGAGGTATGTTGATGAGGTTTTCCGGGACACTAGAATTGTCCCACCTCTGCCCAGACAGCCCCTGTGCTGTTGAGGAGGAAGAAAGGCCCAGGGAAGCAGAGCAGTCAATGGGAGCAGAGGGAAACCTTCCCATAGTTGGGACCCTCCTTCCAGATGGTGCTGGGGTTGCCTCTCACACTGAGGTTACCTCTCCGGGGGAGGGAACTCCAGTTTCTAGGAGAAGACAGGTGTTAGTAATGGGAGATTCGATTATTAGGAACATAGATAGCTGGGTTTGTGATGACCGGCAGAGCCGTATGGTGACTTGCCTGCCTGGTGTGAAGGTTGCGGATCTCTCGAGGCATCTAGACAGACTTATGTGTAGTGCTGGGGAGGAGCCGGTGGTCGTGGTACATGTAGGTACCAATGACATAGGGAAGGGTAGGAGAGATGTCCTGGAAGCCAAATTTAGGCTGCTAGGGAAGAGACTGAAATCCAGGACCTCTATGGTGGCATTCTCAGAAATGCTCCCAGTTCCACGCGCAGGGCCAGGTAGGCAGGCAGAGATTCAGAGTCTCAACGCGTGGATGAGACGATGGTGTAGAGAGGAGGGGTTCGCGTTCATTAGGAACTGGGGAAACTTCTGGGATGGGGGGAGCCTATACAGGAGAGATGGGCTCCACCTAAACCAAAGTGGAACCAGACTGCTGGCACTAAACATTAAAAAGGTTGTAGAGCAGTTTTTAAACTAGGAGATGGGGGAAAGCCGACTGCTGCAGAGGAGCGTGTGGATCGGACACAGATTTCTCTTAGGGGAGAATCTGATGATAGAGAATCTCCAGGTTATAGTCAGGAACAGAGGACTGGAGAGTATAATGTAAGGGCTGGGTCAGATGATAAACAGTCACATAAAAAAGAATCTGGCACATCAGAAAAGGGCAGACAAATAAACAGGGGCAGGTTTTTAAAGTGCTTGTACACAAATGCTAGAAGTCTAAATAATAAGATGGGTGAACTAGAGTGCCTTGTGATAAAGGAGGATATTGATATAATAGGCATCACAGAAACCTGGTGGAATGAGAGCAATCAATGGGACACAATCATTCCGGGGTACAAAATATATCGGAAGGACAGAACAGGTCGTGCAGGGGGAGGAGTGGCACTATATGTGAAAGAAAATGTGGATTCAAATGAAGTAAAAATCTTAAGCGAATCCACATGTTCCATAGAATCTCTATGGATAGAAATTCCATGCTCTAATAAAAATGTAACATTAGGGATCTATTATCGACCACCTGACCAGGACAGTAATAGTGATGATGAAATGCTAAGGGAAATTAGAGAGGCTATCAAAATTAAGAAGCCAATAATAGTGGGGGATTTCAATTATCCCCATATTGACTGGGAACATTTCACTTCAGGACGAAATGCAGAGATAAAATTTCTCGATATTTTAAATGACTGCTTCATGGAGCAGCTGGTACGGGAACCCACAAGGGGAGAGGCAACTCTAGATTTAATCCTGAGTGGAGCACAGGAGCTGGTCCAAGAGGTAACTATAGCAGGACCGCTTGGAAATAGTGACCATAATACAATAGCATTCAACATCCCTGTGGTGGGAAGAACACCTCAACAGCCCAACACTGTGGCATTTAATTCCAAAAGGGGGAACTATACAAAAATGAGGGGGTCAGTTAGACAAAAGTTAAAAGGTACAGTGACTAAAGTGAAATCCCTGTAAGTTGCATGGGCCCTTTTTAAAGACACCATAATAGAGGCCCAACTTCAATATATACCCCAAATTAAGAAACACAGTAAAAGAACTAAAAAAGAGCCACCGTGGCTTAACAACCATGTAAAAGAAGCAGTGAGAGATAAAAAGACTTCCTTTAAAAAGTGGAAGTCAAATCCTAGTGAGGCAAATAGAAAGGAGCACAAACACTGCCAACTTAAGTGCAAGAGTGTAATAAGAAAAGCCAAAGAGGAGTTTGAAGAACGGCTAGCCAAAAACTCCAAAGGTGGTAATAAAATGTTTTTTAAGTACATCAGAAGCAGGAAGCCTGCTAAACAACCAGTGGGGCCCCTTGACGATCAAAATACAAAAGGAGCGCTTAAAGACGATAAAGTCATTGCGGAGAAACTAAATGGATTCTTTGCTTCAGTCTTCACGGCTGAGGATGTTAGGGAGCTTCCCAAACCTGAGCTGGCTTTTGTAGGTGACAAATCTGAGGAACTGTCACAGATTGAAGTGTCACTAGAGGAGGTTTTGGAATTAATTGATAAACTCAACATTAACAAGTCACCGGGACCAGATGGCATTCACCCAAGAGTTCTGAAAGAACTCAAATGTGAAGTTGCGGAACTATTAACAAAGGTTTGTAATCTGTCCTTTAAATCGGCTTCGGTACCCAATGATTGGAAGTTAGCTAATGTAACGCCAATATTTAAAAAGGGATCTAGAGGTGATCCCGGCAATTACAGACAGGTAAGTCTAACGTCGGTACCGGGCAAATTAGTTGAAACAATAGTTAAAAATAAAATTGTCAGACACATAGAAAAATATAAATTATTGAGCAGTAGTCAACATGGTTTCTGTAAAGGGAAATTGTGTCTTACTAATCTATTAGAGTTCTTTGAAGGGGTCAACAAACATGTGGACAAGGGGGATCCGGTGGACATAGTGTAGTTGGATTTCCAGAAAGCCTTTGACAAGGTCCCTCACCAAAGGCTCTTACGTAAATTAAGCTGTCATGGGATAAAGGGGAAGGTCCTTTCATGGATTGAGAACTGGTTAAAAGACAGGGAACAAAGGGTAGGAATTAATGGTAAATTCTCAGAATGGAGAGGGGTAACTAGTGGTGTTCCCCAAGGGTCAGTCCTCGGACTAATCCTATTCAATTTATTCATAAATGATCTGGAGAAAGGGGTAAACAGTGAGGTGGCAAAGTTTGCAGATGATACTAAACTGCTCAAGATAGTTAAGACCAAAGCAGACTATGAAGAACTTCAAAAAGATCTCACAAAACTAAGTGATTGGGCAACAAAATGGCAAATGAAATTTAATGTGGATAAATGTAAAGTAATGCGCATTGGAAAAAATAACCCCAACTATACATACAACATGATGGGGGCTAATTTAGCTACAATGAGTCAGGAAAAAGATCTTGGAGTCATTGTGGATAGTTCTCTGAAGATGTCCACGCAGTGTGCAGCGGCGGTCAAAAAAGCAAACAGGATGTTAGGAATCATTAAAAAGGGGATAGAGAACAAGACGGAGAATATAGTATTGCCCTTATATAAATCCATGGTATGCCCACATCTCGAATACTGTGTACAGATGTGGTCTCCTCACCTCAAAAAAGATATTCTAGCACTAGAAAAGGTTCAGAAAAGGGCAACTAAAATGATTAGGGGTTTGGAGAGGGTCCCATACGAGGAAAGATTAAAGAGGCTAGGACTCTTCAGCTTGGAAAAGAGGAGACTAAGGGGGGATATGATAGAGGTATATAAAATCATGAGTGATGTTGAGAAAGTGGATAAGGAAAAGTTATTTACTTATTCCCATAATACGAGAACTCGGGGTCACCAAATGAAATTAATAGGCAGCAGGTTTAAAACAAATAAAAAGTTCTTCTTCACGCAGCGCACAGTCAACTTGTGGAACTCCTTACCTGAGGAGGTTGTGAAGGCTAGGACTATAACAATGTTTAAAAGGGAACTGGATAAATTCATGGTGGTCTAAGTCCATAAATGGCTATTAGCCAGGATGGGTAAGAATGGTGTCCCCAGCCTCTGTTTGTCAGAGGATGGAGATGGATGGCAGGAGGAAGATCACTTGATCATTGCCTGTTGGGTTCACTCCCTCTGGGGCACCTGGCATAGGCCACTGTCGGTAGACAGATACTGGGCTAGATGGACCTTTGGTCTGACCCGGTACGGCCGTTCTTATGTTATGTTCATTACTTTCCTGTGACTGGCTACCTGGACTGAACAAAGCTTTAATATCTTTCCCAGTCAGAAGATCCTTAGACAATAACTTCCTTACACCAGCTATAACTTCATGCTTAGCATCATTCCATTCAAACTGGCACATGAAACTGCAAGCCCAATAGCAAGGATTTTTTATGAGTCTGTAAACTTGGGGCTCATACCTTATGCCTGGAGAATTGTAAATATAGTACTTATATTTTAAGAAAGGAGGGGGGAAAAGTGATCTAGGAAAGTACAGGCCTGTTAGTTTGACCTCAGTTGTATTCAAGGTCTTTGGAAAAATTTTTGAAAGAGAGAACTGTTAAAGACATTGTATTTTATCCCATTTATCATTTATCGCAATGTGGATTTACAAAAGGCAGATTGTGCCAGATCAACCTGATCTTTCTGTGAGAAGATAACCAATTTTCTAAACAAAAGAAATGCAGTAGATCTAATCAACATGGGAAATTATTAGTTAAATTGGAGAAGATAGAGAAATACGAGAATCAAAAGGTGGGTAAGGAGCTGGTTAAAGGGGAGACCACAATGGGTCATGTTGGAGGGAGGTTACTAGTGAAGTTTGTCAATGATTGGTCTTGGGAAAAATCTTACATTTCCATTAATGACCTTGGCACAAAAGTGGGAGTGTGGTAATAGAATTTGCGGATGACACAAAGTTGGGAGGTATTGCCAATACTGAGGAGAACCAGAATACCATACAAGAAGATTTGGATGACTGAAAAGTGGAGTAATAGAAATGGGATAAAATTAATAGTGTAAAGTGCAAGGTCATGCACATAGGGACTATCAAACAGAAGTCTGTCTATATAATAGGGACATACCAGTTGAGAGCGTCAGAGGAGGAGAAAGATCTGGGTGTATTGATTGATCCTAGGATGACTATAAGCTGCCAAGGTGATGTGACTGTGAAAAAGACTAATGCGATCCTAGGATGCATCAGTCAAGGTATTTCCAGCAAAGATAAGGAGGTGTTACTACCGTTATACAAGGCACTGGTGAGACCTCATCTGGAATACTGTGTGCAGTTCTGCTCTCCCATGTTTAAGAAAGATGAATTCAAACTGGAACAAGTGCAGAGAAGGGCTACTAGGATGATCCAAGGAATGGAGAACCTACCTTATGAAAGGAGACTTAAGGATGTTGGCTTGATTAGCCTAACCAAACGAAGGCTGAGGGGAGATGCATACGATTGCTCTATAAATACATCGGAGGGGTAAACCCTGGGGTTATTTAAGTGCCAGTGTTGACACAAGAACAAATTGGTATAAATGGGCCATCAATAAGTTTAGGCATGAAATTCGATGAAGGTTTCTAACCCTCATGGGAGTGCAGTTCTGGGACAGCCGCCCGAGGCAAGTAGTGGGGGCAAAAGACCTAACTTATTTTAAGACTTCAGGCTACGTTTATGGAAGGAACGGTATGATGAGATGCCTACATGGCTTGTGGCCCAGCTGCGACTGCTAGCAGCAAATATCTCCACCATCCAGAGAGGGGACACTAGGTGGGGAGGGCTCTGAGTTACTACAGAGAATTCTTCCCCAGGTGTCTGGCTGGTGGGACTTGCCCACACGCTCAGAGTCTAACATCTCCATATTTGGTGTCAGGAAAGAATTTACCTCCAGATCAGATTCAGAATCCCTGGGGGGGGGTTCGCCTTCCTCTGCAGCATGAGACAGAGGGCACTTGCTGGATTGCACTACAGTAAATGGTGGACTCTCCCTAACTTGAAGCTTTTAAATCAAATTTTGAGGACTTCAGTAACTGAACCAGAGGTTCTGGGCCTATGCAAGAGTTGGGTGGGTGAGTTTCTGTGGCCTGTGATGTGCAAGAGGTCAAATTACGTGATCATGATGATCCCTTCTGGCCTTAAAGTCTCAGTCTGGGGCAGGGTTGTGTGATTTGGGGAGGGTGTATGGAGGGGTGGGGGAGTGTGATTGGGAGGGGGTGTCGGTGGGTGCTGTGGGGTGTGTGGAGGAGTGGGGGGAGTGTGATTTGGGGTGTTTGGAGGGGTTTGGGGGGAGGTGCTGCAGTGTGGTTGTGAGGGTGCTGTGGGGCAGGGGGGAGGTGCTGTGGGGTGCCGTGGGGAGGGGTTTGGAAGGAGTGCTGCGGTGGGAGGAGATGCTGCAGCAGGGTGTGTGGAGGAGCTTGTGATTTGGGAAGGGATGTGCGCGCACACTCCCTGTGTATTTCTCTCCCCCTCCCCGCTGACATTCCTCTGAACTAGGGTTCCTGCCTCATCAGACTGGGAGCCCTGGGCCTCCAAGCAAGGCTCTCCCAGAAGCATTGCAGCAGCGCTCAGGAATGCAGCGCTGGAATGTCTCCATGTGGGAGGGCAGGAGATGGGAGAGCTGCTCAGAACCCCACCCGGGTCTCTCTCAGCCCTGGGGGTCCCTGGGAAACCAAAGCAGAAGGGAATTCTCTGACCCTGATCATACCAGGGGAGTGTGATGAGCTGCCCCAGGCCCTGCCCTCCTTCACCCCTCCCCAGCCTCTGCCTGGCCCCCTCGCCTTCCTCCTCTCTGCTCGGGCCTGTTCCTGACTTTACTGCCCAGTCAGTGCCAGCTGCTGTTCGGCCCAGATTCTACCCGCCCCTCTAAAAGTCAGGGTGGGACTCTGGGCCCCGCTCTGGGCAGGGGACTTTCTTTGCTGTTGCTCTGGGAGCTTGTAGGCCTTGGTCCTGGCCGAGAGTTCAGCCGCCTGGCCAGGATTCTGCTCCCAGGAGCAAAATAAACATTTGGGAGTTTGAGTGCCTGGCTTGGCCTTGCCTGGGGCAGTGACTGGGTGTGGAAGCACTCAGCCCGTCCCCCGTGGCACAGGGGGTAAGCCAGGCCGTCCTCCGCCCCACGTATCGTAGCGTGGGTTACCGATGGGGCTCCTTGCTGTGGGGCTGGGTGTTGCTGTGACATGCTGGGGGCTGGGTTGCCTGTGATGGGTTTTTAATCTCCTCCTGTTAGGTTTTCTCTGAGCTCCTATCCATGCTATGGCCCTGTTAGGAGAAGAGGGACCTTTCTGGGGGACAGGGGTTAGACCAAATGTCTCTGCTTGGGTTAGCTGCTCCCAGCTCCAGCCAGACTGGTGTAACATCTCTCATCACGGTTCTGACCAGGATTGTCAGAAGCTCCATGCCTGGCGCTTGGGAGCTGGTCATTGCTGTGGCAACCTCCGTTTTTGCCATTCCCAGCTTCACTGTTGGTGCAATGTTAACAGCTGCATTTTGCATTTAGCTTCATTGGTTTTAGGCAAGTCAGGGTGGGGACAGAGAGGGGAGGCACCTTGCTGCAGCCCTCCAGACCTTGGGTCCCGGGGAAGCGCTTCTTCAATAGAGGCAGTACCTGGCCGCTGGATTGGGTGCAAGAGCATGTGACACTGAAACACCAGTGGAGGGTTCACACGTGGCAGGCAGGGAGGATCAGGAGGAGACTTGAGCAGGAAGACAGAGGGTCACGTCTGCAAGGCCTGCAGGCCATTGGACTCTCTCCTGTTCTCTTTGGCTTTCTGGGTGATGTGAGCGAGGGCTCCAGAGAGGATGAAATGCTCAGCTGCAGCTCCGCTCACTGGCAGTGCAGGGTTTGTATCTAGCAGCAGCCAGAGGCCTTGATCAGGTGCGGTGCATCCAGGGAGCTCAGTCTAAGCGAAAAGCCAATACAAATGGGTGTGACAGCCGGGGCAAGGGGGTGGGGTCCTACCTGTGCCTGGTGAGCACTGGGGACAGTGATGGTTCCAGATAACCTAAAAGGCAGCTTGGTCCGGGGGCCGGGCACTGGCCTGGGGATCGGGAGACTTGGGCTCTTTCCAGCTTTCCTACTGTGGGACCTGGGGCAGAGACCAGCCCCTGGCTGTGCCGCTGTTTCCTCTGTCTGGTCTCTTCAGTAGCTTGTGAGCTCTGTGGGGGCAGGGACAGTCTCTTACTGTCAGCCTGTGCAGCGCCCAGCACCATGGGCACATCTGGATGCTTTCCTAGCATGCAGAATGCAGAGCACGGTGGCTAAACTGATGTGTTTTTAATGGGGCGTTCGCTGGCTGGCGGATTTCTTGTGGAGGTTACAGCAGTGAATCGTGCGGGTGCCTCTGTGGAAGACAGCAGGGTCAGGGCTTACCCCTAGTAACTAACTGGGGAGGGAGGAAAGCGGGGGCCCGTGTCCAATCCAGTCCCAGCAGAGGTGCTGGGTGCTGGCCGTTGTGCTGTCTTTGCAGGATTCAGGCTCACTGCAGCATGTTGGACATGGTATAAATTGGAAGTGACGTTGCTCTTTTTATTTCAAGCTCTGAGACTCCTGTCACTCCAAACTGGGGCAGGTTCTGCTCTGGCTGCTCCTTGCTAGTCAGCAAATGGTGCTCGGCAACTTGCTTTGTGCTTGTTTCTCAGAGGCAGCCTGTCAAATGCCTGGAAGAAGCGCCGGTGCTCCTTGGACACAGCGTGGGGTCCCTTACAAGTCTGAGATTGGAGAACCAGGTCTCCTCCCGGACTCAGAGGGTGGGGCTCAGCATTCAGCTCAGAGACTGACAGACTGGGCAGCGTTACCAGAGCTTACCCATGGGCCGTCGGGTCTGTCAGGGCAGGTCTGACCTGTGGAGATGGGGCTATACTGTGTTTGGGGTTTGATCCCCTGGCTGCGTCTGTCAGCAGTGCCCATCCCTGACCTGGAGGCAGGGAGCTCCGTAGTGCAGGGCTGTCCTCCCCCAGGAACAGGCACGACTTTTCCTTATCGCTCTTTGTTGAGACATGGCTTACGATGGTTTGAGCTGATCTTTGACTGTAGGTGTGAGGGCATGTTCCTGGGTCTACACAAAGGATAGTGCATCATGGCCCAAAAGGCTCTGGCTGCTCTCCTGGGAACTGGATTAGCTAGGGATCCCTGTGTGGGGAGTGGGAGGAGGCCGTTGCTCTCTGCAGGGGTGTCAGAGCGTCCCTAGGGTAGGGTTAGTGCCCTGCCATCTAAGCTAAGCAGGTGAGTGCATACCAGCATCTAGATGGGAGACCAGCAGTGCGGATCGGGTGTGGGTATAGTCGGTGCGGCACCAGATAGGCTTGTGCTGGAGGTGCTGATTGAAGTCCTGCTCCAGATCTCTTGGTATTGCCCTGGGAATAGGAATTACTACCCCAAATGTCATGGCCTGATCCCAGCTGCTGAGATTCCATTTTGTCTCCCCAAATCCCCATGGAAGTGTGATTTGGATACAGGATTCTCCTTTCTTCCTGTCCTGTGTCACTTTGCGGTGAGGTTTTTCTGTTCCCCACCCAGTTGTACTCCAGCAGGTGGGATGAGAGGTAGCAGTATCCATTACTCCCATGGACACAGTTCCACTGTTCTCTGGGCTGTGCCTGCCTTGCTGCGGCCGCTCGGGCTTGGGTGCGGGCTGCACAAGGCCACCCAGGGCTCTGGGTACGTACTTGGGCGACTAGCCCACAGTGAACCTGTGCTGCTGCGGCTTCACTGCTTTAGCTCAGGTCTGTCTACGTGTGGTGCAGTCACATCTCCGACTGCAGTGTAAACATGTCCAGAGTCTGCTCTGCTCAGCATGCATGCACAACAGACAGCTCCCCCGAGCAGTGTTCCGCCTGAGAAAGGGATTTGCAAATAAATACTCCAAACCTGCCTGGGCCAGAGCAGGGTCTGCACCAAAGGGCCTGTACTGCGCTTTGGAGTGTGGCTAAAAAGGCACTCTCCTTCTGCTGAGGAATCGAGAGTTCTGGTTCCAGGGGGCTGTGCAGCTCGGGGTAGGGGTGAGGGGATTACAGGGGGCTGTGGGATTGCAGAGGGAGGGAAGGCGGGGGGTGAGGGGATTGCAGAGGGAGGGAAGGCTGGGGGTGTGAGGGGTTTACAGCAGGGCTGTGGGATTGCAGAGGGAGGGAAGGTGGGGGGTGAGGGGATTAAAGGGGGCTGTGGGATTGCAGAGGAGGGAAGGTGGGGTGAGGGGATTACAGGGGCTGTGGGATTGCAGAGGAGGGAAGGTGGGGAGGGGATTACAGCAGGGCTGTGGGATTGCAGAGGAGGGAAGGCTGGGGGTGTGAGGGGTTTACAGCAGGGCTGTGGGATTGCAGGGGGAGGGAAGGCGGGGTGAGGGGATTACAGGGGCTGTGTGATTGCAGAGGAGGGAAGGCGGGGTGTGAGGGGTTTACAGCAGGGCTGTGGGATTGCAGAGGAGGGAAGGTGGGGTGTGAGGATTACAGGGGGCTGTGGGATTGCAGAGGGAGGGAAGGTGGGGGGTGAGAGGATTACAGGGGGCTGTGGGATTGCAGAGGGAGGGAAGGCGGGGGGTGTGAGGGGTTTACAGCAGGGCTGTGGGATTGCAGGGGGAGGGAAGGTGAGGGGATTACAGGGGGCTGTGGGATTGCAGGGGGAGGGAAGGCGGGGGGTGTGAGGGGATTGCAGAGGAGGGAAGGCTGGGGTGAGGGGTTTACAGCAGGGCTGTGGGATTGCAGAGGAGGGAAGGCGGGGGGGTGAGGGGATTACAGGGGGCTGTGGGATTGCAGAGGGAGGGAAGGCGGGGGGGTGAGGGGATTACAGGAGGCTGTGGGATTGCAGGGGGAGGGAAGGCGGGGGGTGTGAGGGGTTTACAGCGGGCTGTGTGATTGCAGAGGAGGGAAGGCTGGGGTGTGAGGGGTTTACAGCAGGGCTGTGGGATTGCAGGGGAGGGAAGGTGGGGCGAGGGATTACAGGGGCTGTGGGATTGCAGGGGGAGGGAAGGCGGGGGGTGTGAGGGGTTTACAGCAGGGCTGTGGGATTGCAGGGGGCTGTGTAACTCAGTGGGCAGCAGGGCAGGCTGGCTGGCTGGGAGTTGCAATAGGGCTGTGGCTGGGTGGCTCTCCGAAGGAGCAGTGGATGATGTGGTGTAAAATAAATATATATAATACATATATACACACACCTATCTCCTAGAACTGGACGGGACCCCGAAAGTTCATTGAGTCCAGCCCCCTGCCTTCACTGGCAGGACCGTCTAAGTCTGCCTCTGGCTGGCTGGGGCCTGAAGCATCTAAAGCTCCCTTGTCATACTCTTGCTGCAGGGAGAAGGATTCTCCCCATCTGCCTCCTGATGGCAGCTCTGCTCCTCAGCCCCGCCGCCAGCCACCTCTCTGCTCCCAGCCTTCTTTTGGCTGGGTTTTCCCCTCTGAATAACTCCAGCACTGCTGAGAGCTCCCTGGCAGCCCTGGAATTTGGGGTGACAGTGTCCCTGCCACCACAGTAGCTGAGAAACCAAACCCTCTCTTGTTCATTTTCCTCTCAGCTGCTCAGGAAGCTCTGAGATGCAGAGAAGGCGGAGCTTCCTGCCTGCGGCCTCACGGCCCTGACCCGTAGCAAAGTCACACTGGAAGGCTAGAAATAAACTTTCACGAAAGCTTAAACTCTGCAGAATTGGTTTATCCATCCCCCCCTTCCCCGACGAGAGAGGTTTTCTGGCTGCGTCTGTTGCGTCCCACACCAGAGGTGGGGAGTGAGCTCAGCAGATGGCGCAGTACCCCTGGGGCGAGAGGGGTGCTGCCGAGCTGTTGTGAATGCGAGGTGCTGTCAGTGTGGCGCAGAGATCCGTTCTCACTCTTATTCACTACAGTTGCTGTAGTGCCCAGTGTCCCGTTGTGCTAGAGGCTGCACGTACACGCAGATGCAGTCCCTGCCCTCAGACTTCCCCCACGCTGACCGAAACGGGCGCCGTGTGGAGTTTGGTTCTGATGCTGCCTGCGCTGCCTTGGGGACTGAGTGCCCCTTGGTGTGGAGATTGGCTCAGGCTGGAATGGGTGCGGCACGCACAGTTATCATACAGGAGTGTCTGAGCATTGGGTCCAGTCTGGTGGATTTCCATGTTTCCCCCCATCCCTCCACTTGTCCTGTTTGGTGAAGGAAGCTGAGAGCCAACCCAGGCAGAAGTCAGGAAATTCCACTGTTAAGGTTCCCACTATGGCCCTGGCTCTGCCATGATGCACCTTTGCCACCTGCACTGTAGCAGCACAGGTGACTGCTTGTGTCCTCGGCCGGGCAGTGGGGCTGGGGCAGTTCCTGCTCAAAGCCTTTGCAGAGCCGTCGATCTGCCAGGCCCAGGCCGTCACTACGCTCTGCACCATCCCCTCCTTTGTGCCGTGAGCTTTTTGGGGCAGGGATTGTGGCTGTCTCTGCAGTGGCCAGTGCTTAGGTACTGTGGTGATGGACAGTCATTTAAAACCCTATAATACCTTTCATTGTTGTGTGTTAAACCATCAGCCTTCAGGGGGAACCAAGTGTTCATGTCTGCATGAGGGAGACCCACTTCCCTTTGAGCAAGTGTGTCCTGTCTGCCCTGGGTGGCCGCAGGGTGCCGTTTGTGGGCAGGGTACAATGTTTCACCCCATCCCCACTGTCTGGCCCCCAATACCCCCCCCCAGGGTTGTGGGCGGTTTGAGCTGCAGCTCCTCTCACCTGCTAATGCAGACGATTGCTTGCAGGGAGCATGTTACGCTCAGAAGAGCTGGAACTTACCCAGAATTCAACATCTGCTTGTGGCAGGAAATCGGCAGCTGCATATCAGAGTGGAGGGGGGTAGGGTTTGTTTGCAGGCTGTTGACACTGCTCAGCGCCTGTGCACGCTGCTGGCAAACCACGGGGACCTGCAGCTTCCTCATCACTGATTCGGCGAGCTCCTTGCAGCTAGGGCGGGCGAGCCTGACTGTGGCCAAGGAGAGGTGAGCAGGGTGGGACGTTGACTTGTGGGTCTGCGGGTTACTGAGGGCAGAAGGTACACAGGTGTGTCGCGGGAGAGGTGGTAGCATGTCGTACTATCACCAGCTGAATGCCTTGAAAAACCTCCCTGACACCCACCTCCCAGAGGTGAGGGGTGCTGCTGAGGCCTGGGGGCTCTGCCCTGCGGGGGGCTCTGCTCCCCCAGCTGCTTGGGACAAGAGGGTGCCGGAATCCTGCCCCTGCTGCCCCGGGGGCAGCTCTGTCTTCCCTCCCGCTTCCTGGCTGCTTGGGGCCTGGTGAACTTGACCCTCTCTGGCGGCTGGGAGGGAAGGCGGCTCCAGCCTCCAGCTGGGCAGGGGGTCTCTGGGGCTGAGCTCACAGTGTGCTCAAGCTCCCCACTAAGGAAGTGGGGGTGAAGCAGCCCTGGCAGGGTCTGGAGCCTCCAGTCTGGGACAGAGCCTGGCTCAGTGAAACTGGGTGATGCCTGCTTCCCATGCTGGGTGGAGGCTTGGCACCCAGTGTTGCATCTCCCAGCAGCCTCTAGTGATGGTCACCCTGGCGGGGTCTCTGGCAGGAGAGGACAGTTTAGCCCCCAGGGCTTGCACCACCCGTGGGGGAGGCTCTAGGGTAGGTTACTTTTCTGGCCCCATAGCTTCTGGGGCAGCCTAGGGAGTCCCCAGAGTGCTTCATTCCCATCTCATCTGCCCCCCCATGTGCGATGGAATCACTGGGTTTGCATCTGCTGGAGATGGGGCCTTGCTGGGCTGCCCTTCCTGCTCCAAGCCAGGCCCAGATCACCCGCCCCTCACACAAGCTCTCTGACCTGCCTGCTCCCTTGCTGCCTCTTGCAGTCACCGGCAGCAGGTTCCAGCTCCTAGCTCCTCCTGCCCTCTCTGCTCCCTCCTCGCTCTCACAACCCCATCACCGCCCATCATGCCACTGCCCCTGGCTGCCTGCTCCCTCCTCCCCACCCCACCCCAGAACAGCAGCTGTCTCATGCCCCACCCTGGCAGGGAGAAGCACAGACCCTTCTAATGGAGTGGAGTTCGCTGGGCGAGCCCCATGGCTTGGGCTGAGCCCCAGGAGGGAGTCTGGCTCCATGCAGCTGCTGCCTCTGGGGAAGTTCCTGGCCTGGGGGGAAGTTAACATGGTCAAGATGGGCAGGGAGGAGGCAGTGTCGGTGTCGACATACAGAATATAGCTGAACCCTGTGTGGTGTCCTGCGGCGGAGGCAGGAACAATGGACGTCTCCCCGGGATTTGTGTGTGTGGATTTGGGGGTAGCTCCCAGGATTTGCATGCGTGTGTTAGGGGAACGGTGTGTGTGTAGGGTTCTCTGGTGGAGGGGCTGTGAGGAGTTCTGAGGGGTCTGTGCTTCCTTTTCGCACCCAAGATGTTTCCCCTTTTCTAACTCTCCCATTAGCAGCTCTTCTCTGGACCTGAGACTCTGACTGTGAATTCCTCAACTCCTTGGCTTTCCCCACTGCTGGGGGCTGCCCCTAGCCCCCATGCCAAGCTGCTGGCTGCCCTGAGAGGGGTCAGACCAGTGCCTGAGAGGGGAAGGTCCCTGTATCCTATCCCATCCCCCCAGCCTAGGGCTGGATTGGAACAACTGTGGAATAACGCAGCCTGTGGGGAAGTGTCCCTCTAACCCGGCCGTTAGGGGTGCCTCATGTCTGGGAGTGGGTGGGAGGATTACAGCTCGTTACTTTGATCCTATCGAATGTAACTGGCTGTTCTCGTTCTCTTGGCTCAATGAGCTCTTGTGGCAGAGAGTTCCACAGGTAAACTATGCATTATATAAAAATAATTTTCCTTGTGCCATTTAAATTCACCTCCGTTTAGTTTTGGTGACTGACCCCTTGTTCCCATGTTAGCAGAGAGGGTAGGTAGGGTACTCTTATCACTCCCTCCCATCCCATCCCATCCCATCTCTGAGCAGACAGGCTTTTCTCTCTCTCTGGGTCCCTTCTTTCTGGGAGATGTGGCTGCATGTTGCACGTGCTCCAGGGAATGGGTGTGAGGCCACAACCCCTCTTGTTTGTGACTCCTTAGCACAGGTGGATGTCACAGGGAGACCCTTGAGAAACCCTGAGAAGGAACACAGGGCAGCACAGGCAGGGCCCTGCTGGTGCGTGGTTTGAGCTTGGTTTTCCTCTTGTGGCTTCTGTGTCATGGCAGCTTTTATTTATAATTTGCTCCCTCTCACCCTCCCCATCTTATCGGCCTGTGCTCCCTGTGCAATCACTTCCTCCAGGATGACAGCGTCACTACCAAGTAACCGCTACAGTCATTCTCCTTCCCCACAGAGAAGTGACAGTCACTGTCCATGGCTCCCTTGGTGACCTTGGGGACAAGTTCCTTACCCTTCCTTGGACTCTGTGCTTCCGTCTGTGTGGTGGGGGTGATGATTCTGACCGGGGCAGATGGCCCACAACAGCTCTCTGGCAAAGCCCTGGGGTACTGCTGCAGATTTGGGGCTTCTGCTAAAACCATGCAGTCCTTATGGATGTGAAGGCCCTTCCGAGCATGGTGAGCAGCAGCCCTGCTGCCCTCACCCCGCCAAGGCGTACAGGGCTCTCTGGGCCCTGGCATGAATTGGAGAAGGGCTGGATTCCTTACCCAAGCTGCCAGCTGTGTCCTAGAGAGTGTCTCTTGGGGTGTGAGCAGTTCACAGGACCCTCTGCCCCTGGAGGGAAAAGCAGCCCCTATCCATGGGCCCTTAAATGAAGGGCACAACCATTGCCTGTAGTTAGGGAGCCTCACCCCAGGAGGGGGAAGGGAAAAGTAGGAGGTGATCCCTTGTTTACTGCACCCTGGTGCTGCAGGGGTGTGCAGTGAGACAGAGCTCTTCTCCATGAGCCTGTGGGATTATAGCATCCTGTATCTGGCTTTCGGGGGGGAGACGGGGGCGGTCCCCAGAACCGTTGTGAGGGTTGGAATTGGTCTGGGTAGCAGTAATGGGGACTGATCGGCTGTGACTTCTCTTTGGCAGGTGAAGCAGAAGCGGGGACCGTCCAGCCGCCGCCATGGTTGCCCTATCGCTGAAGATCAGCATTGGCAATGTGGTGAAGACCATGCAGTTTGAGCCCTCCACAATGGTGTACGACGCCTGTCGGATCATCCGGGAGCGCGTGCCTGAGGCACAAATGGGGCAGCGTAAGTGACACGACCCCCCAGAGGCGCAGGGGGTAGAGGTGGAAAAGTCCCATCTGGTCCCTGTCCCCAGCCAGAACCATCACTTTGCCAGGGGTACTTTTCCCCAGCAGCGGGGCTCCCTTCCCAGCTGGGAGACCCAGCCTCAGCCTGATGCATCTTGCTGCTGCTGCTCCAGCTGAATTTCCCCTTAACTCCACCCATTCCTCATTATACCTCCAGATACCACCCCAAATAATGCAGCGTCTTCCTGGGGCTTAACGCCCTTCAGATTCCTGTCAGTGCTGTGACCTGTAGCCTGAGGTGTAGCGTTTGCAGCCCCTGAGTTCTAGTCCTGGCTCCGTGACTGGCTCGGCAGCTTTGGGCAGGTTCATTCCCCTTTCTGCATGTATCCCACATGGCATGAGTGAGAACGTTACTGGATTTTTATGGCCAAAAACAAGGGTGAAGCCAAGGGGCTTACCCCAGCAAGAGAGTGGGACCCTCAGGCGGTTCACACTCTAAAGGAGTCCTCTCTGGGACAATTACAGGACCTCAGAGAGAGCACTGGACCTGTGAATCCATGACAGAGGGTATCCAAATGATTCCCATTGGCCACTCCAGCTCCAAAGGGACAGGGGGAAGTGGCACAGGAAACCTTCCCCTGCCCCCACATTTTGTCCCTTAATGGTGTTCAAGGGAATCCTGTGGCTGAGAATGAATGAATGGGCTGTAAAAGGAGGTGAAGAGCTTGTACGGTTCAGCAGCTGCGGGGGTATTAGTCAATGGGGCGTACTGTGACGCTGCTGCATGGGCAAACTGCCTTTCCTGGTCTTCAGAGGGGCTGAAGTAGCTCAGCTCAGTATTGTGCAGGGGACAACACACCACCAAGCAACCGTCATTCTGCGTTAAGAGCTTTTTGCCATTGAATTTTTAACAGGCAAAGAGGTGGTGGTGGTGGTGGTTGTTAGCCGTTAATAGTCCTGTTTAGACTGTTGTACATATCAAGCTCTGCAGTTAGCATGCTGAGCCAACTGCTGCTCCCCTCACAAATACATACATCAGCTGGGCCCCACCTCCTCAGCCATTCCTCTGACCCGTTCGGTGTTCCCCACTCCCACCTGGCCGCTTCCCCACTTCTATACCCAGGCCTCCCAGCTGCAAGCAGGGAACACATCTCCCTGAGGTCTTCACTCCCTCGTATACAAATGTTTTTATTACTGTGACTCCCCCTATCCTATAACCCAACTCACATCAGTGCCTAGAGCGAATGGCAATATGTAAAGGCAGAATTATGTTGAGGCGCAGGAAGGTTGGGTGTGGGAAGACTGGGATCGACTGGTAGAGCTGTTGAGCGCGTGGGCGTTGGGATGCACTGGCGGAGCTAGGGTCGTAGGAGTTGGGGTGTGTCACAGAGTGGTGCTAGAGCCCATCAGTGGGCCAGACCCCACAGGGGTCTCTCTCTTCCTCCAGGGTAAGCCACACAGCTTCACCCCCTCGTGCATTCTCAACGCGTGGATGAGACGAAGGTGTAGAGAGGAGGGGTTTAGGCTTAGTAGGAACTGGGGAAACTTTGAGGAAAGGAGGAGCCTATACAGGAAGGATGGGCTCCACCTAAACCAAAATGGAACCAGATTGCTGGCACTTAAAATTAAAAAGGGCCTTAGAGCAGTTTTTAAACTAAGGGCTGGGGGAAGGCCGACAGGTGCGGAGGAGCACGTGGTTTGGACAGAGACATCCCTTAGGGGAGGATCTATTAATGGAGATTCCTCCATGTCCTAGTAAGGAGGAGAGGATGGAAGATGATAAAATATAGCTAGGATCTGATGACAACAGTCAAATGAAAAAAAGCCCCATTCAATTACATCATGTAATAGCAGACAGCTAAAAAGTGACAAGTTTTTAAAGTGCTTATATACAAAGGCTAGACGTTTTAAATCATAAGATGTGTGAACTAGAGTGCCTCGTATTAAACGAGGATATTGATATAACAGGCATCACAGAAACATGGTGGAATGAAGATAATCAATGGGATACAGTAATACCAGGGTACAAAATATATCGTAAGGACAGAACAGGTCGTGCTGGTGGGGGAGTGGCACTATATGTGAAAGAAAGCATAGAATCAAATGAAGTAAAAATCTTAAATGAGCCAAACTACCATAGAATCTCTATGGATAGTAATTCCATGCTCTAATAAAAAGAATATAGTAGTAGGGATATATTACCGACCACCTCACCAGGATTGTGACAGTGACTGTGAAATACTCAGGGAGATTAGAAAGGCTATAAAAATATAAAACTCAACCCCCAATTGTATTTTCAGATATCCCCATATTGACTGGGTACATGTCACCTCAGGACAGGATGCAGAGATAAAGTTTCTTGACAACTTAAATGGCTGCTTCTTGGAGCAGCTAGTCCTGGAACCCACCAGAGGAGAGGCAATTCTTAGTCCTAAGTGGAGCACAAGATCTGGTCCAAGAGGTGAATATAGCTGGACCGGTTGGTGGTAATGACCATAATGTAATTCAGTTTAACATCCCTGTGGCGAGGAAAACACCACAGCAGCCCAACACTGTAGCATTTCATTTTAGAAAGGAGGACTACACAAAAATCAGGGTAGTGAAACAGAAATTAAAAGGTTCAGTGCCAAAAGTGAAATCCCTGCAAGCTGTGTGGAAACTTTTTTTAAAAAGACACCATAATAAAGGCTCAGCTTAAATGTATACCCCAAATTAAAAAACATAGGAAGAGAATCAGAATGATTTAGTTGGGGATTGGTCCTGCTTTGAGCAGGGGGTTGGACTAGATGACTTCCTGAGGTCCCTTCCAACCCTGATATTCTATGAATCAAAAAAGTGCCACCGTGGCTAAACAACAAAGTAAAAGAAGCAGTGGGAGACAAAAAGGCATCCTTTAAAAAGTAGAAGTTAAATCCTTTCGTGGAAAATAGAAAGGAGCATAAACTCTGGCAAATGAAGTATAAAAATATGAGGAAGGCCAAAAAAGAATTTGAAGAACAGATAGCCAAAGTCTCAAAAAGAATAGCAAAATATAAATAAAAATTAAGTACATCACAAGCAGAAAGCCTGCTAAACAACCAGTGGGGCCACTGGACGATCGAGGTGCAAAAGGAGCACTCGGGGAAGACAAGGCCATTGCGGAGAAGCTGAGTGAATTCTTTGCACCAGTCTCCACTGTAGAGCATGTGAGGGAGATTCCCACACCTGAGCCATTCTTTTTAGGTGACAGATCTGAGGAACTGTCCCAGACTGAGATGTCAGTAGAGGAGGTTTTGGAACAAATGGATAAATTAAACAGCAACAAGTCACCAGGACCAGATGGTATCACCCAAGAGTTCTGAAGGAACTCCAATGTGAAATTGCAGAACTGTGATGGGTTCGGTCACAGAGACCCCCTTGGGACTGTCACCTGATGTGCTGAGACTACCTCTGAGCCTGTTTTCTCTGCCAGTTTGGTCTTCCAGAACCCTGCCTTGTTGAGCCAGACATGCAAGCCTGCTGCAATACAGACCCAGGATCTGAACTATTCCCCCACAGCTGCAGATTTAACTGAAAACCACTTAAAAAGTGCTCCTGTCTTCAGCACCCAGACACCCAGCTCCCAATGGGATCCAAACCCCAAATAAATCTTTTACACTCTGCATAAAGTTTATACAGGATAAACTCATAAATTGTCCGTCCTCTAGAACACTGATAGAGATTCACAGCTGTTTGCTCCCCCGTGTATTAATTACTTATTCTGGGTTTAATAATAAACAAAAGTGATTTTATTAAGTATAAAAAGTAGGATTTAAGTGATTTCAAGTAATAACAGACAGAACAAAGTAAGTTACCAAGCAAAATAAAACAGAACATGCAAGTCTAAGCCTAATACATTTAAGAAACTGAATACAGGTGTAAATCACCCTCAGAGATGTTCACAGACTAGACTCCTCCTTAGTCTAGGCCCAATCCTTTCCCTAGTATAGTTCTTGTTAGTTCCAGCTCAGGTGGTGGTAAAGGGGATTTCTCATGACCTTTGTTCTGTTCCACCCCTTTTTATGGCTTTGGCACAAGGTGGGAATCCTTTGTCTCTCTGGGTTCCCCCCTTCCTTCTAAATGGAAAAGCACCAGGTTTAAGATGGATTCCAGTATCATGTGACATGTTCACATATCCCGTGAGACTTCATTACTCACTGGCTGGCACCCAGGTATACAGGAAGGCTTACAAGTAAACAGAGCCATTTACAACCAGTTATCCTAGTTGATGGGAGCCATCAAGATTCTAAGCCATCATTAATGGCCCACACTTTGCATAATTACAATAAGACCTCAGAGTTATATTTCATATTCCTAGTTTCAGATACAAGAATGATACATGAATACAAATAGGATGACTACACTCAGTAGATTATAAGCTTTGCAATGATACCTTACAAGAGACCTTTTGCATAAAGCAAATTCCAGTTACATCATATCCACACTTACAAACATACTTTTATAAAAATATGGAGTGCAACGTCACAAGAACTGCTAACTGTGGTTTGTAACCTATAATTTACGTCAGCTTCTGTACTAGATGACTGGAGGTTAGCTACTGTGATGCCAATTTTTAAAAAGGGCTCTGGAGGGGATCCCGGCAATTATAGGCTGGTAAGTCTGACTTCAGAACTGGGCAAACTGGTTGAAACTATAGTAAAGAATAGAATTGTTAGACACGTAGATGAACATAATTTGTTGGGGAAGAGTCAACATGGTTTTTGTAAAGGGAAATTATGCCTTGCCAGTCTGTTAGAATTCTTTGAGGAGGGTCAACAAGCATGTGGACAAGGGGGATCCAGTGGATACAGATTTCCAGAAAGCCTTTGACAAGGTCCCTCACCAAAGGCTCTTAAGCAAAGTAAGCTGTCATGGGATAAGAGGGAAGGTTCTTTCATGGATTGGTAACTGGTTAAAACAGGGATGGGCAAACTTTTTGGGCTGAGGGCCACATCTGGGTGGGGAAATTGTATGCAGGGTTGGGGTGTGGGAGGGAGCGTGGGGTGTGGGAGGGGGTGCAGTGTGCAGGAGGGGGCTCAGGGTAAGGGATTGGGGCAGAGGAGGGATGTGGGGTGTGGGAGAGGGCTCAAGGCAGGGAGTTGGGGTTCAGGAGGGGTGCAAGGTGCAGGCAGGGGGCTCAGGGCAGGGAGTTGGGGGGCAGGGTACAGGAGAGGTTCGGGCTCCGGCCCCGCTTACCTCAAACGGCTCCAGGGTGGCAGTGGCGTGCAGGGGAGCCAGGGCAGGCTCCCTGCATGCCTGCCCTGACCCCAGCCCTGCGCTGCTCCAGAAAGCGCTGCGGCCCCTGGGGGAGGGAGGGGCGGAGGGCTCTGTGTGCGCTGCCCTTGCCACGCCTCCAGGTACCTCCCCCAAAGCTCCCATTGGCCGCGGTTCCCCATTTACTGGCCAATGGGAGCTGCGGGGGGCGGTGCCTGGAGGCAAGGACAACGCACAGGGACCACAAGGATGTGGTGCCGGCAGCACCACGGGCTGGATCCAAAGACCTGAGGGGCTGGATCCGGCCTGTGGGCCGTAGTTTGCCCACCCCTGGGTTAAAAGACAGGAAACAAAGGGCAGGAATAAATGGTCAGTTTTCAGAATGGAGAGAGGTAAATAGTGGTGTCCCTCAGGGGTCTGTACTGGGGTCAGTGCTGTTCAACATACTCATTAATGATCTGGAAAAAGGGGTAAACAGTGAGGTGGCAAAATTTATAGATGATACAAAACTACTCAAGATAGTTAAGTCCCAGGCAGACTGCGAAGAGCTACCAAAGGATCTCTCAAAACTGGGTGACTGGGCAACAAAATGGCAGATGAAATTCAATGTTGATAAATGCAAAGTAATGCACATTGGAAAACATAATCCCAACTAGCCATATAAAATGATGGGGTCTAAATTAGCTGTTCCCACTCAAGAAAGATCTTGGAGTCCTTGTGGATAGTTCTCTGAAAACATCCACTCAGTGTGCAGCGGCAGTCCAAAAAGCGAACAGAATGGTAGGAGCTATTAAGAAGGGGATAGATAATAAGACAGAAAATACCTTGTTGCCTCTATATAAATCCCTGGTACGCCCATATCTTGAATACTGCATGCAGATATGGTCACCCCATCTCAAAAAAAGATATATTGGAACTGGAAAAAGTTCAGAAAAGGGCAACAAAAATGATATGGGGTATGGAGTGGCTGTCATATGGGGAGAGATTAATAAGACTGGGACTTTTCAGCTTGGAAAAGAGATGACTAAGGGGCGATATCATTGAGTTCTATAAAATCATGACTGGTGTGGAGGAATTAAATAAGGACGTGTTATTTACTCCTCATAACACAAGAACTAGGGGTCACCAAATCAAATGAACAGGCAGCGGGTTTAAAACAAACAAAAGAAGTATTTTTTCACTCAATGCACAGTCAACCTGTGGAACTCCTTGCCAGAGGATGTTGTGAAGGCCAAGACTATAACAGGGTTCAAAAAAGAACTAGATAAGTTCATGGAGGATAGGGTCCATCAATGGCTATTAGCCAGGCTGGGCAGGGATGGTGTCCCTAGCCTCTGTTTGTCAGAAGCTGGGAGTGGGCGACAGGGGATGGATCACTTGATGGTTATCTGTTCTGTTCATTCCCTCTGGGGCACCTGGCATTGGTCACTGTCAGCAGGATACTGGGCTAGATGGGCCTTTGGTCTGGCCCAGTCTGGCCATTCTTCAGTTCTTAGACTGGACCTTTGGGCTTGCAACACTCCTGTTTATTGTAGAACCATAAAATTCGAAGGGACTGCAAGGGTCATCTGGTCTACCCCCTGCCAAGGTGCAGGATTTGTTGTCTTCACCCCGCGAGATCCGTTCAGTGAGTCCAACTGAGAGAGTCCCTGATGGAGACTTGTCCAATCCTCCGGGATTAATGCACCTTGCCCAGCATCTGCAGTGATACTCTCACAGAGCTGCCAGAACAGTTGGGTTTATTAGTCACCTGGACACAGCACAGGAGGTCCTTAGGGTAGCCCAGAGAATTGATGATTAGAGCATTGTCCAGTCTAGTCAGCCCAGATCCCAGGCACGCTGTAGTGATCCCCTTGGTTCAAGCCCTCTGTCTCTGTCCGACCTCCTTGGTCAGACTCCTGGTGAGAGCCCGACTCCTCCCAGCTGCCAGCTCTGATCCCGCCACCTCCTTCCTCCCCAGTCCTTTGATTGTTGTTCAGCTTGGGGAAAGGTGTGGAAATCTTCCTCCCTCTGGGTTGTTGGTTGCTAGGTGCCAATGTCTTGATGATTAGATTTGTTGTTGTCTTCTCTGATGCTCTACCGATGTGGGGATTAAGGCCCAGACAGCTAGTCCCACACCTATGTCTGTTCACCTGCCCTGAGAGCAAACAGCCCCTTTTCACCCTGTTGGGTAACAATGCAGCATATAGGGGAAACTGAGGCGCACACAGGCTTCATAAAAATATTACAGAAAATTCCCAATTTGTCACAGAATGCACTTGCAAATCTGGGAGGTGCCATGCCTCCCTCACCAGAGCCTTCAACCTCTCTTCCCTCCCTTACCATTCATCCCCCTTCCCTCAACCCTCCTTCCTGCACCCCTAACCCTTCTCCCCCTATTCCACCATTTTCTGCCCCCAAATACCCTTCCCTTCCCAGGAACATTCACACGTCTAATCTTGTCCCAAAAAGACTTTGTTTACATTCTCTCCCCCTCGCCCCCCGAATAAAGTTGCCATCCATAACTTGCAAATTGTACCAATCTGCAGCCACTTAGGCAGGGGCGGCTCCAGGCACCAGCATGCCAAGCATGTGCCTGGGGCAGCAAGCCACGGGAGGCGCTCTGCCGGTCGCCGCAAGGGTGGCAGCCCGGCTGCCTTCGGCGGCTTGCCTGCGGAGGGTCTGCTGGTCCCGCGGCTTCGGTGGACCTCCCGCAAGCGTGCCGCCAAATCCACGGGACCGGGGACCTCCCGCAGGCAAGCCACCGAAGGCAGCCTGCCTCCGTGCTTGGGGCGGCAAAATACCTAGAGCCGCCCCTGCACTTAGGTTATGTCTACAGTGCTATTAGACACCCACGGCTGGCCCATGCCAGCTGGCTCGGGCTAAGGGCTGTGCTAATTGCAGTGTAAACATTCGGGCTGGAGCCCAGGCTCTAGGACCCTGCCAGGGACCTAGACTACCTTTATCTGGTGTCTGTGCTTTTGCCTCTGCTTCAGAAGTTCTTTGTTCTTGAGGAACTCAGGGTATGTATTCTTGCATTACCCTGTTAGTGGCACATCTGGAGCTCCGCTTTCATGCGCACTACATCCAGCCTCTTCCTTTCATTTCTCCAAGCTGTGGTCATGAGAGAGAGAGCGAGAGCCTTCTCCGTGTGAGCATTTCTGCACAGTATTAAAAAGACGTAAGAGCTGATTTTCTTCCAAGTTTTTGAAGTTGTCCTGTACTTTGGTGAAAATTTTCAGGTACCTCTGCTATTAGTCAGGTAGTTCTTTAATTCAGGAGGAAAGATTAGGCTTTCTACATTGCTAGACTCTTTCCAGACCTCGTCCATGTCCACTTCTTTCATGCTGCAAGTGTGAACAGCTTCAAAAAAATTCTTCAGAGGCGATGGGTTTTTCAAGAGCTACCTTGGAAACTTTGCTGTGAAGGCTGTCTTCAGAGAAGTCAGACCTGCCATGTGGATGCCATAAGGGCCCTTGAGTTTAGAATTCACTGTTTATCCAAAGGATTTATCCCTAATCCTTCTCTCTAGCTTCATATTCTGTTCATTCATGAGCTTGTACCTGAAAAACACTAAAACACTTGGCTTCTAAAGCCTCAATACAGTCTGTGAATAGGTTCAGAGCATGGCTTAGAAAGAGGAAATATAGTTCAGCCATCTCATTGGCACTGCCCTTGTCTCCAAAGCATTTCCAAATCACTTTGAGACGCTCCTCCTTTCTTGAGCTCTGGAAACAGCTAGCTACTGGTTTCCAGCATTTCGGAAATCTATTGATTGCTGGCAAACAAGACAGCCACGTAGTAACAGTGTGTTTCAATAGATTGCATTCTTCCACCTCAACAATTTCACACCACCTTGAATTGTTCTGTTCTGGTAACAGATGCTAAATATCAGAGGGGTAGCCGTGTTAGTCTGGTTCTGTAAAAGCAGCAAAGAATCCTGTGGCACCTTATAGACTAACAGACGTTTTGCAGCATGAGCTTTCGTGGGTGAATGCCCGCTTCGTCGGATGCAAGAGTGGAAATTTCCAGGGGCAGGTAAATATAAGCAAGCAAGAAGCAAGCTAGAGATAACGAGGTTAGATCAATCAGGGAGGATGAGGCCCTGTTCTAGCAGTTGAGGTGTGAAAACCAAGGGAGGAGAAACTGGTTCTGTAGTTGGCAAGCCATTCACAGTCTTTGTTTAATCCTGAACTGATGGTGTCAAATTTGCAGATGACCTGGAGCTCAGCAGTTTCTCTTTGAAGTCTGGTCCTAAAGTTTTTTTGCTGCAGGATGGCCACCTTAAGATCTGCTATTGTGTGGCCAGGGAGGTTGAAGTGTTCTCCTACAGGCTTTTGTATATTGCCATTCCTAATGTCTGATTTGTGTCCATTTATCCTTTTCCTTAGAGACTGTCCAGTTTGGCCGATGTACATAGCAGAGGGGCATTGCTGGCATATGATGGCATATATTACATTGGTGGACGTGCAGGTGAATGAACCGGTGATGGTGTGGCTGATCTGGTTAGGTCCTGTGATGGTGTTGCTGGTGTAGATATGTGGGCAGAGTTGGCATCGAGGTTTGTTGCATGGATTGGTTCCTGAGCTAGAGTTACTATGGTGCGGTGTGCAGTTGCTGGTGAGAATATGCTTCAGGTTGGCAGGTTGTCTGTGGGCGAGGACTGGCCTGCCACCCAAGGCCTGTGAAAGTGTGGGATCATTGTCCAGGATGGGTTGTAGATCCCTGATGATGCGTTGGAGGGGTTTTAGCTGGGGACTGTATGTGATGGCCAGTGGAGTCCTGTTGGTTTCTTTCTTGGGTTTGTCTTGCAGTAGGAGGCTTCTGGGTACACGTCTGGCTCTGCTGATCTGTTTCCTTATTTCCTCGTGTGGGTACTGTAGTCTTGAGAATGCTTGGTGGAGATTTTCTAGGTGTTGGTCTCTGTCTGTGGGGTTAGAGCAGATACGGTTGTACCTCAGTGCTTGGCTGTAGACAATGGATCTTGTGGTGTGTCTGGGATGGAAGCTGGAGGCATGAAGGTAGGCATAGCGGTCGGTAGGTTTTCGGTATAGGGTGGTGTTAATGTGACCATCACTTATTTGCACCGTGGTGTCTAGGAAGTGGACCTCCCATGTAGATTGGTCCAGGCTGAGGTTGATGGAGGGGTGGAAGCTGTTGAAATCGTGGTGGAATTTTTCCAGAGTCTCCTTCCCATTGGTCCAGATGATGAAGATGTCATCAATGTAGCGTAGGTAGAGAAGGGGCGTGAGTGGACAGGAGCTGAGGAAGCGTTGTTCCAGGTCGGCCATAAAAATATTGGCATATTGTGGGGCCATGCAGGTGCCCATAGCGGTGCCACTGATCTGGAGATGTATATTGTCATTAAATTTGAAATAGTTGTGTCTGAGGATAAAGGCACAGAGCTCAGCAACCAGTTGTGCTGTGGCATCATCAGGGATACTGTTCCTGACAGCTTGTATTCCATCAGTGTGTGGGATGTTTGTGTAGAGAGCCTCTACATCCATGGTGGCCAGGATGGTGTTTTCTGGAAGGTCACCAATGCATTGTAGTTTCCTCAGGAAATCAGTGGTGTCACGGAGATAGCTGGGAGTGCTGGTAACATAGGGTCTGAGTAGAGAGTCTACATATCCATAACTGACACTGGCATTATCAGCTGCAAGCGCTGACTGCTTCTCCAGACTGAGATCAAAGACCTAGAGTTTTTCAGATATTTCTGTGGCAATGTCTTGTGCAGTGTCCTATCAGTGTAAAAATCCAAGAGAAAGTACTGACTCCCTTTTAAAAAACTATAAAATACTTATGGAAAAAATTGTCACTCCCTTAGTTGAAGCATCAGTGGCCAAATGGAATTATAGATCATTAGTGTTAATATAGTCTAAATGCTTCTGAACTGGATCTGAGGTTAAAATGGTCTCTCTCACTACTTTTGCTTTGGTTTTTAAAGAAGTCACATCTTTATTCACAGACAAGTCATAGTAAATAGTTTCATCAACTTTTATGCTTCAGTCAGTGCTTCAGGAAGAATGGTGTTGTGTGACAGCATGGAACACCTTGCAGAGTTCAGCAGCAGACCCTTTATCATCATGAGGAGATGACACTAACTGAAGAGAATCTGCGTTACTTGAAGTAGCTGCACTACATCAGTTCTGTTTGTGCTTTTCAGAGGAAATGTGCTGATTCAAATCTCCTTGTCCATGATTGCTGACATCTACGTCATGCCTACACAGGCTGCAGCATGTGTGGCGCTCTCCTTTCCTACTCTGAGAAATGAGCTCATGTTCTTTTGGCCAGTCAGGATTCAATGGCTTGTGTTTCGGCTTAGTGACTATAAATAAACTGAGGCGATCTTGGCCTTATCCACCACAGCGAGAACTGACAGAGAATCCGTGTTTGAGGGAACAGTCTGTCTGCAGAGCAGTGTAGTCACCCTGATTGTGGAGAGTGTTAATTGTCCACCAGGTAAAAGGATTTTATCAAGACTCCAATTTCCCATGGTTCAGCTAGACGGAAGTAGCCAATGTTAGCAAATCCAGAATCCCCCGGACCTCTGGTTATGTTGCTACTCGCTGCCCTTTTCTGCAATGAGGAACCTTCATGTGGGGCTCATTGAGGTGATTGTAACATGAGCCAGACAGTCCACTACTCTTGAAAGGCCTCAGTAATACGCATTTAAGGTGAACAAGTTATTCTGGAACACAGCCATGTTCTATAATGTGCTTCTTCCACTGTTGCCCTGCCCAGCTACGGAGAAAGTGGGGCCACACAAGTGCTGACTCTAGGTGCAGTGGTTCTGCTAGGAAGGGTTTCTCCTTTCCTCTCAAGCCTGTCCTGCATTTTCCTTCACTGTTGAAACATCATCTTACCTGTAAGTCACTCAGACCATTGACTTGTGAGTCATAAGAACAGACACACTGGGTCAGACCAAAGGTCCATCTAGCCCAGTATCCTGTTTTCCGCCAGTGGCCAGTGCTGAGTGCCCCAGAGGGAATGAACAGAACAGATAATAAAGTGATCCATCCCCTGTTGCCCATTCCCAGCTTCTGACAAACGGAGACTAGGGACACCATCCCTGTCCATCCTGGCTAATAGCCATTGATGGACCTACCCTCCATGAACTTATCTAGTTCTTTTTTGAACATGTTAGTGTCTTGGCCTTCACAACATCCTCTAGCAAGGAGTTCCACAGGTCGTCTTTGATTCTTCCCTCTCCCATGCCCTCCAAAGGTAATAAAGATGTTTTTTAAGTACATCAGAAACAGGAAGCCTGCTCAACAACCAGTGGGGCCCCTTGACGATCGAAATACAAAAGGAGCGCTTAAAGACGATAAAGTCATTGCGGAGAAACTAAATGGATTCTTTGCTTCAGTCTTCACGGCTGAGGATGTTAGGGAGCTTCCCAAACCTGAGCTGGCTTTTGTAGGTGACAAATCTGAGGAACTTTCACAGATTGAAGTGTCACTAGAGGAGGTTTTGGAATTAATTGATAAACTCAACATTAACAAGTCACTGGGACCAGATGGCATTCACCCAAGAGTTCTGAAAGAACTCAAATGTGAAGTTGCGGAACTATTAACTAAGGTTTGTAACCTGTCCTTTAAATTGGCTTCGGTACCCAATGACTGGAAGTTAGCTAATGTAACGCCAATATTTAAAAAGGGCTTTAGAGGTGATCCCAGCAATTACAGACTGGTAAGTCTAATGTCGGTACTGGGCAAATTAGTCAAAACAATAGTTAAGAATAAAATTGTCAGACACAGAAAAACATAAATTGTTGAGCAATAGTCAACATGGCTTCTGTAAAGGGAAATCGTGTCTTACTAATTTATTAGAGTTCTTTGAAGGGGTCAACAAACATGGACAAGGGGGAGCCAGTGGACATAGTGTACTTAGATTTCCAGAAAGCCTTTGACAAGGTCCCTCACCAAAGGCTCTTACGTAAATTAAGATGTCATGGGATAAAAGGGAAGGTCCTTTCATGGATTGAGAACTGGTTAAAAGACAGGGAAAAAGGGTAGGAATTAATGGTAAATTCTCAGAATGGAGAGGGGTAACTAGTGGTGTTCCCCAAGGGTCAGTCCTAGGACCAATCCTATTCAATTTATTCATAAATGATCTGGAGAAAGGGGTAAATAGTGAGGTGGCAAAGTTTGCAGATGATACTAAACTACTCAAGATAGTTAAGACCGAAGCAGATTGTGAAGAACTTCAAAAAGATCTCACAAAACTAAGTGATTGGGCAACAAAATGGCAAATGAAATTTAATGTGGATAAATGTAAAGTAATGCACATTGGAAAAAATAACCCCAACTATACATACAACATGATGGGGGCTAATTTAGCTACAACGAGTCAGGAAAAAGATCTTGGCGTCATCGTGGATAGTTCTCTGAAGATGTCCACGCAGTGTGCAGAGGTGGTCAAAAAAGCAAACAGGATGTTAGGAATCATTAAAAAGGGGATAGAGAATAAGACGGAGAATATTATTGCCCTTATGTAAATCCATGGTACGCCCACATCTCGAATACTGTGTACAGATGTGGTCTCCTCACCTCAAAAAAGATATTCTAGCACTAGAAAAGGGCAACTAAAATGATTAGGGGTTTGGAACAGGTCCCATATGAGGAAAGATTAAAGAGGCTAGGTCTCTTCAGCTTGGAAAAGAGGAGACTAAGGGGGGATATGATAGAGGTATATAAAATCATGAGTGATGTTGAGAAAGGGGTTAAGGAAAAGTTATTTACTTATTCCCATAATACAAGAACTAGGGGGTCACCAAATGAAATTAATAGGCTGCAGATTTAAAACAGATAAAAGGAAGTTGTTCTTCACGCAGCGCACAGTCAACTTGTGGAACTCCTTACCTGAGGAGGTTGTGAAGGCTAGGACTATAACCGCGTTTAAAAGAGAACTGGATAAATTCATGGTGGTGAAGTCCATAAATGGCTATTAGCCAGGATGGGTAAAGAATGGTGTCCCTAGCCTCTGTTCGTCAGAGGATGGAGATGGATGGCAGGAGAGAGATCACTTGATCATTGCCTGTTCGGTTCACTCCCTCTGGGGCACCTGGCACTGGCCACTGTCGGTAGACAGATACTGGGCTAGATGGACCTTTGGTCTGACCCGGTATGGCCATTCTTATGTTCTTACCAAAGTATTGGCTGGCTGCCTGGTTTGCAGCCTCCAGCCGCCAGTGAGAGGGAAGGGCAGCTGCTCCAGCTGCATCGAGTGAATGGCAGAACAGCATGGAGCATGGGCCCCTCCCTGCTGCGTCGCTCTGCACGGAAGCACCGCCGTCATCCTTTGTCCACGGTCTCCTCCTCTCTACCCATTTTCACCAGAGAAAGCCATGTCGGGTGCTAAGTCCTACCAGACAGGAACAATGCTCCACAAATCTAGGACTTTCAGTGTTTAAAACTGGACAAATGGCCTCCCTACCTTTGAGTGAAATGACCCCAGATTTGGATCACTAACATTACCCTGCACTCCCCTGAGGTACACCACATTTCAAAGCAATCAGAGGAACTGTTTGGATTTTAGAGCATGTGCAAGACTCTAGTTTTTGAAGCATATAAAATGGCAGGAATGGAAACCCTTTAGTTGTTTTTCTGAAATGGCACATACGTTGTGTACAAATTAGGGCTGTCAAGCGATTAAAAAAATTAATCACATGATGAAACAACAATGGAATATCATTTAATTTAAATATTTTTGGATGTTTACTACATTTTCAAATATATCAATTTCAATTTCAACAGAATACAAAGTGTACAGTGCTCGCTTTATATTTATTTATTACAAATATTTGCAATGTAAAAAATAAAATTATATTTTTCAATTCACTTCATACAAGTACTGCAGTGCAATCTTTATCATGAAAGTTCAACTTAAAAACGTAGAATTATGTAAAAAAAAACAACCCTGCATTCAAAAATAAAACAGTGTAAAACTTAAGAGCCTGCAAATCCACTTAGTCCTACTTCTCGGTCAGCCAATTGCTAAGACAAACAAGGTTGGTTACAATTTGCAGGAGATAATGCTGCCCACTTCCTAATTACAATGTCACCTGAAAGTGAGAATCGATGTTCACGTGGCACTGTTGTAGCCGGTGTTGCAAGATATTTATGTGCCAGATGTGCTAAAGATTCATATGTCCTCTCATGCTTCAACCCCATTCCAAGGGACATGCCTCCATGCTGATGATGAGTTCTGCTCAATAACGATCCAGAGCAGTGCAGACCGATGCATGTTCATTTTCATCATCTGAGTCAGATTTTCTTTTTTGGTGGTTCGGGTTCTGTAGTTTCATCATCAGAGTGTTGCTCTTTTAAGACTTTTGAAAGCATGCTCCACACCTCGTCCCTCTCAGAGTTTGGACGACACTTCAGATTCTTGAACCTTGGGTCGAGGGCTGTATCTATCTTTAGAAATCTCACGTCGGTACTTTCTTTGCGTTTTGTAAAATCTGCTGTAAAAGTGTTCTTAAAAATGACCATGTGCTGGGTCATCATCCGAGACTGCTATAACATTAAATATATGCAGAATGTGGGTAAAACACAGAGCAGGAGACATACAATTCTCCCCCCAAGGAGTTCAGTCAAATTTAATTAACACACTTTTTTTTTTAACAAGCATCATCAGCATGGAAGCCTATCCTCTGGAATGGTAGCTGAAGCATGAAGGGGCTTACAAATGTTTAGCATATCTGGCATGTAAATACCTTGCAACACCGGCTACAAAAGTGCCAGGCGAATGCCTGTTCTTACTTTCAGGTGACATTGTAAATAAGAAACAGGCAGCAGAATCTCCCGTCAATGTAACCAAACTTGTTTGTCTTAGCGATTGGCAGAATAAGTAGTAGGACTGAGTGGACTTGTAGGCTCTAAAGTTTTACATGGTTTTGTTTTTCAGAGCAGTTATGTAACCAAAAATATCTGCACTTGTAAGTTGCACTTTCATGATAAAAAGATTGCACTACCATACCTGTATGAGGTGAATTGAAAAATACTGTTTCTTTTGTTTCATTTTTACAGTGCATATATTTACAATAAAAATAATAAAGTGAGCACTGTGCACTTTGTATTCTGTTGTAATTGAAGTCAATATTGAAAATATAGAAAGACATCCAAAAATACTGAATAAATTTCAATTGGTAGTCTATTGTTATAAGTGTGATTAATTGCAATTAATTTGAGTCAATTGCTTGAGTGTACTGTGATTGACAACCCTAGTCAAAAGGTACATTTTCTTATATACTGTTCTCAGTTGGAGTCCCCCAAAGATGCAGAGAGTGCTAAGTACTGCCTCGGGTAAGGCTCAGCAGATTGAGACCATTTTGACCTACAGCTCATTAATAGTTTGTCTAATGGGGTGGGGGTGGGGGGGGGGGAGGAGGGAAAGGCTTTTTTTAAAAATGGCTTTTGGGGGTGGCTTATATATCCAGAACACCTGGTTCAAATGTCTCCACCTGTGGGTCACCAACCCTATCCTGTACCCCTGTGAGGCACATCGAATTTCAGAGAAATCTGACTAAGCATGTTGGCTTTAGAGGACATAGAACAGTTGACCTTTAAACAGATGTCATGATGCAACTGCGACTGTAGTGGTGCTCCCGTGTCCCTATAATACTGTGTCCAGTTCTCGTTTCTACACTTTTAAAAGAGTGTTGACAAATTGGAAACGGTTCAGAAAAGAGGTTCAAGCATGACTGGAGGTCTGGAAAACCCTCCTCACAGCGGGCGATTGCAGAAGCTCAAATATTTATTTTGACAAAGAGAAGGTTAAGAAGTGGTTTGATCACAGTCTACGAGTATGTGCACTGGGAGAAGATTTCTGACAGAGGGCTCTTTGATCTAGCAGACAAAAGCATGAGACCCAATGGCTGGAAGCTGAAACTAGATAAATTCAGACTAGAAATAAGGTACAAAATGTGAGCAATGAGGATAATTAACCATTGACACGACTTACCAAGGAATGTGGTAGATTCTCTGTCACTTAGTCTTTAAATTAAGATTGGGCATCTCTGTCCTAAAGATCCGCCCAAGCTCGACCACAAGCTGCTGGCTAGATGCATGAAGGCGAGGTGCTCTGGCCTGGATTCTGCAGGAACTCAGATGGGATGGCCTTCATGGTCCCTTCTAGCTTTTCAGCACACAATTCTGTCAAAATGCTTCAAAGACTAAACGTTCTCCAAGGCCTAAGATGTTGTGACCCACGGTGCCTGGGGCGGCCCTCACTGGAAATGCCAAGGTCAGGGCAGGCTGCAAAAGGGGGAGGAGATTCTCCCAAAGCCTGGTGGTTAACACTGAAGTAAACTCGCCAACCAGTCACAGACTATGCTACACTCACGTCACCCAGCCCCTTTTATTGCATTCCAGTTCTCTGGCTCCCAGTCAGCACCTAGGTCCAGTACAGTGAGAAGTTATTTAACACTCTTCTCACTATACAAAATTTTCTTCTGATTTCCAAATGGCCAGCCACATTCCCAGGCCCGTATTAGCTTGGATCTTACCCAGAATACCACGCTGCTGGCCACTCGGTTAGTGTCTAACACTAAAGGTTTAGTATGAAAGAAAGAAAAAAAATAAGAGGAGAGAGTGCTTTATCATTTCACAAATCAGATACATACAGAGACTTCAAAGTCCACATATGAGGTTCTTAGCAATATTGCTGAGTTTCCTGGCTTGAAAGTCCACCTGGAACACATCCAGAGCTTGGATGGGTCATTCAGTCCTTTGTTCAGAGCTTCATTTTTAGAAAAGTTACTCCAGAGTAAGAAGCAAGAATGAAGACAAAATGGAGATAATGCAGCTTCCCTTTATATTCCTTTTGCCATGTGGCTGGTACTTCCTGTGTCCCAAACACAAGCTTCACAGCGCATGCCATGGCATGGAAAAGCCTTAGAGCTTTATCCAGCGGCATGCCCTGCTGGGTCGTAAGGTGCAGTCCTTGGCGTTCCAGTGGGTCCATTGTACAGTTGATGACCTGTGATGGGCCATTGCAGAAGCTGGCTGTGCTGATGTCAATCTGTCTGGGGGTGTAACCCAGAAACACAGCCCAAATTTGGAAATACAGATATACCCTACATATCTATAACTCACCATACAAAGGTGACACAAACGTAGAAACAAGATTATCATACTTAGTGAATTATAACTTTTCCACTGATACCTTACACCAGGCCTGCCGGCCCGCGGAGCCTCACTGTGCGGCCCCCGGGGGGATTCTGAATCCCCCGCACACGGCGCTCTGCGGGCAGCCCAACGCCCTTTGAATCCCAGCTGCGGACGGGAGTCAGAGAGCTCTGGGCTGCTCGCAGCCGCGGGGAGCCCAGAGCCTTTTAAATCCCAGCCGTGGCGGGGAATCAAAGGGCTCTGCGTTGCCCGCAGCGGCGGCGGGCAATCAAAGGGCTCTGGGTTGCCCGCAGCGGAGGGCAGCCCAGCGCCCTTTGAATCCCAGCCCGCGGCCGCTGATTGCCCCCTCCACGGACCCCTGCCCTAACTGCCCCCCAGGACCCCCACCCCCTATCTAAATGCTGCTGGTCCTTGTCCCCCGACTGCCCACTCCCGAGACCCCTGCCCCTAACTGCCCCTTGGGACCCCAGCCCCTATCTAAGCCTCCCTTCTCCTTGTCCCCAACTGCCCCCTCCTGAGATCCCCCCAACTTCCCCTCAGGACCTCACCTCCACCTGTCCCCTGATGAACCCCTGAGACTCCCATGCCTATCCAACTGCTGCCTGTCCCCTGACTGCCCCTCCGAACCTCTGCCCCATCCAACCTCCCCTGCTCCATGTCCCTTGACTGCCCCCTGGAACCACCTACCCCTTCTCCAACCCCCAGCCCCCTTACCATGCCACTCAGACCAGCGTGTCTGGCTCCATGCAGCTCCAGACACGTTGCTTCCATGCTCAAGCTCAGTTTGGGCAGCTGTTACTTCATTTCTCCCAAATCAAATATACTGATCCACTGTAACTTGCTGTAGAAAAAGTAGGATAAAATTGAGCAAGAAATGCTTATTAGGACTGGAATTGCTATTTTCAACAGCCATTGCCTTTTTGTTTGTTTAAAAGGAAGACAGTGATATTGCATTGGCAAATTCCCCATAGAAAGAAAGAGTGGAACAAAAGAATAATAAAGGCACCTCAACTTTTCCTCATTTATGGAGGACAGTCTTATAATATGCATCCAGATCTCCTCCAATTACACAAACTGAAAACTGTTCCACTTTACTGCAGCTCTTTAACCATATGGGAACCAATCCTGTCTGTGTTCTGTGCACATCCAAAATTCCTGCTGAATGACCCGCCCTGGGAGCGAGTTACCAGTGACCCAGGGCTGGGGAGGCAGGAGGTGTGGGGGGGCACTGGTAGGGGGGAGCCCAGGGCTGGGGCAGCAGTGGGGTGGGGGGAGGGCACTGGTGGGAAGGAAAGGGGGAAGCCCAGTGCTGGGGCGGCTGTGGGTGGGGGGAGAGCCCAGGACTGGGGCAGCAGGGGAGTACAGGGGGGAGCCCAGGGCTGGGACGGGGGGCAGCCAAATTTTTTTTTTGCTTGGGGCAGCAAAAAACCTAGAGCCAGCCCTGCCGGGTTCCCCCAGCCACCGGAGCACCGGGCCCTTTAATTTGCCCCTGAGGACTCCCAGCCACCTCTTCAGCTGGGAGCCCCTGGTTGATTTAAAATAAAGTATCACCTCCCCACCCCCAACCTTCCTTTTTGGCCCACAGCTGTTTTGGTGGGGCGGCGCTGGGGAAGGAGGGTTTGTTTCCGCAGGGCTGGGTGGCCCTGGGGCGGGGTGTTTCTGCGGGGCCGGGAGGTTTCGGCTCTCAGTTGTTTTCTTTGGAGGAATGTGGCCCTCGCCGCTTTACGAGTTGTGCAGGCCTGCCTTACACGGTATATCTGGTAAGATTAATTGCACTTTTTATGATATTGTTGATACCAATATTATAAGTGTCTCCCATATTCCATACAGCGTCACAGATGTTTTCTTATCCAAAGGGGGTAAATGGCCAACACGATGGCAGATGATGATCAACATAAAATAGTGCACATTGAAGGGAAAAATATGAATTCATCCTACACCTGACAGTGTTCTCGGTTACCTGAGTCAGCTCAGGAAAGGGCTTCACTGTAGAGAAAACACACACTCTAAAGCAATGGTTCTCAAACTTTTTTTTTCATGGACCACTTGAAAATTGCTGAGGGTCTTGGCAGACCATGTAATGATCTTTCCAGATGTTAAGTATCAGAGGGGTAGCCGTGTTAGTCTGGATCTGTAAAAGCAACAAAGAATCCTGTGGCACCTTATAGACTAACAGACGTTCTGCAGCATGAGCTTTCGTGGGTGAATACCCACTTCTTCAGATGCAAGTGGTGGAAATTTCCAGGGGCAGGTTTATATATGCAAGCAAGAAGCAAGCTAGAGATAACGAGGTTAGTTCAATCAGGGAGGATGAGGCCCTGTTCTAGCAGTTGAGGTGTGAAAACCAAGGGAGGAGAAACTGGTTCTGTAATTGGCAAGCCATTCACAGTCTTTGTTTAATCCTGAGCTGATGGTGTCAAATTTGCAGATGAACTGGAGCTCAGCAGTTTCTCTTTGGAGTCTGGTCCTGAAGTTTTTTGCTGCAGGATGGCCACCTTAAGATCTGCTATTGTGTGGCCAGGGAGGTTGAAGTGTTCTCCTACAGGTTTTGTATATTGCCATTCCTAATATCTGATTTGTGTCCATTTATCCTTTTCCTTAGAGACTGTCCAGTTTGGCCGATGTACATAGCAGAGGGGCATTGCTGGCATATGATGGCATATATTACATTGGTGGACGTGCAGGTGAATGAACCGGTGATGGTGTGGCTGATCTGGTTAGGTCCTGTGATGGTGTTGCTGGTGTAGATATGTGGGCAGAGTTGGCATCGAGGTTTGTTGCATGGGTTGGTTCCTGAGCTAGAGTTACTATGGTGCGGTGTGCAGTTACTGGTGAGAATATGCTTCAGGTTGGCAGGTTGTCTGTGGGCGAGGACTGGCCTGCCACCCAAGGCCTGTGAAAGTGTGGGATCATTCTCCAGGATGGGTTGTAGATCCCTGATGATGCGCTGGAGGGGTTTTAGCTGGGGACTGTATGTGATGGCCAGTGGAGTCCTGTTGGTTTCTTTCTTGGGTTTGTCTTGCAGTAGGAGGCTTCTGGGTACACGTCTGGCTCTGTTGATCTGTCTCCTTATTTCCTCGTGCGGGTACTGTAGTTTTGAGAATGCTTGGTGGAGATTTTGTAGGTGTTGGTCTCTGTCTGTGGGGTTAGAGCAGATGCGGTTGTACCTCAGTGCTTGGCTGTAGACAATGGATCTTGTGGTGTGCCCGGGATGGAAGCTGGAGGCATGAAGGTAGGCATAGCGGTCGGTAGGTTTTCGGTATAGGGTGGTGGTAATGTGTCCATCAATTATTTGCACCGTGGTGTCTAGAAAGTGGACCTCCCGTGTAGATTGGTCCAGGCTGAGGTTGATGGTGTGGTGGAAGCTGTTGAAATCGTGGTGGAATTTTTCCAGAGTCTCTTTCCCATGGGTCCAGATGACGAAGATGTCATCAATGTAGCGTAGGTAGAGAAGGGGCGTGAGTGGATGGGAGCTGAGGAAGCGTTGTTCCAGGTCAGCCATAAAAATATTGGCGTATTGTGGGGCCATGCGGGTGCCCATGGTGGTGCCACTGATCTGGAGATATATATTGTCATCAATTGTCATCCCATTGTCATCCCATCTTTTATCCATCCCATCTTTTATCCATCTTTTATCCTCAGACACAACTATTTCAAATTTGGCTCTCAGTACTGTGAGAGACTGGGCACAGGCTGGCTGCCTGGCAGCTCTCCCTGCTCTGCTTCCCAAGCTGGGCTGCCTCTTCATGACATGCTCTTGCTTCTGTCTAGCTCGTGTGCCCTCCCATCAAGAGTTACATGTTGCCTCTGGGCTGAGGAGGAGGAGCAGCAGCAGCAGCAGAGCCATAAGCACCAGGGCAGCTGCAAACGAGAGCCTCAGGGAACATCTCATGGCAGCCAGGCTCTGGGGACAGGGGTTGGCTCCAGAGGGCATCACCAGCCAGTGCCAGGTTCCTTTGAGAAGAGGCAAGAGCGGGTCAGGGTGCAGCTCAGAGCTGCGCCGCCCGCCCTGCCTGGGGAGAGCCCAGCCATGCAGAGGGTCAGGGAGCAGGGCAGGGACGGCTTTTGGGCAGCCAGCCAGTGCCCCAGCTCCCACAGCACGGAGAGCCAGGGGTCTGAGCAGGCCGGGCGGCTCCCACCAGCTTCTGATCTGCTGGCTCCTGGCAGGAGGTGACAGTTTTCAAAGGGTGGGGCGCATGTCACTGTTTAAAAAATTGCTAAATGGAAGACAGAAATCTGGGGGTCATGTGACCCCAGGGGGCCTCCCCACAAGTCTTCTCTAGGAGGCCCAAACATGCTTTCTCGCCCTAGGCACTAAAATGCTTCGCTGTGGCTCTAGGGGAAAGTGCTGGGGAAGGGGACTGGACTGGACTGAATAACACAAGGATCAGAATGTGGAGGAGGCTTGGAATTAGTTTCTGCAACTTTGCTTAAAGTATCTGAAGCCTGCATCCCAAGCAAGGGTTACAGACCAAACTGGAGGAGCAAGCCCCTCAAACAGGTTATTAAGAAAAAGCCAAAAGCCTACAAGGAATGGAAGATGGGAGGGATCAGCAAGGAAAGCTACCTCTTGGAGGTCAGAAAGTGCAGGGGAAAAACTGCCAAAAGCCAAGCAGAGTTTTACCTGGAAAAGGAAATTAAAACCAGTAGCAAAAGGCTCTATAGTCATATATTTAAAAAAACAAGGAAAGGAGTGGGACCCCTAAATACTGAGGATGGGATGGAGAGCAAAGACAATCTAGGCCTGGCCCAATGCCTAATTGAATATTTTGCCTCAGTTTTTGGTGAAGGTAATGAGGAGCTTGGGGGCAGTGGCAGGGTGGCTAATGGAAATGAGGATATGGAAGTAGAAATGACCATATCTGAGGTGGAAGGCAACTCAAACTGCTTAATGGGATCAAATCAGGGGGGCTGGTTAATCTCTATCCAAGAATATTGAAGGAACTGGCACATGCAATTGCAACTCCCAATAGCAAGGATTTTCAATGACTCTCTAAGCTCAGGTCAGACCCTATGACCAGAGAATTGCTAACATAGGACCTATTTTTAAGAAAGGGGGGAAAAGTGATCAGGGATCTACAGGCCTCAATTGTACGCAAGGTCTTGGAGCAAATTTTGAAAGAGAAAGTAATTAAGGACATAGAGGTAAAGGGTAATTGGGCTAAAATACAACATGGTTTTACAAAAGGTAGATTATATCAGACCAACCTGATCTTTTCTTTGAGAAGATAACCACTGTTTTCAACAAAGGAAATGCAGGAGGTCTAATCTACCTGGATTTCAGTAAGGCATTTGATACAGTTCCACACGGGAAATTATTAGTTAAATTGGAGAAGATGGAGATTAATATGAGAATTGAAAGGTGGATAAGGGACTGGTTAAAGGGGAGACCACAACAGGTCATACTGAAAGGTGAACTGTCAGGCTGAAGGGAGGTTACTAGTGGAGTTCTTCGGGGATCAGTCTTGGGATAAATCTTATCCAATGTTTTTATTAATGACCTTGTGTGATGGAGTAGGAAGCACAGACTGTCTGTGCGGGGGAGGGGAAAGCCAGAGGTTTAGGTGAGTGTCAGGAATTCAAAGGGTGAGCTGAGCTTGGCCTGGGGGAGGGGAGGTGACACCTCTGGCCAGGGGAGGCAAAGGAAGGAGGCGGAGGAGAGAGGAGGGGCCGGAGAGGACTGGGAGACGAAAGTGGGCTGAAGAAGAGAGGGGAGCAGGGAGACCGAGCTCTGATCCCCGGGGGGGGGCTGTGAGGCCCCCCAAGATGGACCTAACCGGGGGGATCTGGTTATCTGGGCCTGCAAGACCTGTGTTGGACTGTGTTCCTGTCGTCTAAATAAACCTTCTGCTTTACTGGCTGGCTGAGAGTCCTGGTGAATCGTAGGGAGCACGGGGGTGAAGGGCCTGGGTCCCCCACACTCTGTGACAACTGGTGGCAGCGGTGGGATCGGCGGCACCCCGTGGACGGCGCTTCCTGCAGTAAGTGACTGGGGAGCAGTAAAACGAAGGGGCGATTAACCCCTGGGAGAGTGTGGCCAGAGAGCAGGACTTTGCAGTAACAGGGTCCCCTGGGGGATCACAGCGAGCGATCCCCGGGGCGGAGGAGTCTGCAGCTCGACCCTGGCAGAGAGGGGGTGACCTCAAGGACTGGCACACTAGGGGTCCCCCTGGAACCCGTGGGGAGTGGCGAACACCCCAGCCTGCGAGTGGCCAGCAGGAAGATGTATTCCCAGAAGCGCAAGTGTGAGCTGGTGGAGCTGTGCAAGCAGGGGGGGCTGCGCCATGGGAAGCTCACCAAGGCCCAGCTGATTGCCCGGCTGGAGGAGAGAGATCGCAGGAATGAACCGGTCCCTGTCTCTGAGGGAAGCAGCTGGGCAGATGCAGCGCAGGCCCCAGTGTCTGTACCCGCTGGGAGTGGCCAGTCGGCGGATGAGGGCTCCTCGAGACCCCCCCACCCCTAGGCCTAGGGGGAGGGGGAGGAGGAGCCCAGCTACGGAGGGCACCGTGACCCCCCCAGCCAGCAGGGGATCGTCCCGGCGACGCTCGGCCTCCGTGGAGCACAGGCGGCTGGACTTGGAGAGAGAGATACAACTGAAAGAGATGGAGGAGCGTAAGGAACAGAGGGCATATGAGGAAAGACAGAGGGAACGGGAGGAGAAGCAGAAGCAACGTGAATTTGAGGACAGGGAGAAGCAGCGTGAACATGAGCTGGCCATGGCCCGGCTGAAAAGCAGGGAGGCCCCGGCTGCGGTGAGTGAGGGGGGGCCCAAGCCTACAAAGAGCTTCGATAAGAACTTCCTGGCCCCGCGTAAGGAGGGGGAGGACATAGACACCTTCCTGACGGCCTTTGAGAATGCCTGTGAGCTGCACCAGGTTGACCCTGCAGACAGGATCCGGTGCCTCACCCCCTTACTGGACTCCACCGCCGTGGAGGTGTACAGCCGAATGAAAAGCACAGAAGCGGGGGACTACAACCTGTTCAAAGAGGCCCTACTCCGCGAGTTTGGGCTGACCCCGGAGATGTACCGGAAGAGGTTCCGGAGTCAACGTAAGACCCGGGAGGGCACATACCTGCAACTGGTCAACCGGGCGCAGGGGTATGCCCGCAAGTGGACGGCTGGGGCCCAAACTAGAGAGGACCTGCTTGACCTAGTCGTACTGGAGCACCTGTATGAGCAGTGCCCGTCGGACCTGAAGCTGTGGTTAATGGACCAGAAGCCGGAGAATCTGCAGCATGCAGGCCGGCTGGCCGACGAGTTTGTGGACAGTCGGGCAGGGGATGGCAGGGAGGCGTCTCGAAGGAGCAGGTCTGCCTCGACGCAGAGAGAGAGTCACCATGGGACCTCCCAGAAGGAGCCGAGGGAGGGCCCCCACCAAAGGGAAGCATCTGGCGTCAGGTCCAGCCGTCCCCCTCGAGGGGACCCACGAGACATGGGCTGCTATCAATGTGGCCAACCGGGCCACGTACGGGCCCAGTGCCCCAAGCTCCGGGACAAACTGAGCAGACCAACCCCACACCGGGTCAACTTGGTAGAGACCCAGCCGGATGAGGGGCAGCGTTCGCAGGAAAGGGGGGCGGGCCGCGTACCCCCTGCGAAGGAGGGAGGGGGGCCCCGGGTTGACCCCTCCGAGGGGCTGGATGCTCCCAGCCCTGAGTTTGGGGTTTACAGGGTGGGCACGGGACTACCCCTCCGGAGCGAGTGCCTTGTTCCCCTGGAGGTAGACGGGAAGGAGGTCACTGGGTACTGGGATACGGGCGCAGAGGTGACGCTGGCCCGGCCGCAGGTGGTGGGCTCAGATCGGATGGTGCCCAACACCTACCTGAACCTGAGGGGTGTGATCGGGACCCCATTCAGGGTGTCTGTCGCGGTACACCTAAAGTGGGGACAAGGAGGGCCTCAGGGCGTGGGAGTGCACCCACATTTGCCCACGGAGGTGTTAATGGGGACCTCGAGGACTGGCCAAGTAACACCCAGGGTACCCTGTCCGTGAACCGTAGTCAGGGTCGCAGGGCTCTGCACCCTGACCCCGGGGAAAGTACTTTGGCCGAGACACCGGACCCTGACCCGGTAGGGAGGGAACGCCCAGGGACAGGGCTCAGAGAGGCTGTGGCCCCAGACCCAGCCGGTGAGAGAGAACAGATCCCCGCCCCTGCCCCAGCGGCTGAGTACCAGGCCGCGGTGCGGGAAGACCCCTCCTTGCGGAGGATAAGGGACCTGGCCAACCTCGGGGGGGGACAGACCATGGGACGAGGTGGCCGGAAAAGGTTCCTGTGGGAGAAGGGGCTCCTGTACCGAGAATGGGCTCCCCCAGGGAAGATGGAGTCAGGGGGGATCAGGAGGCAGCTGGTGGTACCCCAGGAGTATCGCTGCCAGCTGCTGTGCCGGGCCCATGACATTCCCCCCTCAGGGCACCAGGGAGCCTGGCGTACCCAGCAGCGGCTGCTGCAGAACTATTACTGGCCTGGGGTCTTTGCCCATGTCCGGCAGCACTGCCGCTCCTGTGACCCCTGCCAGAGGGGGAGGAAGGCCCGGGACAGGGGGGAGATGGCTGTAAGGCCCCCGCCCCGCCCTGAGGAGCCTGTCCGGAGGGGGGCCAGGGTCAGAAGGGGGGCTCTGAACCGAGAGAACCCGAATCACAGCCCCCCAGACTGGAACGTGGGGAGAAGGCCCCAGCCCAGGGTGCACCCCAGGGGTATTGGGGTGGGGAAAGGGCGCGGGCGGCATAAGGTTGTAGGTGGGTCCAAACTTCCCCGGGTCACTGGCTGGAGTGACCCCGCTCAGTTCAGTCTCGGAGGGGGGAGAGGTGTGATGGAGTAGGAAGCACAGACTGTCTGTGCGGGGGAGGGGAAAGCCAGAGGTTTAGGTGAGTGTCAGGAATTCAAAGGGTGAGCTGAGCTTGGCCTGGGGGAGGGGAGGTGACACCTCTGGCCAGGGGAGGCAAAGGAAGGAGGCGGAGGAGAGAGGAGGGGCCGGAGAGGACTGGGAGACGAAAGTGGGCTGAAGAAGAGAGGGGAGCAGGGAGACCGAGCTCTGATCCCCGGGGGGGGGCTGTGAGGCCCCCCAAGATGGACCTAACCGGGGGGATCTGGTTATCTGGGCCTGCAAGACCTGTGTTGGACTGTGTTCCTGTCGTCTAAATAAACCTTCTGCTTTACTGGCTGGCTGAGAGTCCTGGTGAATCGTAGGGAGCACGGGGGTGAAGGGCCTGGGTCCCCCACACTCCGTGACACCTTGTCACAAAAATTGGGAATGTGCTACTAGAATTTGCAGATGAAACAAAATTGGGAGGGATTCCCAATACAGAGAAGGACCAGACTATCATACAAGAAGATCTAGATGACCTTGAAAACTTTGAAAATGTAAGTAATAGAAATGGGGTGAAATTTAATAGTGCAAAGTGCAAGGTCATGCTGCTGGGGATATATCAGATGAAAGGGAGATGAGGAGGAAGACCCAGGTGTATTGGTCCGTCATAGGATGACCATGAGCTGCCAGTGTGATGTGGCTGGGAAAATGGTGAATGCAGTCCTAGGATGTATCAGGCGAGGTATTTCCAGTAGTGATAGGGAAGTGTTACTTCCATTATACAAGGCATGGGTGAGACCTCATGTGGAATAGTGTGTGCAATGCTGGTCTCCCAGTTTGAATTCATCTCTCTAAAGCATGGAACAGGTGCAGAGAAGGGCTTCTAGGGTGATCCGAGGAATGGAAAACCTACCGTATGAGAGGAGACTCAAGGAGCTTGGCTTGTTTAGCCTAACCACACGAAGGCTGAGGGGAGATATGATTATTGTCTATAAGTACCTCAGAGGGATAAACACCAAGGAGGGAGAGGAGTTATTTAAGTTAAGTGCTAATGTGGACACAAGAACAAATGGCTATAAACTGGCCATCAGCAAGTTCAGGCTTGAAATTAGACAAAGGTTTGTAACCATCAGGGAAGTGCACTTCTGGAACTGCTCCCCTGAGAAGTGTGTAGGGGCAGAAAACTGAACTGCCACGACTGAGTTTAATACGTTTATGGACTGCATGGGATTATGGGATGTGGGCCATCGGTGACTGCTGTTGGCGAATATCTCCAGCGGCTAGAGATGGGACTCTAGTTGGGTAGGGCCCTGAATTAATACAGAGAATTTTTTTCCTGGTGTCTGTCTGGTGGGTCTTGCCCACATGCTCAGAGTCTAATTTCTGTATTTGGGGTCAGTAAGAAATTTTCTTCCAGATCAGATTGGCAGAGACGCTGGGCCCTTTTCGCTTTCCTTTTCAGCATGGCCACGGGTCACTTGATGGTTTAAACTAGAGTAAATGATGGATTCTCTGTAACTTGAAGTCTTTAAATCAAGTTTTGAGGACGTTAGTGACTCAGCCAGAGGTTAAGGGCCTTTTACAGGAGTGGGTGAGTGAGGTTCTGTGGCCTGCAATGTGCAGGAGGTCAGACTAGATGATCATAATGGTCCCTTCTGGCCTTAAAATCTGAGTCTAACTTCCAGGCACTGGATCGTGTTTTACATTTCTCTGCTAGACTGAAGAGTTCTGCATACTTATAGACCGGGGTCGGCAACCTTTCAGAAGTGGTGTGACGAGTCTTCATTTATTCACTCTAATTTAAGGTTTCGCGTGCTGGTAATACATTTTAACGTTTTTTAGAAGGTCTCTCTCTACAAGTCTATATATTATATAACTAAACTAGTGTTGTATTGTAAAATAAACAAGGTTTTCAAAATGTTTAAGAAGCTTCATTTAAAATGAAATTAAAATGTTGATCTTACGCCGCTGGCCCGCTCAGCCCGCTGCTGGTCTGGGGTTCTGTTCACCTAGGCCGGCAGCAGGCTGAGCGGGGCCTGCGGCCGGGACTCCAGCTGGAAAGGGTCTGGCAGCCAGAACCCCAGACCAGCAGTGGGCTGAGCGGCTCAGCCCACTACCACTCAGGGGTTCCATCTGCCGGCTCCTGCCAGCCGGGATCCTGGCTGCCGGACCCGCTCAGCCTGCTGCCGGTCTGGGGTCCTGGCCCTGCCCACATACAGTGGATACCTACCTTCTCCCTGGTTCTGGCCCATTCTCTTCCTCTCTCTGCACCGAGCTGAGGGTGGGAGTGCACTGAGCACAGGGCTGGGGGTGAAGGGTCGGGACAGGAGCTAGAATTCGGGAGGGCGCTCGGTTGGAGCAGGAGGTTTGGTTGTGGGGCACTTACCTGGGCAGCTCCCATTTGATGTGAGGGGTGCAGGTGGGAATGGGGGTGTGCGCAGGAGCTCCTGTTTGGTGCTCAGGGTGGGGGTGGGGAAGTGGCGGGTCATGGGGTTGGGGGCTGGGTATGTGGGGGTGCAAGAGTCAGGGCAGAGGGCTGAGGGCAGAGGGCTGGAGTCAGGGCTGGGGGCTGGGTATGTGTGGGGGGTGCAGGTGTCAGGGCAGAGTGGGGGCTGGGTATGTATGGGGGTGCCAGAGTCAGGGCTACGCTTGTGGGGGCGGGGTATGAAGGAGTCAACCAGAGGGCTGGGTGTGTATGTGGGAGGTACAGGGCTCAGGACAAAGGCCTGGGGGGAGGGGTGTGGGGCTCAGGGCAGAGGGCTGTGTGTGTGTGTGTGGGGGGGGATGTCAGGGCTCAGGGGAGAGGGCTGGGTGACTGCCCCCCTGCGAACTCCCAACCCCCCTGCTCCTTGTCCCCTGACTACCCCCTCCTGGGACCCCTGCCCCCAACTGTCCCCCAGGACCCCACTCCCTGTCTAAGCCTCCCTGCTCCTCGTCCCCTGACTGGCCCAACCCCACACCCCTGCCCCTAGACAGAGCCCCGGGACTCCCATGCCTATCCAACCACTCCCCGCCCCCTGACAGGACCCCCAGAACTCCCGACCCATATAACCCCCCCCAGCTCCTTGTCCCCTGACCACCACCTCCAGAGACCCCCACCCTAACTGCCCCCCCAGGACCCTTCTTGCTCCCTGTCCCCTGACCCCTATCCACCCCCCAACCCCTGACAGACCATGGGACTCCCATGCCCCATCCAACCCCCTGCTCTCTGACTGCCCCATCCAGAGACCCCCGCCCCAAACCACCACCCCCCCACCGGGATCCCACGCCCCAACCAACCCGCCCTGCTCCCTGTCCCCTGACTGCCCCCACCCCTTATCCAACCCCCCCCCGCCCAGAATACCGTACCATGAGGCTCCACGCAGAGCCAGAAACGCTGCCCTGCGGGAGCACGCAGCCCCACCCCTCAAGCGCTGTGTGCGCTGCGCGCGCAGCGGCAAAGCTCCGGTTGAGCGGGGAGCATGTCTGCCTCCCCGCAGAGCCAAACACTGCCCCACGGGAGCGCGCAGGGTGTCATGGCTCTAGGGGAGGGGAGAAGGGGGGAGCGGAGGGCAGAGGAGAGCAGGCCAGGATTTTTAATGGCACGCTGGAGTCCCGGCAGGCCGCAGCGTGCCATTAAAAATCAGCTCACGTGCCATAGGTCGCTGACCCCTGTTATAGATCAAGTCCCCCCTTAACCTTCTCTTTGTTAAGCTAAGTAGATTGTGTTCCTCGAGTCTGTCACTACAAGGCAGGTTTTCTAACCCTTAAATCATTTTTGTGGCTCTTCTCTGAACCCTCTCAAATTTTTCAACATGCTTCTTAAATGGTGGACACCAGAACTGGACACAGGATTCCAGCAGTGGTCACGCCAGTGCTAAATCCAGAGGTAAAATAACCTCTCTGCCCCTACTTGAGATTCCCCCGTTTGTGCATCCAAGGATCGCATTAGGCCCTTTTGGCCACAGTGTCGTTTCCACCAGAACCCCAAAATGTTTTTTGGAGTCACCGCTTCCCAGGGTAGAGGGCCCCATCACGTGAGCATGGCCTGCATGCTTTGTTTCTAGATGTACACGTTCAGCCATATTAAGATGCGTATTGTTTGCCTGTGCTCATCTTACCAAGTGATCCAGATTGCTTTGTGTTAGTGACCTGTCCTCTTCATTATTTACCACTCCCCCCAATCTTTGTGACGTCATCTGCAATGTTTCTCCATTAGGATTTTGTTTTCTTCCAGGTCATTCATAAAAATATTCAATACTATAAGGCCAAGAACTGATCCATGTGGGACCCCATTAGATACGCACCCATCTGATGATGATTCCATGTTTACAATTGCATTTTGAGACCTATCAGTTAGCCAGCTTTCAATCCATTTAAGTGTGCCATGCTAATTTTATATTGGTCTAGTATTTTAATCAAAATGTTGTGGTACCTATTCAGATGCCTTCCAGAAATGTATTACATCAGCACTATTACCTTTATCAACCAAAATTGTAATTTCATAAAAAAGATAATTACTTTGGCAAGATCTGTTTTCTATAAACCCATGTTGATTGGCATTCATTGTTATATTCCTTTAATTTTTTATTAATGAGTCCCATATCAGCTACTTCATTATCTTGCCTGAGATTGATGTCAGACTAACAGCCCTATAATTACCCGTCATCCCAGTTACCCTTCAAGACTTCTTGAACTTCCCCTGTGTTCCAAGACTTATTGAAAAATCAACATTAATGGTCCAATGAGCTCCTCAGCCAGCTCTTTTAAAACTCTTGGATGCAAGTTCTCCAGACCTGCTGATTTAAAGAAGTCGGCTAACTGTAGCAGGTGCTGTTTAATGTCCTTGTGAGATACTAGTGCAATGGAAAGAGTGTTTTCATATTATATGACCGTATCGTTTTTTACCAAATACAAAGAGAAAGATTTATTGAACACTTCTGCCTTTTCTGCATTGCTAGTATTGATAATTCTGCCATTTCCATCTAGTAATGGCTCAATACCATTGTCAGGGGTTTTTTTTTGTTCTGAATATACTTTTAAAAAATCCTTCTTACTGTCCTTAACTCTGCCATAGATTTCTCCTCATGTCCCTTTGCTTCCCTTACCAATGTTCTTATCACTTACATTTCCTGAGAACCCTGGGACAGTGAGTTTCCTCAATCCAGGGACCCTGCTTTCTTTCCCTCCAGTAACGGACCCCTCTTCTAAAGGAAGTGTTTTTGACTCTGTGTTAACCCCGCCCAACTTTCCAAGCCTCATGCCCTGAGGCTGAAGGAGACCTCACCATACCCTGATAAATGGGGAAAGGGGTAAGCCCCTTAGCGAAGCTGCTGCCTTGACCAGTGTACCGCAGGGTGCCCAGTCACCCCCCTAGTGATGCGTCGTCTGTCTGGGACTCCCATGAGTCTCCTGACGTGCCCCAGCTTGTCACACTTGCAGCACGTTACCCCTGGGACTTCACGCTTCTCGTCCCCAAACTGTTTCTCCTCAGTCCGTGATTCAGCGTTATCAGCCATTGTGGTCTCTGGTATCTGAGACCCAGTGTCCTTCGTAGCCCAGCCCTCCCAGGTGCCAGCTAGTAATCCCCATTGTCTCTGACACCCACGGGCAGACCTGCCCACAGTACCCGCCCCCAGCTGGTGGGGCCATCTGACTCCTTTTCCTTTCCTGTATGCAATGGCTGAGCTTGTCTGGTTGCTGTCATGGTGGCCAGGCTTTCCGCCCAGCCAGGGTTGTCATTGCTCCATGTGCCGATCTGGGATATCGGCCATCTCGCGCTTCAGACAGTTGTAAGCATCGCTCTGCGTTGTCATCGGCCTTGATGGGCCCCACTCCTAGAACATGTTGTAACAGTGAACACTCCCTGCTGAAGGGCTCCCTGGCATCCAGTGTGGAACCAGTTACATCTCTGCCTCAGTTTCCCCTAGTGGACTTTTAGTAAGCTCAGTGAGGCTTGTACACAGTGAACAATCTATACAAGGGCTCTAGTTTATTGAATCAAGTGCCAGGCGTGGTAGGGAAACACGCCTGCTCTTTCTGCTGTCAGTCCTCAGGCTTCTCCACCCCCTGGGCTCTGCAGTCCCTGCCCTGTGGCCTCAGGAGAGCCTGGAGAGCTCTGTAGTGCTGTCCTCTGAAACATCCCGTCTGTGTGCTGGGGCTGCTCCTTTCCCCGGGAGCCCCTGGGAGTAGCTGCTTACCTAGATCCTCGTAGTTTCCTTTCCCTGTTCTAGGCTCCCGCCTGAACCATCCTAACTCTTTCTGAGGCCCAGGTGTTCCTGAGCTGGCTGCCAGCTACTTCTCCAATCAGCCATCCACAGGTGGATCTGGCTTGGCTTGTTCTCCTGAGCAGAGCCTGACACAGGTGCCTGCCCCTTCAGAGGGCCTCCCCAGGACAGGCCTTCACTCCTGCTGAGGCTGATAATTTGACCTGGCCCTAACCCTGCAATACCTCGCGGTGCCTCTGCCCAGTTCACAGAACCGTGGGGTTAGGAGGGGCCACCAGGGTCATCTCGTCCAACCCGCGGGCAAAGTACAGGATTTGTTGTATCTAAACCACCCCAGACAGACGGCTCCAGCCTCCTTTTGAAAACTTCCAGCAAAGGAGCTTCCACAACCTCCATAGGCGTCTGTTCCATTGTCCTACTGCTGTAGTTTGAACCCACTGCCTCTGTCCTGCCCCCTTTCTCCATCTTTCTTATGGCAGCCTTTTAACTGTCTGCAGACCGCTGTCATGTCCTCCTTAATCTCCTCTTTTCCAAGCTAAACATACCCAGTTCCTTCAGCCTTTGCTCATACGGCTGCATTCCATCCCTTTGATCATCTTTGTCGCTTGCCTCTGCATCCTTTCCAGTTTCTCTACATCCTTTCTATACAGTGGTGACCAAAACTGGACACACAACTCCAGCCTAGCAGCGCCAAATAGAGCGATACTATCACTTCCTGTGACTTACAGGCTATAACTCTGTTAATGCAGTCTAAAATTGCATTTGCTTTTTTTTGCAACAGCATCACATTGCTGACTCATGTTGAGGTTGTGATCCACCACAGCTCCCACGTCCTTCTCAGCAGTGCTGCCGCCAAGCCAGTTTTACCCCATTCTGTATTTGCACACTTGGTTTCTCTTCCCTAAGTGTAGCAACTTAATTTGTCTTTGCTGAATTTCATTGTGTTGTCTGTAGCCCACTTCTCCAGTTAATCAAGATCCCTCTGAATTTTAGCTCTATCCTCCTAAGTGTTGGCAACCCGCCCTAGCTTTGTGTCATCTGAAAATTGGATCAGGATGTTCTCTCTTCCTACATCCAGGTCATTAATAAAGATGTTAAACACTAGACCCAGAACAGATCCCTGTGGAATCCCACTTGAGACCTCCTGACATCTTTCCATTAGTAGCTAATCTTTGTTTGTGGTTGTTTAACCAATTACGTAGCCACATAATCGTAGTTCTGTTGAGCCTGCATTTCTCCAGCTTCGCTATCAGAATGTCACCTGGGACTGTGTCAGAAGCCGCGCTGAAGTCCAGTTACACTATGTCCACTGCATTCCCCCAGCCACCAACCCAGTTACCCTCTCAAAGCAGGAATCAAGCTGGTTTGGCAGATGTGTTCTAGGTAAATCCAGGCTGCCTGCTGGTGATCACCCTCCATCCTCCCGGTATTCGCAACTGAATGTTTTATACAAGGCTCTAGTATCGAGGTCAGGCTGACTGGTCTGTTGTTCCCCGGCTCCTCCTTTTCCCCTACGTTAGCCCTTCTCCAGGCTTCCTGGACCTCTCCCGTCAGCCACGAGCTTGTACCTATCGTTGTCAGTGGCTCCGAGAGTTCTTCAGCTAACTTGTCCAGTACCCTGAGGTGAATAGCATCCGGCCCCGCGGATCTGAATTCATTCAGATTGGTCAGAAGAGCTGACGTGTTCTTTACTTGGCCTGATCTGCATCCTTTCCCCTTTATTGTCTGTGATAACTTTGCTAGTCATCTGGTCACCTGTTATTTTTTGTGAGAGGACTGAAGCAAAGTAGACATTGAGCAGCTCTGCCTTCCTCTCATCTACCATGAGCAGCTCATCTTCTCCACTGGGCAGTGCGCACACACCCTCCATGAGTGTTCTTTTTTGTCTGACAGATTTGAAGAACCCTCCCCTTCCTGTTGTCTCTAACATTCCTTGCTTTGTAACTCATTCTATTGCTCACTTTTTCTCATTTCCCTTTAGCTGGTGCACAGGCCACATGATTCCCGTCCAGTTAATTTTGAGAATAAGATTTTGCCACAATCTGGGTTTGTTACCGCTTTCCTGATGCCATCTCTTTCCTGGCCAGTCTTTCCTGGCTGTGTATATCTAGGTAGTTCCTGTTTCTGGTATGGGAAGAGAAATCACAGGCTATTTTGCCTTAATTATGCTGTCATTTCGGGTTCCCCGCCACCTTCCCCCTGGTGGGTTTTATTACTGCAGGGTACTCACTAGATTTCTGAATTCCCCGGCATTTGTTCCCCTGCAATCTGAGCCCTTTGTGCAGCGGCATTCTGAGATGATCTGTTCTTCGCTGTGTTTAATTCAGTCAGCTTGGGGTCAAAGTGCCCAGCTTCCCTCTCGCTGTCCTTCTCTCAGGCAGCTCCTCGCTACCCATAGTCAGGGCTCGTCCTGGCTGAGCTCCTTGTGATCTGCACTTGCTACGTTTTCTTCTGTGGAGTTTTCTTTGAGAAAATAGATGAAGACAAGACAGATCCTGGTAACTTTCATGCCATTTGGGATCCTGTCAGAGGAACGATGCAACAGCCACTAGACTAGATGAGCAAAGTGCCAATGCCTCAGGAACGCCTGATACTGATGGAGAGCAATTGAGGAGATCATAGAATCTCAGGGTTGGACGGGACCTCAGGAAGTCATCTAGTCCAACCCCCTGCTCAAAGCAGGACCAAACCCAACTAAATCATCCCAGCCAGGGCTTTGTCAAGCCTGACCTTAAAAACCTCTAAGGAAGGAGATTCCACCACCTCCCTAGGTAACCCATTCCAGTGCTTCACCACCATCCTAGTGAAAAAGTTTTTCCTAATATCCAACCTAAACCTCCCCCTCTGCAACTTGAGACCATTGCTCCTTCTTCTGTCATCTGCTACCACTGAAAACAGTCTAGATCCATCCTCTTTGGAACCCCCTTTCAGGTAGTTGAAAGCAGCTATCAAATCCCCCCTCATTCTTCTCTTCTGCAGACTAAACAATCCCAGTTCCCTCAGCCTCTCCTCATAAGTCATGTGCTCCAGCCCCCCAATCATTTTTGTTGCCCTCCGCTGGACTCTTTCCAATTTATCCACATCCTTCTTGTAGTGTGGGGCCCAAAACTGGACACAGTACTCCAAATGAGGCCTCACCAGTGCTGAGTAGAGGGGAATGATCACATCCCTCGATCTGCTGGCAAAGCCCCTAATTAGACAACCCAAAATGCCGTTAGCCTTCTTGGCAACAAGGGCACACTGTCGACTCATAACCAGCTTCTCGTCCACCGTAACCCCTAGGTCCTTTTCCGCAGAACTGCTGCCCAGCCATTCGGTCCCTAGTCTGTAGCAGTGCATGGGATTCTTCCGTCCTAAGTGCAGGACTCTGCACTTGTCCTTGTTGAACCTCATCATATTTCTTTTGGCCCAATCCTCTAATTTGTCTAGGTCCCTCTGTAGCCTATCCCTACCCTCCAGCGTATCTACCACTCCTCCCAGTTTAGTGTCATCTGCAAACTTGCTAAGGTTGCAGTCCACACCATCCTCCAGATCGTTAATGAAGATATTGAATAAAACCGGCCCCAGCACCGACCCTTGGGGCACTCCACTTGATACCGGCTGCCAACTAGACATGGAACCATTGATCACTACCCGTTGAGCCCGACCATCTAGCCAGTTTTCTATCCACCTTACCATCCATTCATCCAGCCCATACTTCTTTAACTTGCCAGCAAGAATACTGTGGGAGACCGTATCAAAAGCTTTGCTAAAGTCAAGGAATAACACATCCACTGCTTTCCCCTCATCCACAGACCCAGTTATCTCCTCATAGAAGGCAATTAGGTTAGTCAGACATGACTTGCCCTTGGTGAATCCATGCTGACTGTTCCTGATCACTTTCCTCTCCTCTAAGTGCTTCAGAATTGATTCCTTGAGGACCTGCTCCATGATTTTCCCAGGGACTGAGGTGAGGCTGACTGGCCTGTAGTTCCCAGGATCCTCCTTTTTCAAAGATGGGCACTACAGTAGCTTTTTTCCAGTCATCCGAGACCTTCCCCAATCGCCAGGAGTTTTCAAAGATAATGGCCAATGGCTCTGCAATCACATCCACCAACTCCTGTAGCACCCTTGGATGCAGCACATCCGGCCTCATGGATTTGTGCTCATCCAGTTTTTCTAAATAGTCCCGAACCACTTATTTCTCCACAGAGGGCTGGTTACCTCCTCCCCATACTGTGCTGCCCAGTGCAGCAGTCTGGGAGCTGACCTTGTTCATGAAGACAAAGGCAAAAAAAATCATTGAGTCCATTAGCTTTCTCCACATCCTCTGTCACTAGGTTGCCTCCCTCATTCAGCAAGGGGCCCACACTTTCCTTGACTTTCTTGTTGTTGCTAACATACCTGTAGAAACCCTTCTTGTTACTCCTAACATCTCCAGCTAGCTGCAACTCCAAGTGTGATTTGGCCTTCCTAATTTCACACCTGCCTGCCTGAGCAATACTTTTATATTCCTCCCTGGTTATTTGTCCAATCTTCCACTTCTTGTAAGCTGTTTTTTTGTGTTTAAGACGAGCAAGGATTTCACTGTTAAGCCAAGCTGGTCGCCTGCCATATTTACTATTCTTTCTACACATCGGGATGGTTTGTTCCTGCAACCTCAGTAAAGATTCTTTAAAATACAGCCAGCTCTCCTGGACTCCTTTGCCTCTCATATTATTCTCCCAGGGGATCCTGCCCATCAGTTCCCTGAGGGAGTCAGTCTGCTTTTCTGAAGTCCATATTCTGCTGCTCTCCTTTCTTCCTTGTGTCAGGATCCTGAACTCAACCATTTCATGGTCACTGCCTCCCAGGTTCCCATCCACTTTTGCTTCCCCTACTAATTCTTCCCTGTTTGTGAGCAGCAGGTCAAGAAGAGCTTTTCCCCTAGTTGGTTCCTCCAGCACTTGCACCAGGAAATTGTCCCCTACACTTTCCAAAAACTTCCTGGATTGTCTGTGCACCGCTGTATTGCTCTCCCAGCAGATATCAGGGTGTTTGAAGTCTCTGATGAGAACCAGGGCCTGCGATCTAGTAACTTCTGTTAGTTGCTGGAAGAAAGCCTCGTCCACCTCATCCCCCTGGTCTGGTGGTCTGTTCAGACTCCCACCACGACATTACCCTTGTTGCTCACGCTTCTAAACTTAATCCAGAGACTCTGTATAATTGGCTACCAGCAGCCAAAGCTAGAGTGGGGAAGCCGGGCAATTCGCTAACGCAGAGTCCATCCGTCCTTGACACAGAACTCGGCGAGAGGGAGATGCTGTGTGTGGGACTTGCGTGGTAGTCGGAGGGTGGTCCTGCTCTCTCTCCCACAATGGGCCATGCGGTGGAGGGAGCTCTCTCCACGTCTGCGCACCTTCAAAATTCAGTGCAAGTTTTTACCTCTGTTTGTAATGGTTGTGGGTCTGGCTGCCTCCGCTCCCCCCTCCATTGCCTGGACACCTCAGCACACACCTTATTCTCCATTGCATGTTAGACATTCAGGTGGGAGGATCCAAATCTCTACACAATTCCACCCTCCTGCATCTCCTCACCCTGTCCCCCTCGGCCTCCCCGTTCTGCCAAAAGCTCCTTCACCTCCCCCAGTCTCTTCTCTGCCGTCGCCCTCCTGCCCGCCAGAACAGCCTCTCCATCCATCCCTGCACCTCTGTAATGCAACGTTCTCTTAGGAGAGATGTGCACTGGGGGAGACTGGGCTGGCTGGGCCAGGGAGCTGAGGGGCCCATGCTGGGAGAATGGGGACCCAGGATCATGGGCCTGTGCGGAGAGAGTCTGCTCTGTTTTTCAGCCAGTGATTTTGGGCTGTTCCTTTCGGATGAGGACCCGAAGAAGGGGATTTGGCTGGAAGCTGGGAAGGCTCTGGACTACTACATGCTCCGCAATGGGGTAAGTGCCCAGTCCCCGCCCTCGAGTCCCCACGCATCTCTCCCCAAGCTCTGGGCTGTGACGTGCCCTGCAGTGCGGTACGTGCCTCTACTGCCCGCAGCCCCAGTGCAAGGGTTTTAGAGGTTTTTAAGGCCTGGCTTGCCAAAGCCCTGGCTGGGATGATTTAGATGGGGATTGGTCCTGCCTTGAGCAGGGGGTTGGACTAGATACCTCCTGAGGTCTGTGCAACCCTGGTAGTCTATGATTCTATGCTCTGCCGTGCCCGGTGCAGCCTGTTCCATAGCCCTGGGTACTCCCTCCCATCTCCCTGGCATGGCTGTTCCTCGGGGGTGAGCAGGGTTCCCTGGTATAGAGGGGAGGGCATGGTGACCACATGCCCCTGCAGGCGTGCCCGGACGCTGGCGCTAACACTGAGCGCCTGTGCTGCAGGACACCATGGAGTACAAGAAGAAGCAACGACCGCTCAAGATTCGCATGCTGGATGGGACGGTTAAAACAGTCATGGTGGACGACTCCAAAACGGTCACGGACATACTCATGACAATCTGTGCCCGGATTGGTAAGGGACGGAGCACCGCCCAGGCCAGAGCCAGGGGCAGGATGGGAGGGGGCGATGTCTGGCTTGGAGAGGTGAGGGGGAATGAGGCGACGGTGCCTGGCTGTCGGGGGGTGAGAGGGTGGGGAGGGGGCATTGCCTGGCATGGGGAGAGGGTGGGAAGGGGCGTTGCCCGGCCTGGGGTGGCGCGGGGGCAAGAGGTTGGGGAGGGGGCATTGCCTGGCTGTGGGGGGTCGGGGAGAGTGGGGGGCAGTGCCTGCATGCAGGTAGGGGGTGCTGTCGTTCAGGGGCACTGCCCAGGCAGGGGGTGTCTGTGTCCCATAGGGCGTATTGCAGGGAGGCTGAGTTGGAAACGGGGAGCTCCGTGTTCTTGGGGGGTTCCCCAGCCTGTGGCTGCCATGCAGGCAGTGACAGGCACTGCGCTGTCTGCCCCTGCAGGCATCACCAATCATGACGAGTACTCACTGGTGCGGGAGATGATGGAGGAGAAGAAGGAGGAGATCACCGGCACGCTCAAGAAGGACAAGACCTTGCTGCGGGATGAGAAGAAGATGGAGAAACTCAAGCAGAAGTTGCACACGGACGATGAGTGTAGGGATCTGCCCTGTGCTGGGGGCAGGGGGGGAGCCAGCCCGCACTGCGGGCAGCGAGTGGGCAAGTGGGCGCCATGGGGGGAGGTCAGTCCCGGGGGTGGCCGGCGCTGTGGATGGAGGGAGGTTGCGGTGGGAGTGCGGGGGTCGCCCCTGCATAGTGTCTCTCAGTGCCTTGGGTCAGTCAGTCTGTCCCTCCCAGCCCCGCGCCCTGGGCAGGGAGTAGCTGTGGGGCCGGCGTTTGGCCCTGCTCACATTCTGTGCTCTCGGCAGTGAACTGGCTGGATCACGGGCGAACGCTGCGTGAGCAAGGCATCGACGACAACGAGACGCTGCTGCTGCGACGCAAGTTCTTCTACTCCGACCAGAACGTGGACTCCAGGGACCCTGTGCAGCTCAACCTGCTCTACGTGCAGGTACCCGCCCCCCAGCCTGTTCCCTGCCACCAAAGCTTAGTTAGTGACCCGTTCCCCGCTCCCCAGGCTGTGCCGGTCCTCTCCAGCCTCAGCCCTCTGCTGCTCAGGGCCGGTGTCCTGGCCACGATGCTCTGGGGCTTTGCAGTGTGGATTGCACGCTGTTACCTGGTGCAGGGCAGCTCTCCGTGGCTGGGAGCCGGCGCTCTGCTGGCCCATTGCTCTCCATGTCCGCCGACGGGAGACTAAGAAGGACTTGGCTTAGTTTGGAGCAAGAAAGATTTAGGCCCTGTCTACGCTAGCGTTTATGTCATGTCATGTCACTCAGCATGTGAAAAACACCCCCTCGGGTGCCAGTGCTCGCTCGGCGGGAGATGCTCTCCCCCGACACAGCTACCGCCGCTCGGGGGGGGGGGGGGGGGGTATGGTGTCACCGGGACAGCGGCTACACAAGCGACCTGACAGCGGCACAGCTTCATCGGTACTGCTGTGCCACTCTCAGCTCGCCAGTGGAGACGTGGCCTGAGTCTGGGCGTTAGGCCCCGCAGGGATGGTTCAGCAGGTGAGCTGAAGAGGCTGTGAGGTCCCCACCATTGCAGGGCTTTAGGAGCGGACTGGACAAACCCTGTCAGGGATGGCTTGGTATCAGTTAGTCCTGTCGCAGCGCAGTGGGCTGGACTGGCTGAGCTCTCGGGGCTCCTCCCTGCCCTGCTGTGCTCCAGGGGCCCCAGCGCAGCTGCCTGCTCCCTTCTAACCCTTTCCCTGGGGAACTCGCAGTGTCTGGGCTTGGGGGGCGGCGGCGCAGGCTGCTGCCCTGTCCCTCAGGGGCTGCCACGTCTTAGCCCCAAGGAGAAGTGTTTGAGCGGCTAGTAATGCATCTCCCCCCTCCCCCATACACTCTGTGTAAGGCCAGGCCCCAGCCAGCTCTGGGCCTGACTTGCCTCCTGTCCCCCGGCAAAACCGCAAAGCAGCTTAGCCCCAAGGCAGCAACCAGTCGTCTTCAGAGCGCGCCGGGCAGGAGCAGGCTGCACAGTGGTCTCAGTGCGCGTCACGTTAAGCCAGAGTGCGGGAACTTCCCCCCCAGCCAGTGTGCGGTTCCCTTCCCCTCCCCCCCCAGCCAGCCAGTGTGCGGTTCCCTTCCCCTCCCCCCCCCCAGCCAGTGTGCGGTTCCCTTCCCTCCCCAGCCAGTGTGCGGTTCCCTTCCCCTCCCCAGCCAGCCAGTGTGCAGTTCCCTTCCCCTCCCAGCCAGTGTGCGGTTCCTTCCCCAGCCAGCCAGTGTGCGGTTCCCTTCCTCCCGCCAGCCAGCCAGTGTGCGGTTCCTTCCCCTCCCCAGCCAGTGTGTGGTTCCCTTCCCCTCCCCAGCCAGTGTGTGGTTCCCTTCCCCTTCCCACCCAGCCAGTGTGCGGTTCCCTTCCCCCCTCCCCAGCCAGTGTGCGGTTCCCTTCCCCGCCCCAGCCAGTGTGCGGTTCCCTTCCCCCGCCCCAGCCAGTGTGCGGTTCCCTTCCCCTCTCCTCCTCCCCACCCCCACCAGCATGAGATCCCCATCCCTCCTCCTTCCTTCCCACCCCAGCCAGCGTGTGACCCCCACCCCCCAGCCAGTGTGTGACCCCACACCCCCAGTCAGCGTGTGGCTCCCCCTCGCCCAGCCCAGTGCCCCAGACTCACCCTTCTCCTCTCCCGCAGGCTCGTGACGACATCCTGAATGGCTCCCACCCTGTCTCCTTCGACAAGGCCTGCGAGTTTGCTGGGTTCCAGTGTCAGATCCAGTTTGGACCCCACAATGAGCAGAAGCACAAGCCAGGCTTTCTGGAGTGAGTGTCCCAAGGAGCCCTAATACAAGAACTAGGGGTCACCAAATGAAATTAATGGGCAGCAGGTTTAAAACAAATAAAAGGAAGTTCTTCATGCAGCACACGGTCAACCTGTGGAACTCCTTGCCTGAGGAGGTTGTGAAGGCTGGACTATAACAATGTTTAAAAGGGGACTGGATAAATTCATGGAGGTTAACTCCATGAATGGCTATTAGCCAGGATGGGTAAGGAATGGTGTCCCTAGCCTCTGTTTGTCAGAGGATGGAGATGGATGGCAGGAGAGAGATCACTTGATCATTGCCTGTTAGGTTCACTCCCTCAGGGGCACCTGGCATTGGCCACTGTCGGTAGACAGATACTGGGCTAGATGGACCTTTGGTCTGATCCGGTACGGCCGTTCTTATGTTCTACAGAGGTGCCCCCCAGCCGCCCCTGCCCCCCAGTGCGGCACTCGGCTCAGCGCTACTGTGAGGGCGGAGCTCCCGGCCTGCTTCCTGCCACACCCGTTCCAGGGAGCCCTCTGGGTACCTCTGCAGTGTGGAGGGGTCTGCTTTGGGGATGAGGGTCCTGACGGAGCCCTGAGCTCCGGCCTCTCCCATGTCCGCCCTGCCCCAAGGACTCACTCTCTGCTCATGCCCTGCCTGGGGCTCCTGCGGGGGCTGATGCCAGGACTTGGCACTGGGGGTAGGCAGGCCTGCGCCAGGCTCTGCCAGTAACAGCTGGTTCTGCTCTCCCTGTAGCCTGAAGGACTTCCTGCCCAAGGAGTACATCAAGCAGAAAGGCGAGCGCAAGATCTTCATGGTGAGTGTGCCGGGCTGGGGCAGGCCGCTGCCTGGGCCTGGCCTGTGCACAGCCAGGCCCTGGCCTCTCCCAAGGCTGCAGGACCCAGGCCCAGGAGAGGAGCCGGGAACCTGGGGCGGCTACTCAGTGGGGCATGTGGGGCTTCGGTCATTTGGTGTGCGGCTGTGGCTGGGATGGAGACCTGGTAGTTCCTGGGAGAGCCCACAGCGGAGAGGGGCAGGGGCAGGGGATACACCGGCTGTGGGAGAGGCTGCATAGCGGTTCAGGCTGGCGAGCACAGCTGCTGTGAGGGGAGGTTCATGGAGGGCTGGCGGAAGGCAGGGTGGGAGAGAGCAGAGCGAGGGTGGTGGTTGGCAGGGCCTGGTGGGGCCCTGGTTGCTGGGAGGGCCGTGACGGGGCGGCCAGGAGCAGGGGGAGGAGGGAGGACAACAGGCAGGGTGGGGCACCCTGGAGGGAGCCATGGCGTTGGGGTTATCGGCTCTGCTCTCTCAGGCTCACAAGAACTGCGGCAACATGAGCGAGATTGAGGCCAAAGTTCGCTACGTGAAACTCGCCCGCTCCCTGAAAACCTACGGCGTCTCCTTCTTCCTGGTCAAGGTGAGCCAGCGGCTCCCCTCGCGCCCCGGCCTCCTGTCCCTGCCACCCCTCCAGCTATCGGTGTCTGTGCGACCCCCCCATCACCCCTCCCCTCCGCTCTGCTCACGTGTTCTCTCCTCTCCTTCATCACTGGGGCATCATCCAGCGGAGTGGGGCCTGTGAGGCTACACCCTCGCTGATGGGACATTGCCCTGCCGGTGGAGCTGGGCCCTGGAGGTGCCTTTGCTTTGGGGCAGCTGTAACCCTTCCCTGTCCTGGTGCTAGGAGAAGATGAAGGGAAAGAACAAGCTGGTGCCACGGCTGCTGGGGATCACCAAAGAGTGTGTGATGCGTGTGGACGAGAAAACCAAGGAGGTTATTCAGGAGTGGAACCTCACCAACATCAAACGCTGGGCTGCCTCGCCCAAGAGCTTCACCCTGGTAAGGGCCTGTCCCCCCAGTGCCTCCAGCCTGCCCCCCCACTGCCTTTGGCCTGCCCCTTCCAGACCACACCAGCCTCTGGGGCTGGGCTGCCTCGCCCAAGAGCTTCACCCTGGTAAGGGCCTGTCCCCCCAGTGTCTCCAGCCTGCCCCTTCCTCCGGCCTGCCCCTTCCAGACCACACCAGCCTCCTGTGCTGGGGAGCGTCTGCCAAGAGCTTCCCCTGGGGAAGACCTGGACTCTTGCCCCTCCCCAACACCTCTGGCCAAGCCGTGCCTCCCACACCTCTCCTTGCCTTCTGGGTCCCCTCCCCCCATGCACATGCGTTCCCTGGGGGCAGAGCCGTACCTTTGGCATGGAGCTAAGGTGCAAGCCGAGCAGGGCAGCAGGTGCCGGCTCCGGTGCTGCCCAGTGTCCTGTCGCTGTAGGATTTCGGGGATTACCAGGACGGGTACTACTCAGTGCAGACGACGGAGGGGGAGCAGATCGCCCAGCTTATTGCTGGCTACATTGACATCATCCTGAAAAAGGTGAGGCTGTGTGGGGGTGGGGTCATGCGGGGGGGTGAGGCTGTGTGGGGAGGGGTCATGCGGGGGTGGGGCTGTGCGGGGGTGGGGTCACGCGGGGGTGGGGCTGTGCGGGGGAGGGGTCGCAGGGCAGAGCGTGGCCAGCAGGGGGCAGTGCTGCCATGGGGGGGTGCGGCTGTGTAGGCTGCGCTGAACTACCAGGGGATGGTTCCCATCCTGCTGCACTTCTGCTGATGGGCTGGAAGGAGTCACATTGCTGCAGGGAGCAGAGAGGGCAGGTGGGTGGGGGCTGAGGCCAGGCCAGCTGGGGAGTAGCATGGAGGTGCCCGGTTTAGAGCTCAGGAGTCAGGAATAGCAGAGTTGTGGCTGCTCCCCCCTCCAGCGGCTGCTGCATGAGACCAAGCAGGGAGGGCAGGAGCTTCCCCTGCACCTCCCCCTCCCCCTGCAGTCACAGGGTGATCCTAGCATCTTCCCGGCCCCTCCTCAACCCTGGCCCCGGCAGAGCTCGGCTTCTGGAGTAGCCCCAGGGGCACAGGAAGCCATCCTGGGCCGTGTCCCTGCACCCTCCTCTGAGGGACTCCCCTGGGGTTGATGCTGACTAATGGACTCTCTCTCTCTGTCCCACAGAAAAAGAGCAAAGACCACTTTGGGCTGGAGGGGGATGAGGAGTCCACCATGCTGGAAGACTCTGTGTCCCCAAAGAAGTATGTCTCTGGGCAGCTGGCGGGGAGGGTTCCAGGGAGGGAGGGAGAGCTCAGTCCCTCGGTGGCTGGGGTTAGAGCACTGAACGGACGGATGTGTGGGCTGTTGGACAGTGAGTGTGAGCAGGGCTCTCCCGGCCGAGCTTGCTGTGCTGCATGTGAGGGCTGCCAGCTCCTCCAGCTGGGGGGAGCGGGACAGGGCAACGCCTCCCGCGGAGTTGCCATTACCGGCCTGACATCAGTCCTGGGCAAGGTAATGGAGTGGCTGGTACGGGACTCGAGTACTAAAGAGTTAAAGGAGGGTCACAGCTCCTGTCTGACTAACTCGACATCTTGTTCCGATGAGGTTACGAGCCTGCATGGCAAAGGTGACAGCGTCGATGAGATGCCCTTACACTCCCATAGGGCGCTATTCTTGGTGCTGCACGACATTTTGATTTAAAAACCCGAGAGCAATACAAAGAACACAGCTAACGTTCAATGGCCTAAAAACTGGCTGGTAGATCTCGAAATCTTCATCGAGCAGGTGTGTTTCTAGTGGGTCTCACAGGGATCAGGGCTTTGCCCTAAGCTAGTTCACGTTTTTACCAATGACCTGCAACAAAACATGGAATCATCCCAGATAAAGTTTGCAGATGTCACAAAATGGGGGGAGCAGTAAATAACCTAGTGGAGAGGTCACTCATACAGCGCGATCCAGATCGCTTGGTAAGCTGGGCACAAGCAAACAGCATGGGTTTTAATACAGCTAAATGTAAATGTGTACTGTCATGGACCCACAGGATTGGTGCTATGGCCTGGCTTTGGAACCCGTCAACGGGCCAGACTCCCGAGGGTCTCACTCTTCCTCCAGAGTCAGCCATGTGGCTTCACCACCTCCTTAGGCTGGACCTCTGGGCCTACAGCCCCCCTGCGTCACCCTGTGAGCTCTGCCCAGCGATTCCCACTGAGACAGACCCTGGTGGAGAGCTGTTCACTCCGCAGAGATTAATGCACCTCGCCCAGCACCTGCAGTGACACTCACCCAGCACTGCCAGAACAGCCGGGTCTGTCCGTCACCTGGACACAGCACAGGGAGCCCTTAGGGTAGCCCAGAGAACTGACGGTTGGAGCATCCTCCAGTCTGGCTAGCCCAGAGTCCAGCCACGCTGTAGGGAACCCATTTCTTTTGATCTCCTTTGTCAGACTCCAGGTGAGAGTCCCGGCTCCTGCCAGCTGTGATCCCCCACCTCATTCCTCCCCAGTCCCTGGGGGGCATTGGGTGCTAGGTGTCAGTGTCTGAGCGATTGGATTTGCCATTGTCTTCTCAGATGCTGCATTGATATGGGGACCGGGCCCAGACAGCTTGGCAACAACCACACGTGTCCTCAGCCTGTTCTGAGAGCAAACAGCCCTTTTCCACCCACGGGGGAACAATGCAGCACACAGGGGAAGCTGAGGCACAAACAGGACTCATAAAAACAAATATGGAACAAAGACCATAGTCACACTCATAAGATAGGGGACGGTGTCCTGGGAAGCAGTGACTCTGAAAAAGATTTGAGGGTCTTGGTGGATGATTAGCTGAAGAATGAGCTTCCTGTGTGACACTGTGGCCAAAAGAGCTAATGCGACCCTGGGATGCATAACCAGGGAAATCTCCCGTAGGAGCAGCGAGGTTATTTTACCTCGGCATTGGGCACTAGCACGACTGTGCAGAAATGCTGTGTTCAGTGCTGGTGTCCACAATCCAAGGAAGATGTTGATAACTTGGAGAGTGTTTACAGAAGAGCCACAGAATGATTTAAGGATTAGAAAACCTGCCGTATAGCGATAGACTCAGAGCTCAGTCTACTTAGCTTAAAGAAAGGTTAAGGGGTGACTTGATCCCAGGCTGTAAGTACCTGTGTGGGGAACAAACATTCTTGAGTGCTTGCTCATGTCGATTCCATTCTGGGTGTGCGCAAGCACATGCAGCGCGGTCAGAGATTTTTGCCTTAGCGGTATCCGTAGGATCGGCTGTGGCACCCCCTTGAGTGCTGCGCTCATTCGCTGCTCCGCCCTCTCAGTTCCTTCTTACTCATGGTTGGTAGTTAACAGCTCTTTACAACCCATTGTCTATCTTTGTGTGTGGTTCGTCCGTTAAGTGCTAGGTTAGTTAGAGTCTTGGCTGGAACTTTGCCCCGGCGTGGGGCATCCGCCGCCTCTTGCCCCCGCTTTGAAGTATGCTTCTCATGCAGCAGGCCGATGCTGATCAGTGACCCCCACAACAGCTGTTTGAACTGTTGGGGGTGTCCCATAAAGAGGACAAGTGCAGGATCTGTAAGAACTTTCATCCTAGAATCCAGAAGGAGCAGGATATCCGCTTGAGGGCCCTCCTCGTGGAGGCTGTGCTTCGTCCTGCATCGGAACCCTCCCACTCGGACTCCACTCCTACCTCTGCATCGGTGTGGAGCGCTCCGCCCGCACTGTTCCCTCTCGCCGGTGCCTAAAAAGTGGCAAAAGAAGAGCTCCCCAGCACCAGAGGGGAAGGGGGCTTTGGGCAAAGGGCCGATGTCAGGCCATGTGCCCGCTCTGCAGCTTCACGGGGATACCGCTGCTGCCCGACTCCCGAGCCCAGCCAGGGATCCGCCTCCGACTGCCAGGAGTGGCAGGGGACCCCGGCTTCTCTTAGGGCCTTTGCTGCCCGAAGTGGCCATGGGAGCTAAAGAAGCAGCAGACCGGCAGGCACCGCAGACATCACATCAGGCGCTGGACTCGACTAAGACCCCAACATCCCAGGGCAAGCCGGTCCTGGGACTACCCTGTAGGGCAGTGGAGCATTCTCAGTCCCCGGACTGCAGGCGTAGATCCCCATTGCCCCATCTAGGACTCCGGCACCATGACCTCGATCTCCAGTCATAAGACCCAGGTCCCCGACGCCATGCTGTCCCGCTACGAGGCATGGGACATCGGAGTCGAGGCAGTGGTCCCTATACCCTCGGTAATGGCAGCTTCCTGCCAGAGACCGCCATGGCGCAGGTCGACATCACCTAGGCGGTCTCCCAGCCGTCGGTCCCCACTGGGCACCATCGCTCCCGTTCACGGCTCCAGTCTGTGCCTCCCCAGTACTGCTTGTCAAGCAGGCACGGGTCCTCGCCCTCTTCTCACCAGGCAGCGATGAGGATCAAGTCGGCAGACTCAGGCCTCCGCGGCAGTGGTCTGAGTCAGAGCAGGATTTCAGTCCCTTGCTGAGGAAGGGTGAATCACCGCCGACCCGCGAGACTGGCACAGCATCTGTGGTGGCGGTGTGGCAGCAGGGGCAGTGGCCCGCGCAGTGGCCATGCTGGAATCTGTGGGACGTGCTCCCGCTGTTCCTCCCTGGCCACCTCGGACAAACCACCCCAGCACCAGAGTTGGAGCATGGTGCCGAATCCGACGCGGGGGCAGCACAGCAGGCTCCAACACCTAAGGAGCCGTCCCTGGAGAGGGAAGGGTAACCCGGCCCTCCGCCTGCGGTGCAGTGGTTGTCGTTGTCTCCAGACGAAGCGGTGACGGGCCCCTCCCAAACGGGCAGCCACCCCGACGAGTTCAAGGAGCACCAGGCCCTTCTTAAAACGGTGGCTACCAATTTGAACCTGGAAACTGAGGAGCTAGTGGAGGAGTTGGAGGACCTCTTTAATGTTATACCCTCCACCAACCCAGCCTGGGTCACGCTGCCCGTCCACCCAGGGGTCCTTAAGATTGCGAAGTCGCTGTGGCAGACCCCCTCTTCCATTCTACGTGCTACGCCCCTGCAAAGGGATTTGAATATCTATACACGCCTCCTCCAGCAGGGTCGTTGGTTGTGTCCGCTGTCAATGAGAGGGACAGGCAGGGCCAGGTGAGTGGCACACCAGAAAACAAAGACTCCAAGAGACTGGACTTGTTTGGCAGGAAAATTTATTCAACATCCAACCTGCAGTTTTGGGTGTCTAACTCCCGGCCCTGTTAGGCAGGTACAATTTTAATCTGTGGGACTCTATCAGCAAGTTCAAGGAGGCCTCCCACAGAACCGAGCCCAGGAGTTTGCTGCCTCGATGGACGAGGGCAAAACAGTAATGAAAGGTGCCCTCCAGATGGCCTGGGACACGACAGACTCGGTGGCCAGAGTTGGCACTTCTGTGGTGGTGATGAGGCGCAGCTCCTGGTTACAGTCCTCTGGGTTATCCCGGGAGATGCAGGCCACCATTCAGGACCTCCCATTTGAGGGGGTGGGGCTCTTCAAGCTCACAGACACATGGCTCCATGGCCTTAAAGACTCCTGGGTCACCCTCTGCTCCTTGGGCCTGCACACTCCTCCCTATTCCAGGAAGCCATTCTGTCCTCCGCCTCCTCCACTCCTGCAGTCTAGGTCCTGGGGGACTCCGCAGCTGAGACCCTACAGGAGAAAGGACAGAGACAAGGGGTCTAAGCGGTGACACCCGTCATCTTCCCGTTCATCTGCCCAGCCTGGCCCTTCCAGAGACCTAGGAAGCCAGGAACAGGCATTTTGAGGACGTGCTCGAGGACAGCGCCCTGGTCACATCCCAGGATCCACCCTCCCACTCTTTCCTCAACTGTCCGCGCCCCTTCTGGTCGGCCTGGCTGCGGCTGAACTCGGACTGCTGGGTGCTCGACATAATAACTTCAGGTTACACCCTGCAGTTCATGGATGAAAGGTCATCCAGTGTCTGCTCAAAGAATTTTTTCTTGGATCACTGCCTGAATTCACTACTGCTGCGATCAGGCGAAGGTGCCCTCTCTAGCGATTGTAACCACCCACTCAGCCAGGACACAGGCCTTGTTGGCAGCTTTCCTAGCCCAAGTGCCGATCCAGGACATCTGTAGGACAGCCACCTGGTCATCCATCCACACGTTCACGTCCCGTGATGCACTTCCCCAGCAGGCCCGGGACGATGCTGGCTTCAGTAGAGCAGTATGGCAAGCCGCTAGCTGTGAACTCCAAGCCCACCTTCGAGGATACTGCTTGGGAGTCACCTGGAATGGAATCGACATGAGCTTGCACTCAAAGAAGAAAACACGGTTACTTACCTTTCGTAACTGTTGTTCTTCAAGTTGTGTTGCTCACGTCCATTCCATGACCCGCCCTCCTGCCCCTCTGTTGGAGTCGCCAGTAAGAAGGAACTGAGAGGACGTAGAGCCAGCGGCGCCCAATATACCAATGCATGAGCGTGGCATCCGGGGCACCACAGCCGGCCCTATGGATACCACTAAGGTAGAAATCTCCGACAGCCACGGACGTGGGCATGTGCACACCTAGAATGGAATCAACATGAGCAACGCATCTCGAAGAACAACAGGTATGGAAAGGTAGGTAACCGCTTTTGTAAGAGTGGGCTCTTCAGTCTAGCAGAGGAAGGTGTAACTCAGTCCAGTGGCTGGGAGTTGAAGCCAGACACATTCAGAGTAGAACGAAGGTGTAAAAGTTTGATGGAAGGTCATTAGCTATTGGAGCCATCTACGAAGGGTCGCGCTGGGCTCTCCATCCCTGACAATACTGAAAGCGATGGCATGTTTCTCTGAAAGACCTGCTCTAGCTCAGCCTCGGTCTCTGGCCTGTGCTGTGCCGAGGGTGAGACCTGCCGAGCACCGTGGTCCTTCTGGGCCTTGGAATCCTTGAACCCCTGAGAGCTGAGCTGTAGCCGGTGGTGCTGATTCTCTTGCAGGTCGACTGTTCTGCAGCAGCAGTTTAACCGCGTGGGCAAGGTGGAGCATGGCTCAGTAGCCCTGCCAGCCATCATGCGCTCAGGGGCCGGCGGGCCAGAGAACTTCCAGGTTGGCACAATGCCACAAGCACAGCAGCAGATCACCAGTGGCCAGATGCACCGAGGGCACATGCCCCCCCTGGTAAGAGCTGCTTCTGCCACAGACAGCCGGCTCTGCCCGCCTTTGGCTGAGTCGTGGGGAACGGGTGGGGATGGGCCGTTCTCCCCTGGGCTGCGTGTCCGTCACACCAAGTTAATTGGCACGCTGCCCTTGTGCGCTCTCACAGACCTCCCCAGTGCAGACCCCTTTTCCATCTCTCTCTGCACTGCCCCATTCCCTCCAAACCACTCTTGGATCCCCCTCTCCACGGTCACTCGGGTCTTCCTTTCAGCCCGAGCTTCATGCAGCTGTGCCCCACTTCCAGGTCAGCATTGCCCGCAGCTTGTCAGCACCTGTGGCATCTGGCCCTGCCCAGGCTGGTGGCCCCTGCAGCGGTCTGTGTGGCAAGGAGCTTTTCCTTGACCAAGCACAGCAACCTCACCCCACTTGTGCTCCGGGTGGGGCAGCAGTTCCTGCCCTACAAGCTGGATGTGCCTCCCCACCCTCCAGCCGGGGCCTTGCTCAGCTGGTGCTGTGTTCATGGTGGGCGAGGCAGGACACAGACCTGACGACATCAGCCTTGTGCATCTCCTTTGGCCCAAGATGTGGCTAGCCCTGAGCTGCCTGTGGTCCCAGATGTCGCCCTCAGGGCAGGAGTCAGACACCGCTCCAGATCTTTCCTTGTTAGGTCTGTCCAGGCAGGGCCCTGGCTCTGGGCTTTGCGAGAGGTGCTGGCCTTGTCTGGGAAGGCCTCATTGGGCTCCCAGCTGGATCCCAGGGCAACCTGTAGGCACCTTGCACTGGGCAGCCGAGCGGGGAGAGGCGCTCTGGGCAGGCCATATTCCCTCCCTGTCACTGGAGTGGCTGTCATGCCGTGCATTGGATGCAATCCTGACTGTGTCCTCTCTGCGGAAACACCTGCCCAAAACCTCAGCATCGGCAACCGCTTTCCTGCCCCTCTGCATGGGTCAGCGTAGCACCCACATAGTGCTGGGCGGGGGAGGGACCAGACCGGGCGCTCAGCCCCTGCAGGGCCCTTAGCCCAGCTCCCCCTCGTGTGTTGCAGACCTCGGCCCAGCAGGCCCTGACTGGCACCATCAACTCGAGCATGCAGGCCGTGCATGCGGCACAGGCCACCCTGGACGACTTTGAGACGCTGCCGCCCCTTGGGCAGGACGCCGTGAGTGTTTGGATACCCCCTCTCTTCCCCAGCCTGGCGGGGGCAGTGCTGGGAAGGGTATGGAGTTGTTGGGGAGGATGAGGGGGCCAGGTCTCTGGGAGTGACTTCACCCTGAGGACTTCTGTCCCATGAGAGGCAGGTTGGGGGCCCCAGATCCCAAACATCAGAATGGCCAGACTGGGTCAGACCAATGGTCCATCTAGCCCAGTATCCAGTCTGCCGACAGGGGCCAGTGCCAGGTGCCCCAGAGGGAGTGAACCTAACAGGCAATGATCAAGTGATCTCTCTCCTGTCGCCCATTCCCAGCTCCTGGCAAACAGAGCCTAGGGACACCATCCCTGCCCAGCCTGGCTAATAGCCATTGATGGACCCATCCTCCATGAACTTATCTAGTTCTTTTTTGAGCTCAGGGAGGGGCTGAGGGGGCACCAGCTGCCCCAGGGGCAGGTCCTTCTCCCCCCTCCCCCCCGTTCACAGCTGCCCCGGGGACGGGTTCCCCTCCTCCTGCTCACAGATGGGGCTGAGGGGTCCCTGGGCTGACTCTGCTCTCGCTCTTCCAGGCTTCCAAAGCCTGGCGCAAGAACAAGATGGACGAGTCGAAGCACGAGATCCATTCGCAGGTGGACGCCATCACTGCCGGCACTGCCTCCGTGGTGAACCTGACTGCAGGTGTGTCCTGGGGCTGGGCTGCAGGGGCGCCCTGCCCCTGCCTAGTGCTCAGACCTCTGCATCTGGTGTGACCCACGATTGGACCCTGGGTCAGAGACTGTCTGCCCCTTCCCCCAGCAAGGCCCAGTGCTGGCTGGACCGCGGACATTGCCCCCACGCAGCAGAAATCCTAGCCATGCTGCCCCCTGCCCCCGCGCTGCCCTGCCGCCAGTGCTCTCTGCCCCGTGCCCCTTTTGGGTCCCCCGCCTCGCCCCCACTCTGCGTTGCTGCTCTCCCTCGGAACGTGAGCGTATCGCACCGTTCCCACCGTGGCACCGGCCTCCCAGCCCAGTGCACCCCCAGCCACACGCCAGCTGCATGTCAGGCCTGGGCTGTGCCCCCCGGCTCCAGGACGGGCAGGGGAGTCGGGCCAGGCAGTCACTGAGCGGGGGCAGGCTTGGCGCTCCCCTGTCTCCTTGGGCTGTGGGGGCTATTTGCTGCTCCCACTACTCCTGCCTCCTCCCTGCGCAGGGGACCCGGCCGACACGGATTACACGGCCGTGGGCTGTGCCGTCACCACCATCTCCTCCAACCTGACCGAGATGTCCAAGGGCGTGAAGCTGCTGGCCGCGCTCATGGAGGATGAAGGGGGGAATGGGCGACAGCTCCTGCAGGCTGCCAAGAACCTGGCAAGCGCTGTCTCAGACCTGCTGAAAACGGCACAGCCAGCCAGTGTCGAGGTGAGTGGGGGGCAGGGGAGGAAAGGGGGAAGGAGGAACAGAGGAGGCGACGAGGTGGAGCTCCGAGGGCTGATCGTGTGTTTGCCCTGCTTCCCTGCAGCCACGACAGAACCTGCTGCAGGCGGCCGGCTCCGTGGGCCAGACAAGCGGGGAGCTGCTGCAGCAGATTGGAGAAAGCGACACCGATCCTCGGTTCCAGGTGAGCGCAGCCCTGGCCTGGGGCGGGGCGGGGCGGGGTGGTTGGCCGCTAATGGGAACAGGTCCTTTTCCCAGGATTGTCCTGCGGGTCCCTTCTCCCAGCATGGAGGCTGGGGCAAGCGGTGTGGGCTGCCCCAGCCTGGGCCCTGTGGACGACTGCTGTGCCAGACACGGGGGGCAGGGCCGCTCCTGCCCCCAGCCAGAGCCTCCACAGAGTAACGCTTCTTCTCTTGTGGATTCCCGTGCAGATCCCAGAGAGCCGCCGCGCTCGGACCCTGCCCACCTCAGAGCCAAAGACGGTAAAGGGGGGGAGCGCAGGGGCTCCCAGCCCTCCTCTCGGGAACACAATCAGCTGGGTTCTTTGGGAAGGGAACTTGTCAAAATCTGCTTTTCCTGTAACTGAATCTCGGAAGTTCATGCACTCAGGTCACCCTGCTCCAGTGACCACTCACAGCTCTGCCCTGCGCCCCCAAATCCCTATCACTGTTCCCCCACAGTCCCCTCTGCTCCAGTGGATTCACCCCTTTCCCCAGCACGGGCTGTTCCTGAGCCAGCAGAGCCCTCCTGCCCGGGCTCAAGCTGGCCTGGGGGCCGCCCAGATGTTTAGTGCTCTGGGGGCACCCGGCCAGTAGGGCTTGGGGAGGGGCTGGTGCAGAGCACGGAGGGGAGATGGAGCTGAGGCAAGGGGAGGAGCTGAGAGGTGCTCGGAGGAAGGAGAGGGCTGCAGGAGTCCATGAAGGGAAGCGCTGGAGAGAGGCACAGCAGGGAGCAAGGGGCTGAGAGTGATGGAACGGGCCTGGCCTGTCTGAGCCGCTCCCGTTCTAGGCCTGAGGCTCTCGTCTGTGCTGCAGGCTGAGGGGCTGGGTCAGGCGCAGTGACTGGAATGTAGCTGTTCAGACAGACACCCAGGGGAGCAGAGTCTGAGCCCCAGCTTGACCTCCGTTTGCCAGGCTCTGCCACTCAGCAGCCAGACCCGAGTGTATCCACTTCCTGCCTCCTGCACTCTCCTGTCGGGGTCGCTGCTGCTGCAGACAGTTAATCCGGGTGTGACTGGGGCTGGGAACTAATGAGCTTGGTGCATGTCTTCTGGCTTGTGATTGTGGCTGGAACTGGTGGTGGGTCGGGGGAAAGCGGCCTCTGACTGCAGCAGATTGAGGAGCAAGGGAGGTAAGGCCTAGGGGCCGGAGCTGTCTGTAGCAGGGGCTCTGGGGAGGGAGCTGACTGACTGCCAGGGCAGTGTGCGGGGTGGTGTGGCTGGCCATGTGTGCAAGGACAGTGGCTCGTGGCCTGTGCCTGCAGGCTGCCATGTGCCGCGTGCGGAGCGCTCTGGGGGGGCACGTGGATTGTCGATTGCAGTGTGTCTGTTGGGTGCTGTCAGAGCCGTGGTTCTGCTGAGGGGCAGGCGGCTGCCGGCAGTGTGGCTGGTGGTGACGTTACCCCTGGTGTGCCCATTGTGTGGTGACCCTTGCTTGGAGCCTGCGGCGTGTGCGGTCTCAGTACTGGCTGTGGCCCGCAGCGGGCAGTGCCCGTTGTTGCCTGCAGGCGTTGCTGGCTCTGAGCCCTCCCCGGGGCTGGTTACATGAGACGCTCCAACAAACTCCTGTTTCCCTGTTGAATATTTCACGAGGTTCTGGGTGGTCCTGCCAGCTGGCCTGCAGCTCCGTGCCCTGGGGCCTGCACTAACCCTCTGCCTCCCCCCAGGACATGCTCATGCAGCTGGCTAAGGCAGTGGCCAGTGCAGCCGCTGCACTGGTCCTGAAAGCCAAGAATGTGGCCCAGAAGACAGAGGACTCGGCGCTGCAGACCCAGGTGATCGCAGCTGCCACGCAGTGCGCCCTCTCCACCTCCCAGCTGGTGGCCTGCACCAAGGTAAGAGCTGGCTCAGGAGCCAGGTGGCTTAACCCTTCCCTGCCCGCACACCTCCCCTGCGCTGTGCCCAGCACCCTCGGTTCAGTGCTGCAGAGCCGGCACAGGGCGAATGGCGACAGCTCCACGCTCTGCAGGGCTGCGCAGAAAGCCCAGCTGGGACAGCCCAGGGCCAGATCCTGGTGTCCGCCAGCTGCTCCCTCCAACGGCTGGGCCCTGGGTGCCTCCCAGCCCCTTCTGCTGCCCCGCGTTCGGGGGAGGGAAGGGGACCTGGGGCTGGTGCACTGAGCTCCCGCTCTGTCCGCTGGCCCCGGGTTTGCAGGGCTGGCAGAGCAACCTGCCCCGTGGCCTTTGTTGTGTCTGTAACTGTCCCTGTGCCCCAAGCCCTTACTGAATGGACCCCCTCGGGGCCAGGGGCATTAACCCTCAGTGCTGCAGTGGGTGGGGGGAGCATTAACCCTCTCTGCACCGCACTGCTGGACCGGTGGGGGCATTGTTAACCCTCTCTGCGCTGCAGTGCCGGACCCGGGGGGGCAGTATTAACCCTGTGTGTGCTGCAGTGCTGGCGGACGCAGGCCCGGGGTCAGTAACAGGGTGCTGGTGGTCTCCCCCTTCTGCTGCAGGTGGTGGCTCCCACGATCAGCTCCCCTGTGTGCCAGGAGCAGCTGATTGAGGCTGGCAAGCTGGTGGCGAAGTCAGCGGAAGGCTGCGTGGAGGCCTCCCAGGCAGCCACCAGCGATGACCAGCTGCTGAAGCAGGTGGGGGTGGCAGCCACAGCAGTGACGCAGGCCCTGAACGACCTGCTGCAGCACATCAAGCAGCACGCCACCGGCGGGCAGCCCATCGGGCGCTACGACCAGGCCACCGACACCATCCTCAACGTCACCGAGAATATCTTCAGCTCCATGGGCGACGCGGGTGAGGGGAGGGAGCCCGGAGCACCGTGGTGGGGAGGGCTGGGGGGGTCGGAAAGGCCAGCACAGGGTAACAGCATCTTCCAGGGTGGAGGCCCGCTGTGGCTGTGCATGGGCTGCTGGCAGAGAGCCTGCTCCATGCTGTGATCTCACAAGGTGAAGGGTCCGTCTCTGCCAGGCCTGCAGTGACCTTGCCATGGCCTAGGAGTGGGGTGCAGGCCGGCGCCAGCAGGGACATGAAGCACTCCCAGTGAGGGTGCAGGTGGGGGGGTGCTAGCTGGCCCTCCTGCGAGGGGAGCAGGGGGCGGTGCCGACTGACCCTGCCACGGTCCCAGGACGGGGAGGGGGCACTGGTTGACCCTGCCTCAGGGAGCGGGGGTGCCGGCCGACCCCTCTGCCATCCCATGTGGTGTGCAGGTGAGTGATGTCCAGGGCTCTTCCTTTGGTCCCCAGGGGAAATGGTGCGCCAGGCTCGTATTCTGGCTCAGGCAACCTCTGACCTCGTAAATGCCATCAAAGCTGACGCCGAGGGGGAGACGGACCTGGAGAACTCGCGCAAGCTGCTAAGTGCTGCCAAGATGCTGGCCGACGCCACAGCCAAGATGGTGGAGGCAGCGAAGGTCTGTGACACGCGGGGCGGGGCGGGGCGGGGCAGGATTCGAGCTTCCTTTGGAAATCCAGTGTGGCTCCTGGTCTGTGCAGGGCAGGCAGCCCCGACCTGGTGCCAGGACTAGCAGAGAGCAGAGCTGCGGCTCTCCGGCTGAGTGCAGGCCTGGCGCAGCCTGGGGAGGGCAGGGCAGGCCCTGTCAGGCATTCAGCATATAGGGCAGAGAGGCGACTACACCAGGACCTGTTCTGTGCAGGTCTGAGCGCCCTGTAATTAGTCATTTAAAATGAAGCTAAACTGAATGTTTCAAGGTTTGAGTGTTTGGGGCTGTTACAGGCATTGGGGTGGGGGGGGGGCGGCTGTGAGTGACAACGTTCAAAGCTGTTTTCTATTAAGAAGCAGGCAGGCCTCAGTGTAACCTCATATTCACATTTGAAGATGAAGTGATGTGTTTACTGGCGATCAGCCCCTAAATGAGGAGACTGGGTCGAATTTTTTTAACATTGCTTTGATGGCAGATGGATGTGCCTAATCTAAAATTAGCATATAATTAATTATAACTTACTTTAATTACCATTAAATTTACTTTTTACTATATTTGTTTTTGCTTATATAATTACATTTTTACCTTTTATTGCCTATTTAACATTAAGCATTATTTTAATTAACATTTGCATAAATACCATATTAATCACTATTAATATACAAAGCATTTTTTTAAATTTTAAAACACTTGTAAAGACCAGTTCGAACCGAAATGTGTTTGAACTTATTCTTAACTTGCCTTTAAATTGTCACACTTCACTTTACTTCTGTTGTATTAGACCTCACTTGACAACTGTCAAGGGTATTTTTGGGCATACTTACATGTCAGTATTTCATATAAACATATACAGGTATTCTCTTTGTCAGCTGTACCATGGAGGGGGTCCCAAGGCTGTAAAATTGCTGCCCCCCGTTACCCTCAGGCAGGAGCTCATTCTTGTTTCTCAGTCCATGAGCTTCTCTGTGCCGGGCTCTGAGCACTGGTTCCGTGCATCTCAATAGGGTTGTTGACTCTGAAACCTAATAATGGCATTTGAATAGCAGTGCTGTTACTTCTTCCACTACTGACCTCTTTAGGAGAAGCATCATGCTCTTCCGGGGCTCGGATTGCAGACCCCTGCTCTTGTGCTGTAGTGAACCGAGCTGGGGGGACTCTGGTGCTAAGGGTGAGATACAGCAGCAGCTGTCAGGGTGGGGGAGATTGCTGGGTGCAGTCTGGGAGGCATCTGGCTTGATAGGTTTTCCTGCTCTTCCCAGGGGGCTGCAGCCCACCCAGACAGCGAGGAGCAGCAGCAGCGGCTCCGGGAAGCGGCTGAGGGGCTCCGCATAGCGACCAATGCCGCAGCTCAGAATGCCATCAAGAAAAAGCTTGTGCACAAGTTGGAGGTGAGCTGCCTGGGGGCGCTGCCAGGGGGCGGGGAGGGGGGCTGTGGCAGAAGGGTCAGGTGATGAGTGAGCCTGTACGTCGGGAGGGGGGTTCTGCGTGGAAGGATCAGGAGGTCGAGGGGCTGCCAAAGGAGCAGGGGCTTCTGGCGTCTGGGACCCCCCAGCTTTCTGGCGCACAGAGTCACCTTCTCTCGACACACCCCACAGAGACCCCTCCTGCCCCACCCCACACTGGGATGGGTTCTCGGATCCCTGCCCAGAGGGCTGGGGTGGCTCTGTGAATAGGCTGCTCTGCTGGTGCCTGCGTCTCACCCACAGCTGGCTGGGGTGTGGTGTCCCCAGAGTGTGGGGTTTGTGCTGGCCAGGCCCCCAGAGCTGCACCGTGCGGTTCCTGCTCCCCAGTGTCAGGCGAGAGCCCCAGGCCAACTGCAGGAGGGAGCCCTGGGCTGGGGTTGCTGGGCGGCCTGTGCCCTGCAGCCTGGGCACCAGGCAGCTCTGACGCACCTGCCGCTTCCTCCCTGCCAGCACACAGCCAAGCAGGCTGCAGCCTCCGCCACGCAGACCATCGCCGCCGCGCAGCACGCCGCTGCCTCCAACAAGAACCCAGCTGCGCAGCAGCAGCTGGTGCAAAGCTGCAAGGTAAGGAGCAGGGTGTTCCCGACCCCCCTGGGCTGCCCCATCCCAGCAGTCGCAGTGCAGGGTCACCCCACCCAGCCCTTCCCCTGGCAGCTGCTCTGCACCCACCAGACACTAGCACACACTGAGCCCGGCCTCCACCTGGTGTCAGAGCTGGGCACGGGAGAAGCCCTGGGGGGATGGGGAGCTGCAGTGCCCCATGGGAAGCATTTCACTGCTGACTGTGGGAGGTAGCCTACGGTGCCAGGATCTTAGTCCTGCAGCCCAGGCCTGGGGGTGCTTAGGGGTCCCAGAGCAGCTTCTCCCATGTGGGGATGGGTGGGAGTGGCCTTTCCCAATGTGGATGGGGATCCCTACCTTTCCCAGGTTAGCAGGGGGATGGGAGCAGCCTCTCCCAGTTTGGAGGGGTTGGGGGAGTACCTGCTCTCGGCATGTCCCCTCTGAGTGTGGGAGGAACTTCTCCAGGGTTGTGGGGGCCATCCCTGCTCTCAGAATGGCTTCTCCCAGGTTGGCAGGGAGGGGGAAGGACCCTGCTCTCAGAGCACCCTCTTGCTGGTCGGCTGGGGGGCATTATTAGATAACTAAAAAGCCACAATTCCGTGATCGTGAAATAAAACAACTTTTGTTAAAAGGCTGTCCTGGTTAAGGGGGCAAGTGAAGGCAGAAACTAGAAATAATATATATGTATTAACAACTGGAAGAAAAGAGATAGCAATCAGTATAAACAGGAAGTTGTAAAGTGCACAAAGTTGATAAGGGAAGCTAAAGAAAGGGAGAGATCCATGGGTGGCAGGGCTGACAGTAAGAAAGATGTTTCATGTATCAGAAGCAAAATAAAGCCTGGCAGTGGCATAGGCCCATTAGTAAATGGAGATGGTGAAACAGTGAATGATGCAGAAGAGGGAGACATGTTCTGTATCTGGTAAGAAGCAGGCCAATGCACGTGTATCACACGAGGATGAGGAAGTCCTTTCCAATCCTTTAATGACTAAGGAGGATATTTGACAACATCCACTAGGGAAGAACCTGTTGAAATCAGCAGGCTCAGATAACGTGCACCCAAGCGTCCTAGAAGAGTTGGCTGAGGAGATCTCTGACCTTGCTGATTTGATTTGTAATAAACCTTGGAATACTGGGGAAATTTCAGAGCTCTAGTCAAGTGGGATGACCCGGGTAGCTATCAGCTGGTTAGTCTGACCTCAGTCCTGGGAAAAATGGTGCTAAAGTGATAAGGGAGTTAATTGATAAAGAATTGAATGGCAGGAACATAATTAACATCAGCCAGCTTGGGTTTATGGAGAACAGGTCTTGTCAAACAAACCCGACAAACCTGACAAGCGGCGTCATCGAGAGGCGTCGCCCCCGGATTTCTGCAGCATTTCGGTGGCGACGCCTCTCGATGATGCCACTTGCTGCCGACAAGTGACGTGATCGAGAGGCGTCGCCGCCAAAATGCCGCAGAAATTTGGCAGCATTTCAGCGGATACTCCACCGCTGCCCAGGCGAAAAGGTTGGGGATCCCTGGACATGGGGATCTGCTGGTCCCTTCCTGGCCGTCAGCTCTGAGTCCCTGCTCTCGGAGTGGTCTCTCCTGGCAGGGGAAGGGAATGGGAGTCCGACTCTGCTCTCCACACAGTCTCTCCCAGCTCTGCAACAGCTCACCCTTCTGCATGGCCTGTCCTGGGCAGGAGCTCAGGGAGCCCAGCTCTGCCCCCAGGCCTGTCGTAGGGCCCACTCCCTGACCCTGGGGTGCGTTTCACTCATGTCCCCCCTCTCTCCCTGCCCCGCTGCCCACTCTTGGCTCCCCACTGACTCACTCTCCTGTCTGGTTGCAGATGGTGGCGGATCAGATCCCGATGCTGGTACAGGGTGTGCGAGGAAGCCAGTCCCAGCCAGATAGCCCCAGCGCTCAGCTCGCGCTCATCGCGGCCAGCCAGAACTTCCTGCAGGTACCAGCCGGGCTCCCCCCTGCAGCTGGCATGGGGACCTGCGCCCTGGCACTCCCCTCACCTGGTCTCTGGTGCAGGCTGGCCTCACCCTCTGCTCTCCTGACCCTGGTGGCAAGCTGAGTGGCTCTGTCTGCTTAGCCCATGTGGCTTCTGTCCCCTGAGTCTGTCCCTGCCTGCCCCTCCAGAGTGCGGGGGCTCTGCTGGGCAGGGATGGGAGTGCTGCCTCCTGTCCTGTTCTCATGGCTTATCCTTTCCACCCACAGCCTGGTGGGAAGATGGTAGCTGCAGCCAAAGCCACTGTCCCCACCATCATGGACCAGGCCTCTGCCATGCAGCTCAGCCAGTGTGCCAAGAACCTGGCCGCCGCCCTCGCCGAGCTCCGGACAGCTGCCCAGAAGGTAAGCGGCTCCTCCCTGGCCTGCCCCTGAGGGCACTGACCGAGAAAGGAGAGTACAGATGCCAGGAGCGGGTTTGCTGCCCCTGTGGCTCAGTTTCTTTCTCCTGCTGCAGGCTCAGGAGACCTGTGGGCCCCTGGAGATAGACTCGGCGCTCAGCATGGTGCAGAGCTTGGAACGAGACCTGCAGGAAGCCAAGGCTGCTGCCAGAGACGGAAAGCTCAAGCCCCTGCCGGGGGAGACGGTAAGGGCCCCGGGAGGTAGACGGGTGCGTGGGGGGACGGCGGGTGGGCTGTGAGATGGTGGTGGGATTGATGGGCAGTTGGGGAGGGGAGGAGGGTGGGTGCGTGGGGGTTGGCGTAAGGAGTGGGGGTAAGGGGCTGGGGTGAGGATGTGGGGTGACCTGTGGGGTGATGGGTGAACCCTCTCTGGTTGCCCCCAGATGGAGAAGTGCGCCCAGGACCTGGGGAACAGCACGAAGGCCGTCAGCTCCGCCATCGCCCAGCTGCTGGGGGAGGTGGCCCAGGGCAACGAGAACTATACAGGTACCAGGGCAGAGCCCTCCAAGCCTGGGGGCAGGCGAGCAGACCCAGTCCTGCCTTGTGTTCATGGCCCTGTACAGCCCTGCCCCGCTGATGGGTGCCGTGCACACGTGCCCCCCATGGCTCACGCTGGGCTGGCAGGGTAGGGTGACAGCAGGGAGGTAAACGTAACGGCTGGGACCAGTGCTTGTGGGCAGGAATACTATCCAGCCCCCCGGCCCCGATGGAAGAAATGGGGGTGGAGGGGCCGGCCCCATGGCCTGGATGGAAGGGTGGCTGGCCCCATGGCCCAGAAATGGGAAGGCTTGTCCGGCTCTGGGCCGCTTAGGGCAGGGCCCAATCCTTGCCTGCACAAGGGATGTCTGAGCAGGGGAGGGGCCCCCTGATGTCTGTGTGGCTGTGGGTCAGGGAGGCTCTCTGCACGCTGGGTCAACGCCTCGCGTCTCTCCCAGGGATCGCTGCCCGGGATGTGGCCCAGGCCCTGCGCTCACTCAGCCAGGCTGCCCGCGGCGTCGCAGCCAACACATCCGACCCCCAGGTGCAGAGTGCCATGCTGGAGTGCGCTGGCGACGTCATGGATAAAGCTGGAAACCTCATCGAAGAGGCGCGCAAGGGCGTGGGCAAGCCGGGCGACCCCGAGAGCCAGCAGCGCCTGGCCCAGGTGAGTGCAGGGCCCCCAGCATCCCCCCAAGCCGGGCGACCCCGAGAGCCAGCAGCGCCTGGCCCAGGTGGGTGCAGGGCCCCAGCATCCCCTGCCGGGCGACCCGAGCCAGCAGCGCCTGGCCCAGGTGAGTGCAGGGCCCCAGCATCCCCTGCCGGGCGACCCGAGCCAGCAGCGCCTGGCCCAGGTGAGTGCAGGGCCCCAGCATCCCCTGCCGGGCGACCCCGAGAGCCAGCAGCGCCTGGCCCAGGTGAGTGCAGGGCCCCCAGCATCCCCCCAAGCCGGGCGACCCCGAGAGCCAGCAGCGCCTGGCCCAGGTGAGTGCAGGGCCCCCAGCATCCCCCCAAGCCGGGCGACCCCGAGAGCCAGCAGCGCCTGGCCCAGGTGAGTGCAGGGCCCCCAGCATCCCCTGCCGGGCGACCCGAGAGCCAGCAGCGCCTGGCCCAGGTGAGTGCAGGGCCCCCAGCATCCCCCCAAGCCGGGCGACCCCGAGAGCCAGCAGCGCCTGGCCCAGGTGAGTGCAGGGCCCCCAGCATCCCCCCAAGCCGGGCGACCCCGAGAGCCAGCAGCGCCTGGCCCAGGTGAGTGCAGGGCCCCCAGCATCCCCCCAAGCCGGGCGACCCCGAGAGCCAGCAGCGCCTGGCCCAGGTGAGTGCGGGGCCCCTAGCGCCCTCCAGCCCAGCCACCCCGAGAGCCAGCAGCCCCCTCCAGCCCCAATCCCCAGGCACTGGTGGGCTGGAGGGTGCCCCTGGCCCCAGCAGTGGGGCTGAGGGAAGGTGCCCACCACTTACCCTCGAGGGACAGGTCTGTGGAGAAGGGGGTTCCAGGGAGGAGCAGGCATGTGCGCCTGCAATTGACTGTCCCTATCTCCCGGCAGGTGGCCAAGGCCGTGTCTCAGGCCCTGAACCGCTGCGTGAACTGCCTCCCGGGGCAGCGGGACGTGGATGCCGCCATTCGCACCGTGAGCGAGGCCAGCAAGAAGCTGCTGGCCGAGTCGGTGAGTGCAGCCAGATGAGCTGGAGATGCTCCTTGCATTCCTCCTGCCATGGGGCTGGAGCGTGATCCTTCCTTGCAGCCCTGTCCAGGAGGGCCCCCCCACCCCACGGGGGGAGCCGGCTGCTCGCTCTGACACGCGTTCCCCGAGGTTCAGCCCCACTTCCCCTCCACAGCGACACTAGACCGCAAGCTTCTCGGTGCTGTGAAGAAGTGCCCAGCCCAGGGGGTGGGGCCCCTCGCACCAGCTCACTCTGCCCTGGGCCACGTTTCAGGGGATGTTTTCAGTGGGAAGCTCCCTGAACTAGGAGCAACGTGCCCTGCTGAGCCCCCCTCTGGCCAGGCACTGCTCAGTCGCCTGAGCGGCAAGGCTGCTTTGCCAGCACAGCTACATGTTCCTGGCACGCCAGGCGGTGGCAGCGCGTGGGCGCTGACCGGCTGTCTCTGTGCTGCTGCCAGCCCCAGCTGTTGGAATCAACGTGTGCCCCATCTCTAGGGCTCCCTGCACTTCCCAGAGGGAGCAGGGCTTGGACACCTGTGGCTGTGACCTCCCCCCTCCTGTGTGTCGCCCCCCAACACCTCTGTCTCTGCTCCCAGCTCCCACCCAGCACCAAGAGCTTCCAGGAGGCACAGAGCCAGCTGAACCAGGCAGCAGCTGGCCTGAACCAGTCTGCCAACGAGTTGGTGCAGGCCTCCCGGGGCACCCCCCAGGACCTGGCCAAGTCCTCCGGCAAATTCGGGCAGGACTTCAATGAGTTCCTGGAAGCCGGCGTGGAGATGGCTGGCCAGTCCCCGGTAAGAGCAGGCGCCTTGCTGCTGACCGGCCCAGGGGGAGTTTAATGGGTGGGTGGGTTGGCGGGGGGGTTGTGGGAGCAATTGGTACAGTAGGTGTCTGGCTGGGGTGGGCTGGGTGCTGGGGCGAGCGGCTGGCTGGCTGTGCTAATTGGCAGTGGATGGCTGGGGTGTGAATGGCCGTTACAGTGGCCGGGGGTGGTTGGCTGGCTAGTCAGTGCCTGGGCTGGATGGCTGAAGAGTGTTTGGCAGATAGGTGGGATGGCTGGGGGGGTTGGTGTGGTTGGTTGGTGCAGTGGATGGCTGTGGGGTTAGCTGGCTATCCAGTGTCTGGGCCAGGTGGCTGAAGAGCCATTTGGCAGGTAGATGGGATGGTTGGCGGTTTGACATAGGTGGCTAGCTGGGTAGGGGGTTGGCATGAGCAGCTGATACAGACCGGCTGGCGAGGGGGTTGATGTGGGTGGCTGATGCAGTGGCTGGCTATGGGGGCTGATGCAGTGGTTGGCTGGAGGGCTGGCTGGGGGGACTGATGCAGTGGCTGACTTGGGGGTTGGCGTGGGGCTGATGCAGTGGCTGGCTGGGGATTGGCATGGGTGGCTGATGCAGTGGCTGGCGGGGGGGGCTGATGCAGTGGCTGGCTGGGGTTGGCGGGGCTGATGCAGTGGCTGGCTGCGGGTTAGAGTGGGTGGCTGATGCAATGGATGGCTGGGGCTGATGCAGTGGCTGGCTGGGGTTGGCGGGGCTGCTGCCGTGGCTGGGTGGGGGATTGGCCTGGGTGGCTGATGCAGTGGCTGGCTGGGGGGGCTGATGCAGTGGCTGGTTGGGGGATTGGCGTGGGTGGCTGATGCAGTGGCTGGCTGGGGGGTTAGAGTGGGTGGCTGATGCAGTGGCTGGCTGGGGGGGCTGATGCAGTGGCTGGCTGGGGGATTGGCGTGGGTGGCTGATGCAGTAGCTGGCTGGGGGGTTAGAGTGGGTGGCTGATGCAGTGGCTGGCTGGGGGATTGGCATGGGTGGCTGATGCAGTGGCTGGCTGCGGGGTTAGAGTGGGTGGCTGATGCAGTGGCTGGCTGGGGCTGATGCAGTGGCTGGTGGGGGGGGCTGATGCAGTGGCTGGCGGGGGGGGCTGATGCAGTGGCTGGCTAAGCCGTTTGGCCGTAGGTGGGATGGCTGGGGGGTTGGTGTGAGAGGCTGATGCAGTGCCTGGGCCGGACGGCAGTGTGACTGGTGGGTTAGCTGAGCTGTTTGCGGAGTTGGGAACGGGGTGGCTGGCTGGTGGTAGAGGGCACTGATGAGTTCTGATTGAATTGGGTTGAGCCTGGCAGGGGCTGCTGGGGGTGTGGGCAGGGGCAGGAGGTGTGGCTGAGCAGGGCCGGCTCTGAGTGACCTGCAGGGGTGACTGGTGGGTCTCTTGACTGGTTGCAGAATAAGGAGGCCCAAGCACAGGTGGTGTCGAACTTGAAGAGCATCTCTATGTCCTCCAGCAAGCTGCTCCTGGCCGCTAAGGCGCTCTCCGCAGACCCCACTGCCCCCAACCTCAAGAACCAGCTGGCAGCCGCTGCACGGTAGGAGTTGCCGTTCACAGTCTGGTGCCCTGCTGTCCGGCCCCATAGGGAGGGAGACGGGCGAGTGCCCGCAGTGCCAGGGCCCTCTGGCTGGGCAGTCAGGCACCCTGTGTGTATATATTGCATTTGCATCTACATAGACAGTCAGTCTGTCTTAGCCGTTGAATCACTGGGAGAAGGGCATTGTACAAGGCCACGAGCGACCAGGCAGCCCTTGCCGACGGTTGCAGTCTGCTGGCTTCATTCATCAGTGTGTCTGCTAGTGCCACGGCGGGGAGCAGGACTCTGCTCCAGGACAGCACAAGGCAGGGTCTGCACTTGCGCTTCCCACATAGACCCAACTGGCCGCTCATCAGGTTGTTTCTTCTATTTTCAGTGAGGTCTTGGTGAGGTTTTCCTTGGCAGTCATGGTTCAGGCCATCGTAACACCTAGATACACAGGCTCTGGCTTCCTGTCCCCCTCCAGGAAGCTGTTTATTGGCTGTTTTGGTGTAGTTGGAAGCAGCTCGAAACCGTCTTTTTGGTAGTAGGTTAAGTCTCCCCCTTCCACAGTCCTAGGCCGTCTCTTATGTTCGCGTTTAGGACTTCTAGGTGCCTGCAGTCCCTGTCCGGCACTGCCAGCCGGCTGTGTTCTCTGGAAATACAATGCCGGGGAGTGGTGCTGGGACGGTCACTGAAGTGGGACGGTCAGTGCTAGACCTGGGCCCTGAGGACAGACCATTGTTAGACTCCCGGAAGCTGTGTTTTTGTCCAAGTGAATCTTGAAACTGACTGCCTCACAGCAACAGGCCCACAGTCACACAACCCACTTCCGTAGGCCCAGTGACAGTTTGCACAGGAGGCTTGTGTGCCAGATCCTGTCATAGGCAGCAGGAAAATCTAGGAATACTGCACCTGTCTTCTGCTGGGCCTGGAAGCTATTCTCCGTGCCGGTGCTGAGTGCCAGCACTTCATCACCGGCACTGCAATTTGATCTGAAACCTGCTTGATCTGCACACAGGGTAGCGAGGGCGGGGGCAGTTCTGTGAAGGGTATTTGTACCTGCAGCTTAGCAGAGGCGGGGCAGTAAGTGGTGGCAAGGCAGGGATCTTGCTCAGGTGTTGGCAAGGCTGTTGCTTTTCCTCTGCTCCAGCTTTCAGGTATTTTGTTCTGCTGACTGACTCTAGATACGAAGCTGGCTCGCCATGGCTTTTCCCAGGTTCTCCAGGAGTTCAGGAGAGATGTGCCTGTTTGCATTGTTTTGGATCACCCATTTGCTTTCTGCTGCGGTGAAAGGCTGGGAGTCTCCTTCGGTTTGCAGTAGTGCTGTTTGTATTGCCGCCACCTCTCCTTCAGCCTTCCCGTCCTTATCCCGCTCTGCGGTGTGTGCCAGGTGGGCAGCACAGCTCTCTGGAGAGACTGGCTGGTGGCGCTTAGCTGAGGGCTTCTGAGCAGCACCAGCCTCTCTCATGGTGCCCTTTGCAGCTGGACATCACGTGTTCCATTCCATGATACCCTGCTCTCATCTTGCTCTGCTAGGAATGTTCACATCATCTAAAGACGCGTGAGGATATCTGAATCGCCACTTGCTTCATGTTGCTTGAGGAGTTCTGCACACTCCTAACCCAGGCAGGGAGTGTGGGTCTTGTAACAACCTCCTAGGAGAGACTTGGTGGCAGCTTGTCAATGGTTTTGTGAACCGCAGTAAGCTGCTTTGGTAGAGACGCCGTGCGGGATCCCAGTGTTCTAGCAGTCGGAGAATTGCATCCAGCTGGGCCATTTTGCTCATCCAGTGAGGGTTTAATTGGTGCTCACAGTAGGGATGGTTACTCCAGCTTTGGGAAGGACTGGCCAATGCTGACGATGTGGGAAGTGGATGATGGCCTGTGCTGGTGGGCCTGAGCAGTCTTGCTTCCATCTGGCAGAATGAAAAGTACCCCATTGTTCTGGATCATGGGTGAGGTGAAGGCCATGGAGCGAAGCCCACTTTGCTCTGACCCTGTATCCCCAGATCTCCAACATAGAGGGCTGGTTGGGGGAGCTTACAAAGAACATTTTGGGTTTGCACACATTCACCGCTCTGAAATGCCCGACCCTGTGTCCCAGAGATGTGAGTTCAATGGAGCAGTCCCGCCTCAGCCAAGTCTGCTCTGACGTACGTGGCCACAGCCAGTTTGCTCTGCGTAGAGCAGCTCACAAGGTGATGACTTTTACTGTGAGGCGGCTGGCAGAAAGGGAACTGACGTGTCTCCTGCAGGCAGGTTCTGGCTGCGATGTGCTTGGGTGCTGGGGACTGGACAATGCAAAGCTTAGCAAACAGTGCAGGATTTTCAGGCATGGGCCCCTCTGTGTGAGGCCGAGGCCAGGCCTGACATCTGTGGGGCCCAGTCAGGTCTGGAGCTGCCCGGAGCTTATCCTGATCCAGTCTCTTCACTGTGGTGCTGCAGTGCCTCCTGCTGCGAGAGGCTGGGAGCTCCCCACAGGCAGGATTCCTGCCTCCGCAACCTGCAGTGCCCCTGCTGGTGGTGCTGGGTCGGTGGTGGTGGAGGCAGCCCCTGAGTGTCTCTCCTCTGTTTGTTTTTGCAGAGCCGTTACCGACAGCATTAACCAGCTGATCACAATGTGCACCCAGCAGGCTCCAGGCCAGAAGGAATGTGACAACGCCTTGCGGGAGCTGGAGGTGAGGGGCCGCTCGAGGCAGGGGACGCGCTGGGAGAGCTGGGGGTGGCAGGGGGGCCGCCCGAGGCAGGGGACGTGCTGGCGGCAGCCCGAGGCAGGGGACACGCTGGGAGAGCTGGGGGGCCGCTCGAGGCAGGGGACTGGCGGGGAGAGCTGGGGGTGGCAGGGGACACGCTGGGAGAGCTGGGGGTGGCAGGGGGGCCGCCCGAGGCAGGGGACACGCTGGGAGAGCTGCGGGTGGCAGGGGACACACTGGGAGAGCTGCGGGTGGCAGGGGACGCGCTGGGAGAGCTGGGGGTGGCAGGGGACACGCTGGGAGAGCTGGGGGTGGCAGGGGGGCCCCCGAGGCCCCCGAGGCAGGGGACACACTGGGAGAGCTGGGGGTGGCGGGGGGGCTGCCCAAGGCAGGGGACACGCTGGGAGAGCTGGGGGTGGTGCGGAGCATGGGATCCCTGAGTCCTTCCTGCTGGAAGAGGTTGTACTAGTGATCACACTTGGGGGGCCTGGCTGGGGCTCTGAACAGTCAGGAATGGAGGATGAGGGGGGACTTTCAGCTTCACTGTTCTGTCCCCCGCTGCTCGCTCTGACATGTCTCCCCCTGCAGACGGTGCGGGAGCTGCTGGAGAACCCCACCCAGGCTGTCAACGACATGTCCTACTTCAACTGCCTGGACAGCGTCATGGAGAACTCCAAGGTGAGGTTGGGGACATGGAGGCACAGGGGGAACATGGTGCGTGGGTGGAGCTGGATCGGGGATGGGGACGGGACGGGACAGGTGATTCGGGGGCTGGGGCTTGGCGGGGACGGTAGGTATTTGGGAAGGCCCTTTGTGTTGGTCGCTCCCAGTGGGTTTCCCACTCCCTTCTGCCTGCCGGGTGCAGTGACTTGCTCTCACCCTATGTCCATGCATCTGCCATTTCACCCGTGCTGGCTCTGCCTGTCCCTCTCTAGGCCTTGCCCAAGGGAGTGCTCCAGGGGCTCGGGCTCTTGTGCAGAGACCAACCCCTCCAGGATTCTGGCCCTTCGTGGCCTGGGCCAGCCGCAAGGCAGGGCAGGCTTTTCTCCTGTTCTCCTCTGTCGGTGTCTGGGGCCTCCCCTGCCCTGTGCTCCTGGGTGCCCGGACCCCTTCCACCCATTGAACATAGGGTCTGGGCTGCTGGTCCCATGGCCTGGCTCAGCTCCGGGGCAGGGACGCCTTTTCCTCTGGGTGGCCTGCACGTCTCTGTCGGGGCATCTTGTCCCCGCGGTTCCCCGAAGTGCCCGCAGTGTGCCTGGGACCTGCCCACCACGCAGTGCAGGGGGCGATAGGACCTCTGCCGAGAAGTTTGTGCCGAAGGCCTAGCTCTCCTCCTGGGCCTTCACAGCCCCGCACCAACAGGCTGGTTCCCATCAGGGCACAAGGGGAGACGGTCTGGCCTCCCAGAGCAGCGGAGAGGTTTGTGGGAGAGCAGCCAGGCAGGCTGCTGGCTCACAGGCACGAGAGCGGGTGAGTGGGGCTAGCTGAAGGGGAGGGGAGGAAGCCTGAGCTTGATGCCCTTGAGGTGGGTAGCCGGGGGGGGGGGGTGGGGGGGGTAGCCAGAGCAGGACCCAGGGCCATGGTATGAGCAGTGTGAGTGGAGGGAGGCTGCAGGAGCCAAGGTGGGTGGTGCTGAGAGGCTGGACAATGGGGATGCGGCTAAATCTTTGACACAGCAGGGGGCAGCGTGTCTGTCTGTCTCTCCGTCCACCCCGCCGAGCCGTCTCCTGCTCCCTCGCGGGGGCTCTGGGGGGTTTCTGTCCCTGGACACCTCTCACTCCTGCAGGTCCTGGGCGAAGCCATGGCTGGAATATCCCAGCATGCCAAGAACAGCAAACTGCCCGAGTTCGGGGAGTCGATCAGCACAGCCTCCAAGGCGCTCTGCGGCTTCACAGAGGCGGCGGCTCAGGTGAGAGAGACCCCAGCCCAGCCCAGCCTTCGGCCTCAGCCCCTCACAACAGCCCTGGGGCTGGCTGCCAGAGACCCCGTCCCTGCACTGCCACTGTGTGCCCCAGAGCCCTTCCCTGAACTGCCAATATATAGTATATAATCTATTGGGCAGGTAGGAGAGATGGCTCAGGGGTTTGAGCATTGGCCTGCTAAACCCAGGGTTGTGAGTTCAATCCTTGAGGGGGCCACTTAGGGATCTGGGGCAAAAATCAGCACTTGGTCCTGCTAGCAAAGGCAGGGGGCTGGACTCAATGACTTTTCAGGGTCCCTTCCAGTTCTAGGAGATCAGTATATCTCCTATTATATTTATTTTAAACCTGTCCCCTCAGCGCCATCCCCCAGAGCCCCTCCCAGCCCTGCCTCACCCCCCTACCCCTCCCCTCTGCGCCATCCCCCAGAGCCCCTCCCAGCCCTGCCTCACCCCCCACCCCTCCACTCTGCACCACCCCACAGCCCCTCCCCCTGCTGCCTCACCCCCACCCCTCCCCTCTGCACCACCCCAGAGCCCCTCCCAGCCCTGTCTCACCCCCAGAGCCCCTCCTGTACTGCCTCACCCCCAGAGCCCCTCCTCCTCTGCGCTGCCCCAGAGCCCCTCCCTGCACTGCCTCGCCCCCCAGAGCCCCTCCTCCTGCTGCCTTGCCCCCCACCCCTCCCCTCTGCACCATCCCCCAGAGCCCCTCCCTGCCCTGCCTCACCCCCACCCCTCCCCTCTGCACCACCCCACAGCCCCTCCCCTGCTGCCTCACCCCCCCCTCCCCTCTGCACCACCCACAGAGCCCCTCCCAGCCCTGCCTCACCCCCAGAGCCCCTCCCTGTACTGCCTCACCCCCCCAGAGCCCCTCCCCTCAGCGCAGCCCCAGAGCCCCTCCCTGCACTGCCTCGCCCCAGAGCCCCTCCTCCTGCTGCCTTGCCCCCACCCCTCCCTCTGCACCATCCCCAGAGCCCCTCCCTGCCCTGCCTCACCCCCCACCCCTCCCCTCTGCGCTGCCCCAGAACCCCTCCCTGCCCAGCCTCACCCCCCCAGAGCCCCTCCCTGCCCTGCCTCACCCCCCACCCCTCCTCTGCGCTGCCCCAGAACCCCTCCCTGCCCAGCCTCACCCCCAGAGCCCCTCCCTGCACTGCCTCACCCCACCCCTCCACTCTGCGCCATCCCCAAGAGCCCCTCACTAGGCTGCCTCACCCCCAGAGCCTCACCCCTGCTGCCTCACCCCCACCCTTCCCCTCTGCACCATCCCGAGTCCCTCCCCGCTGCCTCATCCTTCACCCCCACCCCTCCTCTGCGCCATCTCCCAGAGCCCCTCCCTGCACTGCCTCACCCCCAGAGCCCCTCCCTTCTGCCTTGCCCCACACCCCTCCCCTCTGCACCATCCACCCGAGCCCTCCCTTCACTGCCTCGCCCCCCACCCTCCCCTCTGTGCCCGTGCCCCAGAGCCCCTCCCCCGGCTGCCTCACCCCGACCCTCTGACCGTTTCCCGGAGCCCCACCCCGGCAGCAACACCCCCACCAGGCGGTCCCCAAGAGCCCCTCCCTGCACTGCCTCACCCCCGACTCCTAGGCCTGTCGGGCCCTGGTGCTGTTCCCAACTTCTCTCCTCTCTCTGGTGCTCCCAGGCTGCCTATCTGGTGGCTGTTTCGGACCCTAACAGCCAGGCCGGACAGCAGGGCCTAGTGGACCCCACCCAGTTTGCCAGAGCCAACCAAGCGATCCAGATGGCCTGCCAGAACCTGGTGGACCCGGCCTGCACGCAGTCCCAGGTGAGTGAGGGCGCTGGGACGAAGCGGGCTGTCTGGGCACCAGGCTCCCTCCTGCGCTCACAGGCGGGGAACGTAGGAGCAGCTGGAAGGGCCGAGTCCTGGGCATGGCATGGCACCAGCCCTGGGGGTTTGCAGCTGGGAGGCTGAGCCCAGTGTGGTGGCTGGGGCCAGAGCCAAGCTAGCTAATGACACGGCTGCAGGCGCTTCCTGCTGAAAGTGCTGGGCATGGGTCCCTGCTGGCTGAGCCAGGCCCTGTCTGTCGCCTGGGGTTTGATGGGGCTGTGGCAATGGGCTCTCCAGGCACCTCCTGGCCCCACTTTGTGTGGGGCTGGTCCAGGAGCGGGTGCTGGGTGAGCCCTCTGGTCCTGCTCTGTGGGGTGGGGGAGCAGGGTGCAGGGAGTCCCTGCTCTGGCGGAGGAGCAGGGCGCAGGGGGATGGGCAGCGGTGAGGCAGGGGGTGCAGAGAGGCCCCTCTCCCCCAGTGGAAGGAGGGGTTGGAGCTGGGATCTAGGGCTGGACAGGATGGCGTGTAACCCCTGCCCCTCTCTGGGGTGGGGGGGCATGCCCTGCTCTCGGGGGGAGAGAAGGCAGGGATGAGGCAGGGGGTGCAGGAGGTCCCCTCTCCCCCGGTGGTAGGAGGGGTTGGACCTGGGATTTAGGGCTGGACAGGATGGCGTGTGACCCCGGCCCCTTGGGGCAGGGGGGCATGCCCTGCTCTCAGGGGGGAGAGAAGGCAGGGGTGAAACAGGGGGTGCAGGAGGTCCCCTCTCCCCCAGTGGCAGGAGGGGTTGGAGCTGGGATCTAGGGCTGGACAGGATGGCGTGTAACCCCTGCCCCTCTCTGGGGTGGGGGGGCATGCCCTGCTCTCAGGGGGCGAGAGCAGGCAGGGATGAGGCAGGGCGTGCAGGAGGTCCCCTCTCCCCCAGTGGAAGGAGGGGTTGGAGCTGGGATTTAGGGCTGGACAGGATGGTGTGTGACCCCTGCTCCTTTCTGGGGCGGGGGGGGCATGCCCTGCTCTCCGGGGGGAGAGAAGGCAGGGGTGAGGCAGGGGGTGCAGGAGGTCCCCTCTCCCCCGGTGGCAGGAGGGGTTGGAGCTGGGATCTAGGGCTGGACAGGATGGCGTGTGACCCCGGCCCCTCTCTGCAGGTGCTGTCGGCCGCCACCATCGTAGCCAAGCACACCTCGGCCCTGTGCAACACCTGCCGCCTGGCCTCCTCCCGCACCGCTAACCCTGTCGCCAAGCGCCAGTTCGTCCAGTCCGCCAAGGAGGTGGCCAACAGCACAGCCAACCTGGTCAAGAGCATCAAGGTACCTCTCTGCCCCCTGGCAATGTGCCGGCGTGGGAGAGAAGCATCCCCCTCTTGGCTGGCTGCTCAGGGCGTCCCCAGCGACCGCACTGGGGAGTGGGCAGCTGGGGGTGCAGCAGGGCTGGCGTCTGGGCCCATTGCAGTAACCAGCTGGTCTCTCCCGCTGCCTTAGGCGCTAGACGGAGCCTTTAACGAGGACAACCGGGAGCGATGCCGGGCAGCCACTGCCCCCCTCATTGAGGCCGTGGATAACCTGACGGCCTTCGCCTCCAACCCGGAGTTCGCCACCATCCCAGCCCAGATCAGCCCTGAGGTGAGAGCCGCCACGGGGCCCTGCACAGGGCTAGCAGCCACGGAGGGAGTGTCAGGGACTGCTCCTTCCTAGCTCAGGCAGCGGAGGAGGGAAGCATGGGCCAGGCGAGAGCCCTAGGCCCTGGGGGGGTGGGATTGAGGTGGCTTCCTGGATCAGGTGTGTGGGCAGAGGGATGGGGCAGGTCTTGGGGAACTGGAGGGGGATATGGGGAGAGGGTGATGAGGTCAGATATGGGGGAATCGGAGTGGGAGGGGAGATTGCCAAACACAGGGGGCCTTGGGCGCAGGGAGCAGGCAGTGCCTCTGGATCAGAGGCCATTCTCTCTCCCTGGCAGGGTCGCAGAGCCATGGAGCCCATCATCACCTCTGCCAAGACCATGCTGGAGAGCTCGGCAGGCCTCATCCAGACGGCCCGCTCTCTGGCTGTCAACCCCAAGGACCCGCCCAAGTGGTCGGTGCTGGCCGGTCACTCCCGCACGGTCTCCGATTCCATCAAGAAGCTGATCACCAACATGCGGTGAGTGCAGGCCGATCGCTGGGGTCTCACCTCTGGGGTCTGCTCTCCTCTCAGCTGTCCAGCGCTGCCTGTCGTCCCCCCAGACCACTTCCCAGAGCTGCGGGCTGGGCTGGGGATCCTGGGCCAGAGCTCAGATCTCGTTTACAGGCAAAGCCTCTAGCGTGTCTTGGAAACACGCCACAAGTGGGAGGTCCGCAGGGACGTCTGCCTGGGTCTGCAGGCAGCTGGGCTCCAGAACGGGCAGCAGCCATGTTCATCTCACCGGGTGTTACTGCTGGAGCCCAGCCCAGGACTGAACGTCCTCACAAGCCATTTCCCTGCTGGGTGTCTCCATGGCGGCCGGTTGTGCACCAGGGCTGGGCATTGCCTGCCTGGGTGGCGCTGAAGCCGGGATCTGTGTGGGAGGAGATGGGGAGACTGGAGCCCAGGAAAGGGAGGGTGTGATTGGCGGTGTCACAGCAGCTGCTGGGCATGGGAGGAGGATGGCGGTGTGCTGGCCCGGAGATGGGGAGACCTGTCTGAGTGAAGTGCAGTGGTGCGTGCTGGGTTGGAGCTGGAGGAGAACCACGAACACCTCCAGTCCCACGCTCCTGTTCCTGATCCTGCACAGCAGGGCCAGGGCCATTTGTCTTGGTTCAGGACAGGCAGCTGCCCAGCAGGCAGGCCCGGGGCTGGGCTCCCCGTGGCTCTGGGAGGAGGCAGTGAAGGGATGAACAGCCTGGGGCACTGCAGTGGGTTCTCGGGGGGCCCTGGTGCCTGTACACTGCCCTGGGGGAAGCTGGGGCTGTGTCTGGGCCCGGGGGTTGCTGACCATGGGCTGTCACACAGGGATAAGGCTCCCGGGCAGCGGGAATGTGACGAGGCCATCGAGGTGCTGAACAAGTGCATGCGGGATGTGGACCAGGCCTCCCTGGCTGCCATCAGCCAGCAGCTGGCCCCCCGAGAGGGCATCTCCCAGGAGGTGAGTCTGGGGGGCAGCACGGGCCCTTTGCCTGGGGGCTCTGCACTCCCCCAGCGCAGGCTGCTCCCTGCCCCTCTCAGCCAGGGTGCCTCTGTCCCCTGCTCTTAGGGGAAAGGCCAGAGACAAGTGGCTGCCATGCTTGGGGCTGAGGCGGCTGTCTAGAGAGAGCTCCCTGCACAGCCTCACCCCCAAAATTCAGGGGCTCCCCTTCCCAGCAGGAGCCTGATGCCTGGGGAAACTGACCAAACCGCTGTTAAAATCAGCACAGAGTCTGGAAGCTGCCTTACCCCTGTGGGGCGCTGCTCCCCCAGCATTCCTGGAACCCTGCCCTGCACCTGCACCCCGTAGATCCCGGGATCTTCCCTAGATCAGATGCAGTGGCTGCTTCCTGGCTGAGCCCCTCTTTGCTGCCATGAGAGATGCTGGGATTTGGCATCACACACCAGTTCCCCGCAGCCCCTGCCTGGCTCCCCGCCCTGCGTAACTGGTGCCGGGCATCCTGCAGAGCGGATCGCACGGGGACCTGCCATTCTCTTGGGTCCCTGTCCAACTGACTCTGGGGACCAACTGCCTCCTCCTGTGTGGGGCACGTGGTCACACGCTCGTGCGCCCCAGTGATCACGTGGAGCGAGGTTCTATCGTGTAGAGCAGGCAGTGGCCATCACCAGCCTGGCTGCCCTGACATGCCAAGGGTGGGGTTTAGACAGGCCCCTAGTGGGGGATCTAACTTCTCAGCCCCCTAAACCAGCACCACTGGGATAGTCCGGTGACCAAATCACTGACACCTGCTTCTCCTGGGGCAGGCCTGTGGCCTGGGCTGTCATCCCCCTTCCCTTTCTAGGTCCTCTGGCCAGGCCCTGTGACTCCAGTGCCCAGGATCTGGGCCATGGGGCAGCCTTATTAATCGGTGTCTCCCCCCGCAGGCTTTGCACAACCAGATGATCACTGCTGTTCAGGAGATCAGCAATCTGATTGAGCCTGTGGCCAGCGCCGCCAGGGCGGAGGCCTCACAGCTGGGACACAAGGTAATGGACTGGGGCCGGGGTGTGTTGGGGCAGGAGGTTCTGGGTCTGCCGGACACGGGCACCTGGCCGTCCTGGGACTAATGCTGCTCTTCCCCAGGTGTCCCAGATGGCTCAGTACTTCGAGCCGCTCATTCTGGCCGCTGTTGGTGCTGCCTCCAAGACGCTCAACCACCAGCAGCAGATGAACCTCCTGGACCAGACCAAGACGCTGTCCGAGTCTGCCCTGCAGATGCTGTACACAGCCAAGGAGGCCGGCGGGAACCCCAAGGTGCGTGCGGTGCGGGGAGCACTCCCTGCAGAGCTGGAAGGGGGCTGCCCAAAGCAGGGTGCTGGACAGCATGTCTGAGTGTAGGGGAGATGCAACCCATCTCCAGTTGTGGGTGGGTGGGTGTGTGAGAGGGCGGTGTGCACACCTGCGGCAGGGGCCCATACAGCGTGTGTGTGAGGGCGGTGTGCACACCTGCGGCAGGGTCCCGTACGGCGTGTGTGTGAGGGCGGTGTGCACACCTGCGGCAGGGTCCCGTACAGCGTGTGTGTGAGGGCGGTGTGCACACCTGCGGCAGGGTCCCGTACGGCGTGTGTGTGAGGGCGGTGTGCGCACCTGCGGCAGGGTCCCGTACGGCGTGTGTGTGAGGGCGGTGTGCACACCTGCGGCAGGGTCCCGTACGGCGTGTGTGTGAGGGCGGTGTGCACACCTGCGGCAGGGTCCCGTACGGCGTGTGTGTGAGGGCGGTGTGCACACCTGCGGCAGGGTCCCGCACGGCGTGTGTGAGAGGGCGGTGTGCACACCTGCGGCAGGGTCCCGTACGGCGTGTGTGTGAGGGCGGTGTGCACACCTGCGGCAGGGTCCCGTACGGCGTGTGTGTGAGGGCGGTGTGCACACCTGCGGCAGGGTCCCGTACAGCGTGTGTGCATGTGTGTGTGAGGGCGGTGTGCACACCTGCAGCAGGGTCCCGTACAGCGTGTGTGTGGGTGTGTGTGAGGGCGGTGTGCGCACCTGCAGCAGGGTCCCGTACAGCGTGTGTGAGGGCGGTGTGCACACCTGCGGCAGGGTCCCGTACGGCGTGTGTGTGAGGGCGGTGTGCGCACCTGCGGCAGGGTCCCGTACGGCGTGTGTGTGAGGGCGGTGTGCACACCTGCGGCAGGGTCCCGAACGGCGTGTGTGTGAGGGGGGTGTGCACATCTGCAGCAGAGTCCCGTACGGCGTGTGTGAGGGGGGTGTGCGCACCTGCAGCAGGGTCCCGAACGGCGTGTGTGTGAGGGGGGTGTGCACATCTGCAGCAGAGTCCCGTACGGCGTGTGTGAGAGGGCGGTGTGCACACCTGCGGCAGGGTCCCGTACGGCGTGTGTGTGAGGGCGGTGTGCACACCTGCGGCAGGGTCCCGTACGGCGTGTGTGTGACGGCGGTGTGCACACCTGCGGCAGGGTCCCGCACGGCGTGTGTGAGAGGGCGGTGTGCACACCTGCGGCAGGGTCCCGTACGGCGTGTGTGTGAGGGCGGTGTGCACACCTGCGGCAGGGTCCCGTACGGCGTGTGTGTGCGGGGGGTGTGCGCACCTGCGGCAGGGTCCCGTACGGCGTGTGTGAGGGCGGTGTGCACACCTGCGGCAGGGTCCCGTACGGCGTGTGTGTGAGGGGGGTGTGCACACCTGCGGCAGGGTCCTGTACGGCGTGTGTGAGGGGGGTGTGCGCACCTGCAGCAGGGTCCCGAACGGCGTGTGTGTGAGGGGGGTGTGCACATCTGCGGCAGGGTCCCGTGACGGGCGTGTGAGGGCGGTGTGCACACCGCGGCAGGGTCCCGTGACGGGCGTGTGTGTGAGGGCGGTGTGCACACCTGCGGCAGGGTCCCGTACGGCGTGTGTGAGGGCGGTGTGCGCACCCGCGGCAGGGTCCCGTACGGCGTGTGTGTGAGGGCGGTGTGCACACCTGCGGCAGGGTCCCGTACGGCGTGTGTGAGGGTGGTGTGCACACCTGCGGCAGGGTCCCGTACGGCGTGTGTGTGAGGGCGGTGTGCACACCTGCGGCAGGGTCCCGTACGGCGTGTGTGTGAGGGCGGTGTGCACACCTGCGGCAGGGTCCCGTACGGCGTGTGTGTGAGGGCGGTGTGCGCACCTGCGGCAGGGTCCCGTACGGCGTGTGTGTGAGGGCGGTGTGCGCACCTGCGGCAGGGTCCCGTACGGCGTGTGTGAGGGCGGTGTGCGCACCTGCGGCAGGGTCCCGTACGGCGTGTGTGAGGGCGGTGTGCGCACCTGCGGCAGGGGCCCGTACGGCGTGTGGGAGGGCGGTGTGCACACCTGCGCGCACCTGCGGCAGGGTCCCGTACGGCGTGTGTGAGGGCGGTGTGCACACCTGCGGCAGGGTCCCGTACGGCGTGTGTGTGAGGGCGGTGTGCACACCTGCGGCAGGGTCCCGTACGGCGTGTGTGAGGGCGGTGTGCACACCTGCGGCAGGGTCCCGTACGGCGTGTGTGTGAGGGCGGTGTGCACACCTGCGGCAGGGTCCCGTACGGCGTGTGTGTGAGGGGGGTGTGCACACCTGCAGCAGGGTCCCATACAGCGTGTGTGTGAGGGCGGTGTGCACACCTGCGGCAGGGTCCCGTACGGCGTGTGTGTGAGGGCGGTGTGCGCACCCGCGGCAGGGTCCCGTACGGCGTGTGTGTGAGGGCGGTGTGCACACCTGCGGCAGGGTCCCGTACGGCGTGTGTGTGAGGGGGGTGTGCGCACCCGCGGCCGTGTGCCGTCCGGCGGGTGTGTGAGGGCGGTGTGCTCACCTGCGGCAGGGTCCCGTACGGCGTGTGTGTGAGGGGTGTGTGCACACCTGCGGCAGGGTCCCGTACGGCGTGTGTGTGAGGGGGGTGTGCACACCTGCGGCAGGGTCCCGTACGGCGTGTGTGTGAGGGGGGTGTGCGCACCTGCGGCAGGGTCCTGTACGGCGTGTGTGAGGGCGGTGTGCACACCTGCGGCAGGGTCCCGTACGGCGTGTGTGTGAGGGCGGTGTGCACACCTGCGGCAGGGTCCCGTACGGCGGGTGTGAGGGTGGTGTGCGCACCTGCAGTAGGGTCCCGTACGGCGTGGGTGAGAGGGGGGTGTGCGCACCAGCGGCAGGGTCCCGGACGGGGTGTGTGTGTGAGGGGGTGCGCACCTGCGGCAGGGTCCCGTACGGCGTGTGTGAGGGCGGTGTGCGCACCCGCGGCAGGGTCCCGCACGGGCGTGTGTGCGTGAGGGCGGTGTGCTCACCTGCTGCAGGGTCCCGTGACGGGCGTGTGTGAGGGGGTGTGCGCACCTGCGGCAGGGTCCCGCACGGGCGCGTGTGCGTGAGGGGGTGTGCGCACCTGCGGCAGGGTCCCGTACGGCGTGTGTGTGAGGGCGGTGTGCACACCTGCGGCAGGGTCCTGTACGGCGTGTGTGTGAGGGCGGTGTGCGCACCTGCGGCAGGGTCCCGTACGGCGTGTGTGTGAGGGCGGTGTGCGCACCTGCGGCAGGGTCCCGTACGGCGTGTGTGTGAGGGCGGTGTGCGCACCTGCGGCAGGGTCCCGTACGGCGTGTGTGAGGGCGGTGTGCACACCTGCAGTAGGGTCTCGTACGGCGTGGGTGTGAGGGTGGTGTGCGCACCCGCGGCAGGGTCCCGTACGGCGTGTGTGTGAGGGCGGTGTGCGCACCTGCGGCAGGGTCCCGTACGGCGTGTGCGTGAGGGCGGTGTGCACACCTGGGGCAGGGTCCCGTACGGCGTGTGTGTGAGGGGGGTGTGCACACCTGCGGCAGGGTCCCGTACGGCGTGTGTGTGAGGGCGGTGTGCACACCTGCAGCAGGGTCCCGTACAGCGTGTGTGTGGGTGTGTGTGAGGGTGGTGTGCGCACCTGCAGCAGGGTCCCGTACAGCGTGTGTGTGAGGGCGGTGTGCACACCTGCAGTAGGGTCCCGTACAGCGTGTGTGTGGGTGTGTGCGTGTGTAGCAGAGGTGCCATCCCTGTGCACTCCCCCACAGTGAAGTGCACCACTGCAGCAGCTGTGCCTCAGTTTCCCCAGTGGACACTTCAGCACACGTAGCTTCGCCCCCCTGGCCCAGTCACTGGGAGACCAGCCCAGTCTGGCAGAGTCCCCAAGTAGAAGTCCAACATAAACACGAACCAAAGGAATCCCCAGCCCTGCTGGGCCCAGCTTTCATCAGGCAGGCCCCAGCTGCAGCCTGCCTGTGGGTTCCTGGTAGCAAAGCGAACTAACAGGCAGGGTCAGCCCTTCGGTCAGCTGCTGGCCCAGCCAGACTGCTCTTCTTCCTGGTCACTGCCCAGCCCTTAGAGCCAGCTCCCCTCTTTTATCACCCCCTCCACGCCAGACAGCTCATGCAGGGGCAAGGAGCAATCGGTGGAGCGCACCACGACTTGTTAATCCTTCCTGGCCCGTGCGAGGCTCACGCGCTGCACTGGTGTGTGATTTCAGGGACGTGTGCCAGGTGAGAGCCTGTGCGGGGGTGGTGTGCACTTGTGCAGGGCAGCCCAAAGCAGGGGCGACGAGTGTGTGTAACACGATGGTGGGCTGTGTGCACGTGAGGCGACCAAGGAGGGTTCCGTGAGCACAGGCCCAAGTGCTTCTGGTTGCCGGGTCTCATCTGCCACCGTGTCCTGCCGGTGGCTGCCTCGGCCTGACTCAGGCCTGTGCTTGCAGCAAGCCGCACACACGCAGGAGGCACTGGAAGAGGCTGTGCAGATGATGAAGGAAGCTGTGGAGGACCTGACCACCACTCTCAATGAGGCTGCCAGCGCTGCCGGGGTCGTCGGGGGCATGGTGGACTCCATCACCCAGGCCATAAACCAGGCAAGGGGGAGCATAGAATGCACAGCGAGGGGCCACGGGGAGGGGAGGGGAGGGGAGGGATTGGCCTGAGCAAGGACGGTGCTATTTCCTGATGGCTGCCATCTTGTGCCCTAGAATCCAGGGACTTTTGCCCACAGGCTCAGGGATAAAGTGCTGGGTATATTTGAGGTCCCTGCCTCCTCCATCCCGTGGAACGAGATGGGCTCATCTCAGGCACCACTCCTTTCCCAGCAGAGCCCTGAGAGCAGTTAAAGGACTGGAAAACGTACCTTAGTGTACGTGTACACAGCCCGCGGCAGCAAGTGTCCCAGCCTGGGTCAACAGATGTGGGCTAGTGGGGCTCGCCCTTGCGCCCGACAAATCGCTGTGTCGGCAGCTTCGAAGCTGGGGCAGGAGCTTGGGCTTTGAGTGGCAGGTGGGCCCAAGCCACAGCTTGAGTGCTGTCCACGCAGCTCTGTCTAGAGCAGCGGTTCTCAAATTGATTGGATTGTGCCCCCCTTCTTCCTGTCTGTAGTTACTTCCACCTGCTCCCGCCACACAAGTACATGCCCGGCTGCCCTGCTCTGAAGGCAGAGTGGAGAGCACCCAGCTCTGAAGGCAGTGCTACCGCCAGCAGCAGCGCAGAAGTACGGGTGGCATGCTATGGTATTGCCACCCTTCTCCACTGCTCAGAGCTGGGTGCCCGGCCAGCAGCTGCTGCTCTCCAGCCGCCCAGCTCTGAAGGCAGCGCGGCTTCTCATGCCCCCCCAGAATACATTCTGCGCCCCCGGCTTGAGAAGTTCTGGTCTAGAGCACCACCACGAGCCCTGCCAACCCAAATCCACAACCAACCCAGGCAGGGAGGCCTGCTCCCGCGGGCTGTGCACATTCCCGTAGTGAAAGGCTCCAGGACTCAATCTGTTTACTTAGCAAAGGGAAGGTGAAGGGGTGACTGGACCCCAAAGGGCTCTTCAGTCAAGCCAGGAAAAGTCTAACACGATCCCGTGTCTGGAAGTTGAAGCAGGACAAATTCAGATGAAACGAGGGCTACGGTTTAATGGGGAGAATAATTAACCATTGGAACAACTTACCCAGGGGAGTGGTGGATTCTCCATCATCAACACCCATTAACTCAAGATCAGATGGTTTTCTAGGTGATGGGCTCTGGGAATTGTTTTAGGGCAGGTCCCTGGCCTGTGCTGTGCTGGAGGTCAGGCTGGATGATCACAATGGTCCCGTCTGGCCTTGGAACCTACGAACCTCACACTCGGCTGTGACCCCAGCACTGAGCGTGGTTGGAATGAGGAGGGGGCCATGCACGCTGCTGTCCGGAGCAGGTTGCCCATGGTACCCAGTGGCACAGTCCCGGAAGGGCATGTTCGGGGGAGCCTTTGGAGAAGTGTGGTGGCAGGCCCAGGCTGGGGCCCTGTGGGACCCTGCCTGCCACGGGGGGCTCAGGGAGGAGGGGAGCAGGCTGAATCCCATTAATGGCTCGCTCTCTCTGGCAGCTGGATGAGGGACCCATGGGGGAGCCGGAGGGGACCTTTGTGGATTACCAGACTACCATGGTCAAGACAGCCAAGGCCATTGCAGTGACGGTACAGGAGATGGTGAGTGTTGGGGGCAGACAGTGACTTCTGGGCCTCCCCATTACACCCCCTCTGTGTCTGGGAAGGATGGCGGTGGCCGCGTGCAGCCTTGCCGCCCGAGTCCCTGCAAGGCCTTCTCCAGGGACGCGAGGGCAGCACCGGCCTGGCTCGCTGCTGCTGCAGGGCCGGCAAGGCCAGCGGTTCCTGGGTGTGACGGGCCCTTCTCACTCCCCCTCTGCCTGCAGGTCACCAAATCCACCACCAACCCGGACGAGCTGGGCACGCTGGCCAACCAGCTCACCAGCGACTACGGGCAGCTGGCTCACCAGGCCAAACCTGCTGCCATCACCGCCGAGAACGATGAGGTGAGGGGTGCCGGGGGGCAGCGTGGGGGCCTCCCACTGGGGCGCTGGGATCTCTCACTGGGGGCTGGAGGGGGGCAATGGGCAGCGCTGGGATCTCTCATTGGGGGCTGGAGGGGGCAATGGGCAGCGCTGGGATCTCCCATTGGGGGCTGGAGGGGGGCAATGGGCAGCGCTGGGATCTCTCCCTGGGGGATGGAGGGGGGCAATGGGCAGCGCTCGGATCTCTCATTGGGGGATGAAGGGGGGCAATGGGCAGCTCTGGGATCTACCACTGGGGGCTGGAGGGGGGCAATGGGCAGCGCTGGGATCTCTCATTGGGGGCTGGAGGGGGGCAATGGGCAGCGCTGGGATCTCCCATTGGGGGCTGGAGGGGGGCAATGGGCAGCGCTGGGATCTCCCATTGGGGGCTGGAGGGGGGCAATGGGCAGCGCTGGGATCTCCCATTGGGGGCTGGAGGGGGGCAATGGGTAGCGCTGGGATCTCTTGGTAAATAGTACAATGGGTCAATGGTATGATATAATCTTTTCCAGAGGGTTTGGCTGGAGAGTCTTGCCCGCATGCTCGGGGTTCAGCTGACCGCCATATTTGGGGTCGGGAAGGAATTTTCCTCCAGGGAAGATTGGCAATGGCCCTGGAGGTTTTTCGCCTTCCTCCGAAGCATGGGGCAGGGGTCGCTTGCTAAGGAGTGGGTGGATCGGCTTATGTGGCCTGCATCTTGCAGGAGGTCAGACTAGATGATCATAATGGTCCCTTCTGATCTTGAATTCTATGATTCTATGATTCTCACTGGGGGCTGGAGGGGGGCAATGGGCAGCGCTGGGATCTCTCATTGGGGGCTGGACGGGGGCAATGGGCAGCGCTGGGATCTCTCACTGGGGCTGGAGGGGGCAATGGGCAGCGCTGGGATCACTCACTGGGGCTGGAGGGGGCAATGGGCAGCGCTGGGATCACTCACTGGGGCTGGACGGGGCAATGGGCAGCACTGGGATCTCTCACTGGGGGCTGGAGGGGGGCAATGGGCAGCGCTGGGATCTCTCACTGGGGGCTGGAGGGGGCAATGGGCAGCGCTGGGATCACTCACTGGGGCTGGACGGGGCAATGGGCAGCGCTGGGATCACTCACTGGGGCTGGACGGGGCAATGGGCAGCGCTGGGATCGCTCACTGGGGGCTGGAGGGGGGCAATGGGCAGCGCGGGGGTCTCCCCTTGGGGGCTGGAGGGGGCAATGGGCAGCGCTGGGATCTCTCACTGGGGGCTGGAGGGGGGCAATGGGCAGCGCTGGGATCTCTCACTGGGGCTGGACGGGGCAATGGGCAGCGCTGGGATCTCCCATTGGGGCCTGGAGGGGGTAATGGGCAGTGCTGGGATCTCTCACTGGGGGCTGGAGGGGGGCAATGGGCAGCACTGGGATCTCTCACTGGGGGCTGGAGGGGGGCAATGGGCAGCGCTGGGATCTCCCTTTGTGGGCTGGACAGGGGCAATGGGCAGCGCTGGGATCGCTCACTGGGGGCTGGAGGGGGGCACTGGGCAGCGCTGGGATCTCCCACTGGGGGCTGGAGGGGGGCAATGGGCAGCGCTGGGATCTCTCACTGGGGGCTGGAGGGGGGCAATGGGCAGCGCTGGGATCTCCCATTGGGGGCTGGAGGGGGGCAATGGGCAGCGCTGGGATCTCCCACTGTGGGCTGGAGGGGGGCAATGGGCAGCGCTGGGGTCTCCCATTGGGGGCTGGACGGGGGCAATGGGCAGCGCTGGGATCTCCCATTGGGGGCTGGAGAAGGGCGAGGTCTCCGTGTGTGGGGCGGGAGGGAGCAGTTGGGGTTTCCCACTGGATATCGAGGGTGTGTCAGCGCCCTGTGGAGGGCGGTGCTGACTCTGCTCTGGGTCACCCCACCCTATGCTCTGGTTCCTAGATTGGCTCCCATATCAAGAACCGGGTGCAGGAGCTGGGCCACGGCTGCGCTGCGCTGGTGACGAAGGCCGGAGCCCTGCAGTGCAGCCCCAGCGATGCCTACACGAAGAAGGAGCTGATCGAGTGTGCGCGCAAAGTGTCCGAAAAGGTACTTGGGCAGGAGCGAGCGTGGAGCGGCTGGCAGAGAGGAGAGGAAGGGGCCATGGGCAGAAAAACTAGTGGGAGGACGGAGTGTGGAGTTGGACCAGCATGTGCCCCCCGGCCCCTTCATGCCTGCTATATACCCGCTAGACCCCTATGCCTGGCGTATGCCCCCACCCCATGCCCGCTGTACCCACCAGACCCCTATGCCTGGCGTGTGCCCCCAGCTCCTCTGCACTGGTTTCTGGACTCCCTCATGTTCTCTGTCCATTGGAGTCCCTTTCTGGTCCCTGGTATGTGCCAGCTGCTTGCTGCTCTTCCAGACCAGCCCATGCGGTGGCACTGGGTCTAGTTTGCATGGCAGAGCATGGATGCCCAGCAGCTTCAGCTGCTGCCAAGCAGTGGGAGGGGCGCAGCGGTGGTTATATCTGCTGGGGTGGGGTCTGCTGGTGCAGTAACAGTGATGGGCTGTGACAGGGACAGCACTGAGCGGGGTCCCTGCACTCACCATCGGTCCCTCAGGGTCATCCCAGCCTCCTCCCCGCAGGTGTCCCATGTGTTGGCAGCGCTGCAGGCCGGGAACCGCGGGACCCAGGCCTGCATCACTGCAGCCAGTGCAGTCTCTGGGATCATCGCCGACCTCGACACCACCATCATGTTCGCCACTGCGGGGACGCTGAACCGGGAGAATGCCGAGACCTTCGCCGACCACCGGTACCCGGGCAGACGGGGAGCCTGCTGGGCGATCCAGACACAGCCGCCGGGGGGCTGGCTATATCATCCTCCCTTCACATGTCCCTTGGGCATGGCTCCGCCCATAGGGTGGGGCTGGGTGCCCGCCATGCTGTCTGACTCCACCCCCACGGAAGGGGTGGATGCAAGTGGCAGGCCGGGCACAACTCTCTGGCCCCTCCCCACCTCCTCACACACACATTGTCTTTCACTCTCACACACAGCGGGTGCGGGCTGCGTGGTTGTGCTCTCTCCCCCACCCGCACTCCCCTACCAGCTGTAACATACACACACAGGGCAGACAGTGCTTTCTGTGACCCCCTTTCCCCCCAGAAAGCTTAGGGCAGGCCATGAGGGGGCAGTCTCTGGCCCCACCTCTCTGTCGCACACACCCATAGTGATCAATGGCTCCATGTCTAGTTGGCAGCCTTTATCAAGTGGAGTGCCCCAAGGGTCGGTGCTGGGGCCGGTTTTGTTCAATATCTTCACTAATGATCTGGAGGATGGCGTGGATTGCACTCTCAGCAAGTTTACAGATGACACTAAACTGGGAGGAGTGGTTGATACGCTGGAGGGTAGGGATAGGATACAGAAGGACCTAGACAAATTAGAGGATTGGGCCAAAAGAAACCTGATGAGGTTCAACAAGGACAAGTGCGGAGTCCTGCACTTAGGACAGAAGAATCCCATGCACTGCTACAGACTAGGGAATGACTGGCTAAGCAGCAGTTCTGCAGAAAAGGACCTAGGTGTTGCAGTGCACGAGAAGCTGGATATGAGTCAGCAGTGTGCCCTTGTTGCCAAGAAGGCTGACGGCATTTTGGGCTGTATAAGTAGGGGCATTGCCAGCAGATCGAGGGACCTGATCATTCCCCTCTATTCGACACTGGTGAGGCCTCATCTGGAGTACTGTGTCCAGTTCTGGGCCCCACACTGCAAGAAGGATGTGGAAAAATTGTAAAGAGTCCAGCGGGGGGCAACAGGGAGGTGGTGGAATCTCCTTCCTTAGAGGTTTTTAAGGCCCGGCTTGACAAAGCCCTGGCTGGGATGATTTAGTTGGGGATTGGTCCTGCTTTGAGCAGGGGGCTGGACTAGATACCTCCTGAGGTCCCTTCCATCCCTGATATTCTATGATTCACCCGCAGAGGACGTGTGCAGGCTGTTCCTCTCTGACCCCTGGGTCTTCCACAGGGAGGGCATTCTGAAGACAGCCAAGGCGCTAGTGGAGGACACCAAGGTGTTGGTGCAGAACGCCACTGCCAGCCAGGAGAAGCTGGCCCAGGCTGCCCAGTCTTCCGTGGCCACCATCACCCGCCTCGCAGAAGTGGTGAAGCTGGGTGCTGCCAGCCTGGGCTCTGAGGACCCTGAGACTCAGGTCAGATGGGGCTGGGATCTGGAACCACATGGCGTTTGGGCTGGGGTGTGGCCTGGCCTTTGGTGCCCCTGCACACTCAGCTCACTCTCTTCTCAGCCTGCCCCTTCCCCGTCCGTCACTGCGGGGCACCAGCCAAGCCGCTGACCTGCCCTTGCTCCTTCCCAGGTGGTTCTGATCAATGCGGTCAAGGACGTGGCCAAGGCGCTTGGGGACCTGATCAGTGCCACCAAGGCAGCGGCCGGCAAAGCTGGGGACGACCCCTCAGTCTACCAGCTGAAGAACTCGGCCAAGGTCAGTGTGTGGGCAGATGGGGGAAGAGCGGAGGGAGCAGGGTGAACAGGAGAAGGAAAGAAGGTGGTAGAGGGCAGTGCTGGGGAGGAGGGGGTCACAGGAGAGCAGAGTGTGGGGGAGGCTGCTGGGGAGGAGGGGGTCACTGGGGGAGCTGGGTGGAGGGGTGCTGAGGAGACGGGGGTCACGGGGGGAGCACGGTGGAGGGGTGCTGGGGAGGAGGGGTCACTGCGGGGAGCACGGTGGAGGGGTGCTGGGGAGGAGGGGGTCACTGGGGGAGCAGTGTGGAGGGGTGCTGGGGAGGAGGGGGTCACTGGGGAGCACGGTGGAGGGGTGCTGAGGAGGAGGGGTCACTGGGGAGCACGGTGGAGGGGTGCTGGGGAGGAGGGGTCACTGGGGGAGCACGGTGGAGGGGTGCTGGGGAGGAGGGGTCACTGGGGGAGCAGAGTGGAGGGGTGCTGGGGAGGAGGGGTCACTGGGGCAGAGCGGAAGGATATGGGGCATGGGCTGTGGCGAGCAGAGGGCAGAGGAGAGCTGGGGGCGGAGGGATGTGGGCTGTGGCGGGCAGAGGGCGGAGGAGAGCTGGGGGCGGAGGGATGTGGGCTGTGAGGAGCAGAGGGCGGAGGAGAGCTGGGGGCGGAGGGATATGGGCTGTGGCAGGCAGAGGGCGGAGGAGAGCTGGAGGCGGAGGGATATGGGCTGTGAGGAGCAGAGGGCGGAGGAGAGCTGGGGGCGGAGGAATATGGGCTGTGAGGAGCAGAGGCGGAGGAGAGCTGGGGCGGAGGGATATGGGCTGTGAGGAGCAGAGGGCGGAGGAGAGCTGGGGGCGGAGGGATGTGGGCTCTGGCGGGCAGAGGGCGGAGGAGAGCTGGGGGCGGAGGGATATGGGCTGTGAGGAGCAGAGGGCGGAGGAGAGCTGGGGGCGGAGGGATGTGGGCTGTGAGGAGCAGAGGGCGGAGGAGAGCTGGGGGCGGAGGGATATGGGCTGTGAGGAGCAGAGGCGGAGGAGAGCTGGGGCGGAGGGATATGGGCTGTGAGGAGCAGAGGCGGAGGAGAGCTGGGGCGGAGGGATATGGGCTGTGAGGAGGAGAGCTGGGGCGGAGGGATATGGGCTGTGAGGAGCAGAGGCGGAGGAGAGCTGGGGGCGGAGGGATATGGGCTGTGAGGAGCAGAGGGCGGAGGAGAGCTGGGGGCGGAGGGATATGGGCTGTGGGGGGCAGAGGGCGGAGGAGAGCTGGGGGCGGAGGGATATGGGCTGTGGTGGGCAGAGGGCGGAGGAGAGCTGGGGGCGGAGGGATTTGAGGCATGGGCTGTGAGGAGCAGAGGGCAGAGGAGAGCTGGGGGCGGAGGGATGTGGGCTGTGAGGAGCAGAGGGCGGAGGAGAGCTGGGGGCGGAGGGATGTGGGCTGTGGCGGGCAGAGGAGAGCTGGAGGCGGAGGGATTTGGGCTCTGGCTGGCAGAGGGCGGAGGAGAGCTGGAGGCGGAGGGATATGGGCTGTGGCTGGCAGAGGGCGGAGGAGAGCTGGAGGCGGAGGGATGTGGGCTGTGAGGAGCAGAGGGCGGAGGAGAGCTGGGGGCGGAGGGATATGGGCTGTGCCGGGCAGAGGGCGGAGGTGAGCTTGGGGCGCAGGGATATGAGGCATGGGCTGTGGCAGGCGGACTGGGGACAGGACCTGGGGCTGTCAGTTCCCAGGACTCCCCGGGCCGGGTGACTGAGCCTCCCTCTCTGTCTGCCAGGTGATGGTCACCAACGTCACCTCCCTGCTGAAGACGGTGAAGGCCGTGGAGGACGAGGCCACAAAGGGGACTCGTGCGCTGGAGGCCACGATAGAGCATATCCGCCAGGAGCTGGCGGTGAGCATGGGCCAGGCCAGAGCCCTCTGCTAGGAGCTGCCCCTTCCTCACCAGCAGCCTTTGCACCCAGCCCCCGGCCCAAGGGTGAAGCGAAATGGCATGGAGCCCTTCCGCATGCCAGCAGCACCTGCTCCCCCCTTGGGGGGTGGCACGGAGCCCCTCTGCGTGTTGGCAGCACCTTTGTCCTCCCCCTCGCCCCCCATCCCCCGCCGGCACACGGCCCCTCTGCATGCCGGCAGCCCCTGCCCCCTCCACCCTCCAGGGGGCACGCAGCCCCTCTGCATGCTGGCAGAGCTTGCCTCCAGGGACCAGCACTGCTCACTCTTTCTGGCTTTCAAGAAGAGGACCTCCAAGGACCAGGAAGTCGCGGGTCAGTCTCGGTTGAGCTGACGCTGCCGGCGATGCACTCGGAAGTCAGGCAGTGACCACACTGCAGTACCTGCGCAGCTTTAACTCTGTGCCCCCTATCCCAGCCTGCTCCTGCCCCCCCTGCCACCACCTGTCCTGGTCTCATCCCCACCTCTTGTCTCAGGTTTTCTGCACCCAGGTACCTCCAGCCAAGACCTCGACGCCAGAGGATTTTATCCGCATGACCAAAGGTATCACCATGGCAACAGCCAAGGCCGTGGCCGCTGGCAACTCATGTCGGCAGGAGGACGTAATCGCCACGGCCAACCTGAGCCGCCGTGCCATCGCTGACATGCTGCGGTCCTGCAAGGTACAGTGGGGACATGGGGCACTGGGCTGCCGGGGGGCAGGGCAACAGAGTGATAGGCTGCATGGGGGTCACCGGGGGGCAGGGCAGGACAGCAGGGTGATAGGCTGCAGGGGGGGCACTGGGGGACAGGGCAGGACAGCAGGGTGATAGGCTGCAGGGGCGGCACCGGGGGGACGGGGCAGGAGGGCGATAGGCTGCAGGGAGGGCACCGGGGGGGCAGGGCAGGAGGGCGATAGGCTGCAGGGGCGGCACCGGGGGGACAGGGCAGGAGGGCGATAGGCTGCAGGGAGGGCACTGGGGGGCAGCGCAGCAGGGCTATAGACTGCAGGAGAGTACCGAGGGGGCAGGGCAGGGCAGGAGGGCGATAGGCTGCAGGCGGGGCACCGGGGGGACGGGGCAGGAGGGCGATAGGCTGCAGGGGGTACCGGGGACGGGGCAGGAGGGCGATAGGCTGCAGGGGGTACCGAGGGGCAGGGCAGGAGGGTGATAGGCTGCAGGGGCGGCACCGGGGACGGGCAGGAGGGCGATAGGCTGCAGGGGGCACCGGGGACAGGGCAGGAGGGCGATAGGCTGCAGGGGGCACCAGGGGCGGGGCGGGAGGCGATAGGCTGCAGGGGTACCGGGGGCGGGGCAGGAGGGCGATAGGCTGCAGGGGCGGCACCGGGGGGGCAGGGCAGGAGGGCGATAGGCTGCAGGCGGGGCACCGGGGGGCAGGGCACTAGGGGGCAGTGGGTCCTTCAGGCACTGGAGGGTGTGGATGCCATGGCAGTGGCCTAGGTGATGGGCAGGGCTGTGTGGCCGGTGCTGTGTGTGGGGCAGTGCTCAGCACTGCTCACTCTTTCTGGCTTTCAGGAAGCCGCCTACCACCCTGAGGTGAGCGCGGATGTGCGGCTGCGGGCGCTGCGCTACGGGAAGGAGTGCGCCAACGGGTACCTGGAGCTGCTGGAGCACGTGCTGGTGGTGAGTGACCCCACCCCTCCCAGCTTCCATCTCCTGGCAGCATTCCAGGGGAGCCCAGGCACACGATGCTCAGCTGCCCCATAGATGCAGGGGTCACTCTGTAGCACCTTCTTCTGGGATTCTTCCCCCCATCCCCCCTAGACTCTCCCCACCCCTCCTCCTGTGGAGCTCTTCCTCGTACACCCAGAACTCTGTCCTCACCCTCCACAGGTTATGCTTTAGTCAAACACAAGTCGCTCAGTGCCGGGGTACCTGGGTGAAATTCTCTGGTCTGTGATGTACAGTAAGCCAGTCTAGATGATCTAATGGACCCTTAAACTCTGTGAATCTATAAATCATCCCCTGGAGAGCTCTTAGTAGCAGTGAGGAAAGGCAGACAGTTGATAAAGGAAGCTAACAGTATCATGAAAAGCTTATGTCCAGTAGAAATAAAAAATATTAAAAAAAAAATACCAGGAACAAACAAAATCGTAGCAGTGGTCTAGGTCAGTTTTACCTCCTTGTCTCATAACAATCTATCATGATGCAGAAAAGGCAGAAGTATTCAATGGCTGTTCCTGTTCTGTGTTTGGAAAAAAGCAGGATGTTATATTCATATATGAGAGTGACAATGAAATAGTTTCTGTTCCATCAATAGTTAGAGAGGATGTTAAGCAGCAGCTACTGTAGTTAAACATTTCTAAATCATCAGGGACAGATAACTCGTGTCCAAGAGTATTAAAGAATTGGCTGAGGAGTTTTCTGATCATGAATGTTGTTTCTCAAATCTCGGACGCGCCAATGTGGGTATTCACCCACAAAAGCTCATGCTCCAATACGTCTGTTAGTCTATAAGGTGCCACAGGACTCTTTGTCACTTTTTAAAGGACTGGAAAACAGCCAGTGTTGTGCTAGGATTTAAGAAGAGTAAATAGGATGACCCAGGTAACCACCGGCTGACATTGATCCTGGGCAGAATCATGAGAAGGCTGATCCGGGTTACAGTCAGTAAAGAACTGAAGGACCATAGCATGATTTACACCAGTCCACATGGTTTTATGGCAGATAGGTCTGGTCAGACAAACTTGTGTTTTTTGAGGTCACAAGTTTGGATGCTAACGGTAGCTGTAGGTTAACGCACTGAGACTTCTCCAAGGCACTGGACTTAGGCCCACACAATGTTCGGATTAAAAACCAGCACTATGCACAATCAGCGTAGCCCACGTGTGATGAAGCTGCGAAACCTCGCACTAGCACAGAAAAAGCGGGAGAGCCTGTAGGCCCAGCTAGGCCTGCCCCGCTGTAGCTGCAGCCAACACCAGGCCTGGAGGGGAAGAAAAAGAGAGAACCTGGCAAACTTACAACCATCTGCCCAGAGGAACCTGAGGCCATGGCAGGGCGCCCAAGGTCCATGGGGGAGCACTGCTTGAGTTAAGCCTTGAAAATGGTTTGGACTAGAGAGGCCACAGTGGTAGGGAGTAGCCCAGGGCAGTGGACTGAGACTCTCTGCCGGGAGCTCCCTATTTGGGGACTGCTTCACACGTGGCCCTGGGCTGGGACCCAGTGGAGAGGGAGCACCTGGGTCCCTTAAGGACTGAGACACCTTGGCCAGGGCAGCAAGGGGCTGGAAGGCAGGTGTGTCAACCACTAGGCTGCCCGACCCTCCAAGCACCCTCTTACACCTTCTGAAATTGCTTTAAGAAGTGGTCTACTGTCCTATCAGTTCAGGAAACACGAAATGTCATCCAGTGAGGGAGTTTCTAGTGGGTCCTGCAGGGATCTGTTCTTGCCTCAGTGCCATTCAATGCCCTGTATCAGTGATCTGGAAGAAAATATAAAATCGGTACTGGTAAAACTGGAGCTGCCGCAAAATAGGGGCTTGGCAAATCATGCTGGGGACGGGTCGTTCATCCAGAGCAGTCAGGATCAGTTGGTAAGTTGCACTCATTGGAGGCCCTGAGGATATTACATGGGCCACAGCCCTGTGCTGACTGGACTGCAGGCAGGTCCTTTGCTTTCAGTTCCAACTCCCACTGCTTCAGATCTATCAATGGGGAGTCAGGTTGTGAAGACCCCCTTCTGGATGGGAAACCAGGTCTTCAGGACACCCTGCTGCTGCCTCTGCTGCTGCCTTTGTCACTCTCAGACCCTCTTGGAACCCTGCATGGGTCTGGAACCTGCTTCTTGGACTGATCATCCTTCTCCAGCCCTGCAATCCGCTGCGCCTCGTTGAGCTTCCCAACGCTTAACTCTCTCTCCCTGCACTGGTTTGCAATGCCCTTCTTAGGGAGGTGGTTATACACCATTTTCTTGCTGCTTCCTCTAACTAGCCTGGTTTTACTGCTGCAAAATGCTGCTGGAGCATTCAGCTTCGCCACCACCTGTCATTGACCCACAGGATTGGTGCTATGGCCCCAGCTTTTGAACAGTCCTCGAGGAACCCTTCAGTGTGCTAGACCCCCCAAAGGATCTCACGCTTCCTCCTGCCTAAGCCACGTTGCTTCACCGCCTCCTTACACCGGATCTCTGGGCCTGCAATACTTCTGCTTCACGCCATGAGCGCCATTCAGCAAGTTCAACTGAGATAGACCCCAGTAGAGATGTGTACACTCCGCAGGGATTAATGCACCTTGCCAGCATCTGCAGTGACATTCTCACAGCGCTGCCAGAACAGTCGGGTTTATTAGTCAATGGCAATGCAGCATAGGAAGTCCTTAGGTTAGCAGAGAGAAGTGAAGGTTAGAGCCCAGTCAAGCTCTACTGAACCCCATTGTTCAAGCTCTGTCTGTCTCTCCAGCTGACCTCCTCCTTAGACTCCAGGTGAGACCCCTGACTCTGCCCAGCAGCCAGCACTTATCCCCCACCTCACACCTCTGCTGTATCTAAGCTGGGGAAATGCCACTCCGCCTCCCTGCAGAGAGGTGGGGAAGTCCCTGTCCCTCTGGGGCATTGCTTGCTATGTGTCAGTGTCGGGGCGATTGGATCTACTCTTCTATCTTGAGAGAGAGGCTCTATTGATGTGAGGACCAAGACCCAGACAGCCGAGCGACACCCAGATCTGTCTCTTCACCTGCCCTGAGAACAAGCAGCTCATTCCCACCCCCTGGGTAACAGTGCAGCACACAGAATGCAAACAAGACTCAAAAATATTACAAAAACTTCCCACTCACCACACCTTCCAGGGGAGAAAATTCTGTGTACCAAAGGGGGACTCTTTAATGTAGGGGGAAAGGCAGAACAAGAGCCGATGGCTGGAAGAGTAAACCAAACCCATTCAAATGAGAAATCAGGCGCACGTTGTTATCAGAGTGGGGGATTAGCCCTTGGAACAAACTCCCAAGGGAAGCGGTGGACTCGCCATCTCTCGATGCCTTCAAATCCAGACTGGTGCCTTTCTGGCGGGTGCTTTAGTCAAACACAAGTTACTGGGCTCAGTCTGGGGCAACTGGGTGAGGTTCCCTGGCTTGTGCTATACAGGAGGTTAGGTGAGATAAACTAATGGTCCTGTGTGACCTTAAAATATGAGTCTCGGAACCAAGAGCGCAGGTCACATTTATGAGATGGACTTCGGGATCATGCTAGACAGCCTGCTGAACATGAGCTCCAGGTGCGATGCTGGAGCTGAGAGTAGCTGTGATCCTTGGATGGATGCGCAGGGCAATACTGAGTAGGAGTGAAGAGGTGGTGTTACCACTGTCTGTGGCATTAATGGGACCGGTACTGTATGTTGGGTCCAATTCTGGGGTCCACACTTCCAGAAGGATGTTGATAAATTGGAAAGGGGTTCAGAGAAGAGCTACACCAGTGATCTGAGGTCTGGAAAACCGGCCTGACACTGAGAGGCTGAAGAAGCCTAAACTGTTTAGTTTACGTGAGAGATGACTGGACCGTTGTCCAGTTACCTGCCGGGGGAGGCGATTGTTGTTAGCCAGGAGTTCTTCAATCTAACGAAGGCGAAGCACCCTCCAGTGACTGGAAGCTGAATCTAGACTCATTCAGACTTGAAATAAGGTGCAGTGAGCATAAGGAGCCACTGGACCAAGTTCCCTAGGGCCGTGGTGTATTCTCCATCCCTTAGCTGCCCAGGCTGCGCACAAAGACACCTTCCCCCCGCCCCGGCACGCTGCAGATCAAGCGGGAAGTGTGCTTGATGCAGGAATCCCTGCGGGGTGGGGGGAGGGGGTCCTCTGGCGCTCGCGCTGCAGAAAGTCAGACTAGATGGTCCGAATGGCTCATCCGTGACACAGAACTCTCCCTTACTTTCGCTGCGCACACAACTTCCTCCCTTGGCAATCCCAGCCCTTGCCCCTCAGGCTCCCTTCTCCGTGCAGAATGAGGCTCTGTCTCCACATGCATGTTCAGAGCCCCCCAGGGCCTTTGACTGGCACTGCCCCTGCAGGCTGTTCACTGCTTTACTCTCTTCTTTTCTATATTCTGTTCTTCCTACCCTGTCAGCCGGTGAGTACAGTGATGCTTGGAGTGACCCCGTGTGTCTGCCCCAGCATGAGCCTTGGTCACAGCCCGCGTGTGTGCATGTGCCCGAATGGCACTAGGTTCCACTCGGTGTGAGCACCGAGTGACGCAGCTGGGGTGGGTGGGAGTGGGGCAGGGTGTGGGACACAACACGTGCTTTAGGTGAGAGGGACTAGGGCTGTGTTTGCCGGTGCATGTGAGAGCACGTGCCAGGGGTGTGCTCTCTGTGCGCATGCATACTGATGTGCACGCATTCTGCGTGACACAGGTAGGGGTGTGCTCAATGTGTGTGCACTACATATGTGTGTCCACGCATGCTCCTGGTGACATAGGCCTAGGTGTGTGCTGTGTGTGCACGCACTCCCTGTGACATGGGTCTGGGAGAGTGCTGTGTGTTCACGCACTTCTGGTGACGTGGGTCTGGGAGGGTGCTGTGTGCTCACACACTCCCTGTGACGTGGGTCTGGGAGGGTGCTGTGTGCGCACGCGTTCCAGGTGACGTGGGACTGGGAGGGTGCTGTGTGCGCACCCGTTCCAGGTGACGTGGGACTGGGAGGGTGCTGTGTGCGCACCCGTTCCAGGTGACGTGGGACTGGGAGGGTGCTGTGTTTCACGCGCTCCCTGTGACGTGGGTCTGGGAGGGTGCTGTGTGCGCACGCGTTCCAGGTGACGTGGGTCTGGGAGGGTGCTGTGTTTCACGCACTCCCAGTGACGTGGGTCTGGGAGGGTGCTGTGTGTGCCCGCGTTCCAGGTGACGTGGGTCTGGGAGGGTGCAGCTGTGATGGAGTAGGGGCTGTCTGTGTGGGGGTTGGGAGAGCCAGGGAGGATTTTGGGTGAGGGACAGGTATTCAGCCTGTAACCTGAGCTAGGCAGGGGGGAGGGAAGGTCAACACCTTTGCCCGGGGAGCTAAACAAAGGCAGAGAGCCGAGTGGAGAGGGTTGGGTCAGTTTCGGTTTGGGAGCTGGGTGGTGGGTTTACAGGGGATCCTATGCTGGAATCCAGACACCCTGAACCCCCAGAAAGGCCAGATTGAGAGGTCCTGACTCTGGCCACGAGCTCTGCTGTATCCTGTGCTCCTGTTGCCCAATAAACCTTCTGTTTTACTGGCTGGCTGAGAGTCACTGTGAGTCCCAGGAAGAGGGGGGCAGGGCCGGACTCCCCCACACTCCGTGACAGCAGCGTGTGCCCACGGTTTGGCCCAGCAGCTGCAGAGCCAGGCTGGGCATGTGAAGAGCTGGGCCCCAGCTGCAGTGCGGGAGCCTAGCATCTCCTGCAATGTGCTGTTTGCACTCATGTGGCGGCTTGGCACCTGCCTGGCCAGATCTCAGCGCCTCCAGGTGTGGGACCAGCAGCCTTCCCTGGCATGCAGACAGACCGGGATGGGGGAGGGAACTGTCTCTCAGCTCCAGGAACCCAGGGCAGGGGAGGTCAAATGACTCCGGAGGAAAGGATTCTGGATTGGGTAATTCCACCGTGGAGGAAGGGGGCATCACCTTAACCTGTGGCACTCACCACCACAAGGTGTCACTGAGACCACCAGCTCAGCAGGGTTCAGGAAATGATCAGCCATTTCAGTGGAGAATGAGACCAACTATAGTCACTGTAGAAAGGGTTAAAACAATGGACATGATACCTCAGTGCACAAGCCAGCCCCACCTGCCAGGAGTAGGGGAAACTCCCCTACAGGCCTGTCATTCCAGAATGGCCACTGAGAGGTTCTTGTGGTAGCTGGTTCTAGGCACTGTTAGAGACCAAAGACAGGGGTAGATGGGCCCCTGGGCTGCCAGTTCCTGTTCCAAATGGTATTATTCTGGGGAACAAGAGGATAGCCCCTGCGGGTAGGGAGGGTGGGAGTTGGCACAACCCTAGGTTTGTGAAAGGCCCTGGATGGAGTAACGCCAGATATTGCCAGCCATGTCCCTTGGGGGGCTCTCTCTCTCTGGGGATACAGCCTGCCTCTGCTCACAGTCCTCTCCCTCCCCAGATTCTGCAGAAGCCGAGTCACGAGCTGAAGCAGCAGCTGGCTGGATATTCCAAGCGGGTGGCTGGTTCCGTCACCGAGCTCATCCAGGCTGCAGAAGCCATGAAAGGTAAAGTCCAGCTCCCGAGCTGTGGTCACTCTTTGGTCACTGGCTCCATCTCAATGGCTAGGATCTCAGCTGGGACTCTGACCCAGTGCTTGGGAGGGAGTTGGGTGTCAGTAAGAGGAGCCGAAAAAGGCCACCATGGCTAAATGACAGAATAAAAGAGGCGATTAGAGGCAAAAAGGTGCCCTTTAAAAGCTGAGTCCAATCCTAGCGAGGACAATAGAAAGGAGCATCACGCAGGCAAGTCAGGTGTAGAAGTACAACAGGGCAGGCCAAGACAGAGTTTGAATTAAAACTAGCGAAGAGCACAAAGACTAGCAGCAAAACAAACAAACAAATTCAATACATGCGAAACAGGAAGCTGCCAAACCATCAGCGGGGCCACTGGACGAGCGAGGCGCTAAAGGTGCACTCACAGAAGACAAGGCTGTTGCGGAAAAGCTGAATGAATTCTCTGTATTGGTCTTTACTGCAGAGGATGGGTGGGAGATTCCCACACCTGAGCCATTCTTTTTAGGTGACAGATCTGAGGAACTGTCCCAGAATGAGGAGTCAGATGACATCCCTAGGGTACAATCTGGACTGTTAAATAGCTGTGTCTCCTCAATTCTCCAGCCTGGGTGCCTTTTACACTGCTTCGCTGTGAGAGCAACCACTGCTGGTCTGTTCACACACAGCCTCCAGCATGTAAACCACTCCCAGCTCTACTGTGTGAGTGCTGTAGCCAGCACCCATGAATTACTCTGCAGGGCAACACTAGCAAACTCCCAGTCCCAGACTTCCCCCAGAAATGTGCAGCTTGTACTGCCCAGCTCTCTGCTTCTGGACAACACAGGCTCATAGAAAGTCTGTCATTTCATGAATAGAAAATGATGTGCACAAATCCTGTTAGCACAAATGGTTTTTCCCCATACACGCTGGTTTAGATAAAACAATAAAATGAGTTTATTAACTACAGAAAGATAGATTTTTAGTGATTACAAGGGATGAGGCATAAAAGTCAGGATTGTTTACAAAGAAATAAAAGATAAAATGTAATTAACACCTAACTTAACAAGCTAAGTGAATTCAAAGCAAAAAGTCTTTCTCACTACATGTTTCAGCAGTCTTAGTGGCAGAATCTTTCAGTTAGGATCCCTCCCACCGTCCAATGGTGCTTCCTTTGTCCTTCAAGTGTTCTCAGTACCATGAATAGAGGTATCAGGAGAGATGATTTGGGCTGTCTGTTCCCCATTCTTATATCTTTTCCTCTTCTTTGAGAATCATCTCCAGCTGGGATTCAGGGGACAGAAAGTCTGGGGAGATGGCAACTTATTTGCCAAGCTATATATTTGCTATAAATTTCTCACTCACACTCTTTTTCCTCAAAAGAATGGCCACTTAACCAGGTCCTAATCCATTTGATTTTGTTGACACCTGGCTGAAGCATCAGTTTGCCTTTTGTCTTTGAGGAACTGTTTTGTGCCTGCTTTTCTAAACTTGGAATATGTCTCAGTAATGTTAAACGCTAGAATCTTATAACTTTACATACAATGTTGCCGTGCATATTTTACCAGAACAATAATGATCAGCAACTTATGAGTTTTCAAATGATCCCTTACAAGGCATACTTTGTACAAAATCCATGATAGCTTTGTAAAAAGGGCGAACATGGGGATACAGACTGTCATAGTTAGTAGAGGGGTTTTTCGAACAAATTGATAAATTAAACAGTAAAAGGTCCCCAGGACAGATGGTATCACCCAAGAGTTCTGAAGGAACTCAAATATGAAATTGCAGAACTAACAACTGTGGTGTGTAACCTATCACATCAATCAGCCTCTGTACCAAATGACTGGGAGATAGCTAATGTGGCACCAATTTTTAAAAAAGACTCCAGAGTCAATCCCGGCGATTACAGGCCAGTAAGCCTGACTTCAGTACCAGGCAAATTGGCTGAAACTACAGTAAAGAACAGAATTATCAGGCACATAGATTAACACAATATGTTGGGGAAGGGTCAACCCGGCTTTTGTAAAGGGAAGTCATGCCTCACCAATCTATTAGAATTCTTTGAGGGGGTCAAACAAACATGGACAAAGGTGATCCAGTTGATGATAGTGTCATTCGGACTTTCAGGAAGCCTTTGACAAAAGCTCTTACGCAAAGGAAGCTGTCATGGGGTAAGAGGGAAGGTCCTCTCATGGATTTAAATTCTAGGACTGGAAGGGACCTCGAGAGGTCATCGAGTCCAGTCCCCTGCCCTCATGGCAGGACCAAATACTGTCTAGACCATCCCTGATAGACATTTATCTAACCTACTCTTAAATATCTCCAGAGATGGAGATTCCACAACCTCTCTAGGCAATTTATTCCAGTGTTTAACCACCCTGACAGTTAGGAACTTTTTCCTAATGTCCAACCTAAATCTCCCTTGCTGCAGTTTAAGCCCAGTGACTGCTTAAAAGACAGGAAACAAAGGGTAGGAATAAATGGTCAGTTTTCACAATGGCAAAAGGTTAATTGTGAGTGTGATGGGTTGGATCACAGAAACCCCCTTGGGGCTGCCAACAGTGCACCAAGACTACTTCTGCCCCTGCTTTCCTGCTAGCCTGGGAGCCCTGCCTGGTTGTGCCAGACACACTTGTCAGCCACAAACACAGACCCACAAATTGCAAGCTTAACTGAAAGCAGCTTAAGAAGTGTTCCTGTCTTTAACACTCAGATGTCCAACTCTCAATGGAGTCCAAACCCCAAATAAATCAGTTTTACCCGGTATAAAGCTTATGCAGGGTAAACTCATAAATTGTTTGCCCTCTATAACACTGATAGAGGGATATGCACAGCTGTCCCCTGTCCCCGCCCCGGTATTAATACATACTCTGGGTTAAATAATAAGTAAAAAGTGGTTTTATTAAATACAGAAAGTAGGATTTAAGTGGTTCCAAGTAGTAACAGACAGAACAAAGTGAATTACCAAGCAAAATAAAATAAAACACGCAAGTCTATGCCTAATACAGTAGGAAAACTGAATACAGATAAAACCTCACCCTCAGAGGTGTTCCAGTAAGCTTTCTTTTGCAGACTAGTCTCCTTCTGGTCTAGGCCCAGCAATCACTCTCACCCCCTATAGTTACTGTCCTTTGTCCTAGTTTCTTTCAGGCATCGTTTGGGGGTGGAGAGGCTCTCTCTTGAGCCAGCTGAAGACAAAATGGAGGGGTCTCCCCGGAGTTTAAATAGACTTTCTCTTGTGGGTGGAGACCCCTCCCTCCCCCTGTGTAGAATCCAGCTACAAAATGGCGTTTTGGAGTCACATGGGCAAGTCACATGTCCATGCATGACTGAGTTCCTTACCAGCCAAGCCACATTCCTGGGAAAGCTTAGATGTGGATTGGTGCCTCCAACTTCATTGTTAGCTTAAGGGCTTCTTGGTTGGGCACTTACTGAGAATAGCCTTTCCTCAGGAAGCTGACCACTGCTTCACTGAGGCTACTTCAAATTAAACAAGTACACGGCCAGTATTCATAACGTGGGGTACAACAATGACACATGCACATAAATAGGATGAATAGATTCAGTAGATCATAACCTTTACAGAGATATGTTACATGGCATATGTAGCATTAAACATATTCCAGTTATGTCATATATACATTCATAAGCATATTTCCATAAAGCCTTATAGAGTACAGCGTCACAGTGGGGTGTCTCAGATATCTGTACTTGAACTTGAGCTGTTCAATGTATTCATAAATGGTGGAAAAATTTGCAGATGATACAAAATTACTCAAGATAGTTAAGTCTAAAGCTGACTGCAGAGTCCAAAGGGATCTCACAAAACTGGGTGACTGGGCAACAAAATGGCAGATGAAATGTTAAAGTAATGCACATTGGAAAACATCATCCCAACTATCCATAGAAAGTGCTGGGATCTAAATTAGCTGTTACCACTCAAGAAAGATCTTGGAGTCCTTGTGGATAGTTCTCTGAAAACATCCACTCAATGTGCAGTGGCAGTCAAAAAAGTGAACAGAATGTTGGGAATCCTTAAGAAAGGGATAGATAATAAGACAGGAAATATCATATTGCCCCTATATAAATCCATGGTATTCCCACATCTTGAATACTGCATGCAGATGTGGTCACCCCATCTCAAAAAAAGATATATTGGAACTGGAAAAGTTACAGAAAAGGGCAACAAAAATTATTAAGGGTATGGAACAGCTTCCATATGAGGATCGATATGACTGTTCAGCTTGGAAAAAATACAGCTAAGGGGAGATATGATTAAGGTCTATAAAATCATGAATGTTGTGGAGGAAGTGTTGTAACACAAGAACTAGGGGTCACCAAATGAAATTTATAGACAACAGGTTTAAAACAAACATAAGGAAGTATTTCTTCACACAACACACTGTCAACCTGTGGAACTCTTTGCCAGGCGATGTTGGGAAGGCCAAAAGTATAAGTGGGTTCAATAAAGAGCTAGATAAGTTCATGGAGATATACCTATCTCATAGAGCTGGAAGTGGCTCAGAAAGATCATTGAGTCCAGTCCCCTGCCTTCACTAGCAGGACCAAGTGCTGATTTTGCCCCAGATCCCTAAGTGGCCCCCTCAAGGATTGAACTCACAACCCTGGGTTTAGCAGGCCAATGCTCAAACCACTGAGCTATCCCTCCCCTGAAGCATAATCCTCTACACCTTGAATGATAGGTCCATCAATGGCTATTAGGCAGGATGGACAGGGATGGTGTCCCTAGCCTCTGTTTGCCAGAAGCTGGGAATGGACAACAGGGGATGGTCACTTGATGATTCCCTGTTCTGTTCATTCCCTCTGGGGCACCTGGCACTGGCCACTGTTGGCAGACAGGACAATGGGCTGGATGGGCCTTTGGTCTGACCCAGTGTGGCCATTGTTATGTTCCTGTGATTCTCTCCCCAGCTCTGGGAGGGCAGTGGGATCTAGTGGGTTAGAGCAGGGGGGCTGGGAGCCAGGATTCTGGGGTCCTATCTCCAGCCCCTGGTGCTGCGGGGTCTGGCTTGTGTTCTCAGGAATGGTTTCTCAGTCCCACGTCTTGGTTGTATCCACCACAGGGACTGAGTGGGTCGACCCAGAGGATCCCACGGTCATTGCTGAGAATGAGCTGCTGGGAGCAGCAGCTGCCATTGAGGCTGCAGCCAAGAAACTGGAGCAGCTGAAGCCAAGGGCCAAACCCAAGGTACGGCTGCCCTGCCCCCACCTGCACCTGGCTTGGCAGACCAGGATCTGGTCCTGGGGCCTCACCAGTTCCTGCCAGGCCCTCTGGAGGCTGCTGTGCCCTGACCAGGCCAAGGGCTCCCCCGTCAACATCTGTGGCTCCAAGGCCTTCACAGCGGGGAGAGCTGGGCTGAACCCCCTCCCCAGGGACAGCTCTCCAGTGTCACTCGCTCCTGCTGCCCTCTCCCCCGGCACCACAGGGCTCCCTCCCTAGGTCACAATGCTGTCTGTTCCTTCTCCCAGGTTCCCCTCCATCCATCTGTGTTGTCCCCTTCCACTTCTCAGCACAGCTCTCCTCCCACCTGTCCCTGGCGCTCCCCTCCTCTCCCACCAGGGCTCACACCCTCTGTCTCCATCTGCAGCAGGCGGACGAGAGTCTCAACTTTGAGGAGCAAATCTTGGAGGCTGCGAAATCCATCGCTGCTGCAACCAGTGCCCTGGTGAAGGCAGCCTCAGCGGCCCAGAGAGAGCTGGTGGCTCAAGGAAAGGTAATGCCGCCGGGCAGGGAAGAGGCCATGAGAGCTGTGGCACTTGCTACTGGAGGAGCCGGGCCAGGCTCTGAGCCCCACTCTGGGTATTGCACAAACGTCCTCTCCAAGCACAATCACAGCACGATGCTGGGGCATGAAGGGTTAGTGCGGTCCTTGGGTATACAAACCGGGCAGCAGGGAGGGAATTTTCCCTCTGCACACAGCACTGGTGAGACCAGCACTGATCCTGTGCCCAGGTCTGGTGCCCACAGTTCAAGAAGGATGTTGACAAACTGCAGAGGGCTCAGAGAAGAGCCACGCGAATGATCAGGGGAATAGAAGACCTGCTCAGAGAGCTCAGTCTGTTTAGCCTCTCAACAAGGTTCCTAAGTGGTAGGGGACTTACCCACAGTGGGTCAATACCGCCAGGAAGAACAAATATTTGATAATAGAGGGTGTGGCAGGTCCCCCCAGGCCATCTGGAACTTGGATATAACTGATCCCTCTGTCTTACCAATCTGGGTTCTCTCTTGCACTGTAACATTGTGACAAACTGCAAAGTCCTCCAAGCTTGGGCTCTCACCAACACCCACAAGCAGGGACCCTGTGACGGGTTGGATCACAGAAACCCCCCTGGAAGCTGCTAACTGATGTGCCAAGACTACTTCTGCCCCTGCCTTCCCTGCCAGCTCAGGACTCCAGCACCCTGTCTTGCTGAGCCAGACACTCCCGTCTGCTCCAACAAAGACTCAGGGTCTGAATTACTTGCCCCAAAGCTGCAGGTTACCTGAAAGCAGCTCACAGAAGTGTGCTTGTCTTTAACACTCAGATGTCCAACTCCCAATGGGATCTAAACCCAAATAAATCGGTTTTACCCTGTATAAAGCTTATGCAGGGTAAACTCATAAATTGTTCAGCCTCTAGAACACTGATAGAGAGATATACACAGCTGTTTGCTCCCCCAGGTATTAACACATACTCTGAATTAATTAATAAGTAAAAAGTGATTTTATTAAATACAGAAAGTTGGATTTAAGTGGTTCCAAGTAGTAACAGACAGAACAAAGTAAGTCACCAAGCAAAATAAAATAAAATGCGCAAATCTATTTCTAATCAAACTGAATACAGATAATATCCTCACCAGTTCCAGAATGCTCCCTTTTACAGACTAATCTCCTTTTAGCCTGGGTCCAGCAATCACTCACACCCCTGCAGTTACTGTCCTTTGTTCCAGTTTCCTTCGAGTATCCTGGGGGGTGGAGAAGCTCCCTCTTTAGCCAGCTGAAGACCAAGTGGAGGGGTCTCCCAAGGGTTTAAATAGACTTTCTCTTCTGGGTAGACACCGCTGCCTCCCCCTGTGTAGAATCCAGTCACAAAATGGGATTTGGAATCATGGGCAAGTCACATGCCCATGCATGACTCAGGACTTGCAGGTAGCAGTAGTAACATGCTACTTTGAACGTCCTCAGGTAGACTTCTTATGGCTCTTATGTCTGTTAAGTGCTTCCTGATTGAGCACTTAACTTGCACATTCCTTTCCCAAGAAGTGACCAAATGCTTGATTTCTAAGTAGCCTTAGTTAGAACAAGTATACAGCCAATGTTCATAACTTTGAACACACAAATGGTGCCTGCATACAACTAGGATGAACGTAACCCGTAGATCATAACCTTTACATAGATGAGTTACGTGGCATATGTAGCAAAACCCTATTCCAGTTACATCATACATACATTTATAAGCACCCTCCCCCATAAAGCCTTATGGGGTACACTGTCACAGACCCCACCCAGCTGTGTTCATGAATGCTCCGGCCAGCTACTCATGAACCCACAAGATACCCCCCAGCTCTTCAGCCTAGGACCCCAGAGCTGTACCGTCCTGCTCTGGCCAAAACCCGACCAGCATGAATTTATTACCCAGTCCAACACTTCTACAAAAGAAAGTGGATGTGCACTAGCTCTTCTTTGTGAGCTGAGATTTATCCCTTTTGCACTTCAAACAACACACCGTGTTTTAGGTAAAATATAAGAGAGATTTATTAGCTACAGAAAGAGAGCTTTGAAGTGATCAAACAGATCAAAGTAAACTACCATAAGAAATAAAATAAAACCACAATCTAAGCCTAATATACTAGATAGGATTTGAACTAAGCTGCGTCTCACCCTGTTACATAGTATAAACAGTCCACCAAGGTTTTCTACACCAACAGGCTTCCTTCTTTCCTGCCTGGGACCAGCAATTCTCCCAGTTCAGTCTTTGTTCCTCAGGTGTCATTCCCTCCTTTTAGATCTTTTTCCAGCTTGCTGGAAAGATCTTTTGCTATGACCTGGGTCAACAGTTCCCATTGTGTAGTGCTGCCTCTGAGAGGTTTCTATTTTATGCAGTTCCTGAAGTAATCCTTGTCAGTGTGTGTATTTCCTCAATAAGAACATATGAATGGTCATACTGGGTCAGACCAAAGGTCCATCTAGCCCAGTATCCTGCCTTCTGACAGTGGCCAGTGCCAGGTGCCCCAGAGAGAATGAACATAACACGTAATCTGGGGCCAGTTTTGTTCAATATCTTCATTAATGATCTGGAGGATGGCGTGGACTGCACCCTCAGCAAGTTTGCAGATGACACTAAACTGGGAGGAGTGGTAGATATGCTGGAAGGTAGGGATAGGATACAGAGGGACCTAGACAAATTAGAGGATCGGGCCAAAAGAAATCTGATGAGGTTCAACAAGGACAAGTGCAGAGTCCTGCACTTAGGATGGAAGAATCCCATGCACTGCTACAGACTAGGGACCGAATGGCTAGTGTGACAGATCCAAACCAGTGGGGTACAGGAGTCTGGTAGAGGGCAAATATACTGGTCACTGGATGAGTAGTTTTCTGTTCCCTGAGAGTCCAGAGCAGGGGCTGCACTAGAGTAATCGGGAACCTGCTAGAACCAATTCAAGCAGACAGGCTGATTAGATCACCTGCAGCCAATCAAGGCAGGCTAATCAGGGCACCTGGGTTTAAAAAGGAGCTCACTCCAGTCAGGTGAGGAGGAGCCAGAGGAGAGGAAGTGCATGTGAGGAGCTGGGAGCAAGAGGCACAAGGAGCTGAGCGTGAGAGGCTGTGCTGCTGGAGGACTAAGGAGTACAAGCGTTATCAGACACCAGGAGGAAGGTCCTGTGGTGAGGACAAAGAAGGTGTTTGGAGGAGGCCATGGGGAAGTAGCCCAGGGAGGTGTAGCTGTCATGCAGCTGTTGCAGGAGGCACTATAGACAGCTGCAATCCACAGGGCCCTGGGCTGGAACCCGGAGTAGAGGGCGGGCCCGGGTTCCCCCCAAACCTACCAACTCCGGATCAGACACAGGAGAAGTTGACCCAGACTGTGGGGAAAATCACTGAGGTGAGCAAATCTGCCAATAAGCGCAGGACCCACCAAAGTAGAGGAGGAACTTTCTCACACTAGGCAGCCGTTCTGCAGAAAAGGACCTAGGGGTTACAGTGGACGAGAAGCTGGATATGAGTCAGCAGTGTGCCCAAGAAGGCTAACAGCATTTTGGGCTGTATGAGATGGGGCATTGCCAGCAGATCGAGGGACCTGATCATTCCCCTCTATTCGACACTGGTGAGGCCTCATCTGGAGTACTGTGTCCAGTTTTGGGCCCCACACTACCAGAAGGATGTGGAAAAATTGGAAAGAGTCCAGTGGAGGGCAACAAAAATGATTAGGGGGCTGGAGCACATGACTTATGAGGAGAGGCTGAGGGAACTGGGATTGTTTAGTCTGCAGAAGAGAAGAATGAGGTGGGATTTGATAGCTGCTTTCAACTACCTGAAAGGGGGTTCCAAAGAGGATGGATCTAGACTGTTCTCAGTGGTAGAAGATGACAGAACAAGGAGTAATGGTCTCAAGTTGCAGAGGGGGAGGTTTAGGTTGGATATTAGGAAAAACTTTTTCACTAGGAGGGTGGTGAAGCACTGGAATGGGTTACCTAGGGAGGTGGTGGAATCTCCTTCCTTAGAGGTTTTTAAGGTCAGGCTTGACAAAGCCCTGGCTGGGATGATTTAGTTGGGAATTGGTCCTGCTTTGAACAGGTGGTTGGACTAGATACCTCCTGAGGTCCCTTCCAACCCTGAGATTCTATGATTCTAATCACCAAGTGAGCCAAAGTGGCTGAAGACCCTAACCCTGTCACCCATTCCCAGCTTCTGGCAAACAGAGGCTAGGGACACCATCCCTGCCCATCCTGGCTAATAGCCATTGATGGACCTCTCCTCCATGAATGTATCTGGTTCTTTTTTTAACCCTGTTATAGTCTTGGCCTTCACAACATCCTCTGGCAAGGAGTTCCACAGGTTGACTGTGCAGTGTGTGGGGAAAAAAACACTTCATTTTGTTTGTTTTAAACCTGCTCCCTATTAATTTCATTTGGTGACCCTTAGTCTTGTGTTATGAGGAGGAGTAAAGAATACTTTTTCTCTACACCAGTCATGATTTTATAGACCTCAATCATATTCCCCCCCACTCCAGTCGTCTCTTTTCCAAGCTGAAAAGTCCCAATCTTATTAATCTCTCCTCATATGGAAGCCATTCCACATCCCTAATCATTTTTGTTGCCCTTTTCTGAACCTTTTCCAATTCCAATATTTTTTTTGGAGATGGGGTGACCACATCTGCATGCAGTATTCAAGATGTGGCCATACCAGGGATTTATATAGAGGCAATATGATATTTTCTGCCTTTTTATCTATCACTTTCTTAATGATTCCCAACATTCTGTTTGCCTTTTTGACTGCCACTGCATATTGAGTGGATGTTTTCAGAGAACTATCCACAGTGACTCCAAGATCTCTTTCTTGAGTGGTAACAGCTAATTTAGATCCCATCATTTTATATGAATAGTTGGGATTATGTTTTCCAATGTGCATTGCTTTGCATTTATCAACATTGAATTTCACCTGCCATTTTGTTATCCAGTCACCCAGTTTTGAGAGATCCTTTTGTAGCTCATCACAGTCTACCTGGGACTTAACTATCTTGAATAGTTTTGTATCATCTATAAATTTTGCCACCTCACTGTTTACCCCTTTCTCCAGATCATTTATGAATATGCTGAATAGGACTGGTCCCAGTACAGACCCCTGGGGGACACCACTATTTACCTCTCTCCATTCTGAAAACTCACCATTGATTCCTGCCCTTTGTTTCCTGTCTTTTAACCAGTTACCAATCCATGAGAGAAACTTCCCTCTTATCCCGTGGCAGCTTACTTTGCTTAAGAGCCTTTGGTGAGGGACCTTGTCAAAGGCTTTTCGAAAATCTAAGTACACTAGATCCACTGGGTCCCCCTTGTCCACATGTTTGTTGACTCCCTCAAAGAATTCTAGTAGATTGGTGAGGCATGATTTCCCTTTACAAAAACAATGTTGATTCTTCCCCAACAAATTATGTTCATCTATGTTTCTGACAATTCTGTTCTTTACTATGGTTTCAACCAGTTTGCTCGGTACTGAGATCAGGCTTTCCAGCCTGTAATTGCCAGGATCACCTCTGGAGCCCTTTTTAAAAATTGTCGTCACCTTAGCTATCCTCCAGTCATTTGGTATAGAAGCCGATTTAAATGTTAGGTTACAAACTAACTTAGTAGTTCTGCAGTTGCACATTTGAGTTCCTTTAGAACTCTTGGGTGAATACTGTCTGGTCCTGGTGACTAGGTATGTCAAGTGATTAAAAAAATTAATCTTGATTAATCGTGCAATTAAAAACATTAATTGCAGTTAATTGCATGATTAATTGCACTGTTAAAGAATAACAGAAAACCATTTATATATTTTTGGATGTTTTCTACATTTTCAAATATATTGATTTCAATTACCACACAGAATGCAAAGTGTACAGTGCTTTATATTATTTTTTTATTACAAATATTTGCACAGTAAAAAACAGAAGATAAAGCATTTTTCAGTTTACCTAATAAAAATAATGTGCTGCAATCTCTTTATCGTGAAAGTTGAACTTAAAAATGTAAAATTATGTACAAAAAAACCCTGCATTCAAAAATAAAACAATGTAAAACTTTAGTGCCTACAAGTCCACTCCATCCTACTTCTCATTCAGCCAGTCGCTCAGACAAACAAGTTTGTTCACATTTGCAGGAGATAATGCTGCCTGCTTCTTGTTTACAATGTCACCTGAAAATGAGAACAGGCATTTGCGTGGCACTGTTGTAGCCAGCATCACAAGGTATTTACATGCCAGATGCACTAAGGATTCATATGTCCCTTGATGCTTCAACCACCCTTCCAAAGGACATGCATCTATGTCTGTAACGGTTTCTGCTTGATAATGATCCAAAACAGTGCGGACCGACGTATGTCCATTTTCATCATCTGAGTCAGATGCCACCAGCAGAAGGTTGATTTTCTTTTTTTGGTGGTTCAGTTCTATAGTTTCCGCATCAGAGTGTTGCTCTTTTAAGACTTCAGAAAGCTTGCTCCACACCTCGTCCCTCTCAGATTTTGGAAGGCACTTCAGATTCTTATATCTTGGGTCGAGGGCTGTAGCATCTTTAGAAATCTCATGTTCTTTTGTCAGATTTGCAGTGAAAATGTTCTTAAAATGAACAACATGTGCTGGGTCATCATCCGAGACTGCTATAACATGAATTTATGGCAGAATGTGGGTAAAACAGAGCAGGAGAAATACAATTCTCCCCCAAGGAGTTCAGTCACAAATTTAATTAATGCATTATTTTTTTAACGAGCGTCATCAGCATGAATGCATGTCCTCTGGAATGGTGGCTGAAGCATGAAGGGGCATACAAATGTTTAGCATATCTGGCATGTAAATACCTTGCAATGCCAGCTACAAAAGTGTCATGCAAACGCCTGTTCTCACTTTCAGGTGACATTATAGATAGGAAGTGGGCAGCATTAAACAAGCTTATTTGTCTTAGCAATTGGCTGAACAAGAAGTAGGACTGACTGGACTTGTAGGCTCTAAAGTTTTACATTGTTTTGGGTTTTTTGAGTGCAGTTACGTAACAAAAAAATCTACATTTGTAAGTTGCACGTTCACGATAAAGAGATTGCACTACAGTACTTGTATGAGGTGAATTGAAAAATACTATTTCCTTGTTTATCATTTTTACAGTGTAAATATTTGTAATAAAAATAATATAAAGTGAGCACTGTACACTTTGTATTCTATGCTGTAATTGAAATCGGTATATTTGAAAATGTAGAAAAACATACAAAAATATTTAATAATTTGCTATTGGTATTCTATTGTTTAACAGTGCAATTAAAAGTACAATTAATCAAGATTTGGGGGAGGGATAGCTCAGTGGTTTGAGCATTGGCCTGCTAAACCCAGGGTTGTGAGTTCAATCCTTGAGGGGGCCATTTGGGGGATTGGTCCTGCTTTGAGCAGGGGGTTGGACTAGATGATCTCCTGAGGTCCCTTCCAACCCTGATATTCTATGAGAGAAATTTTTTTAATCGCAATTAATTTTTTGAGTTAATCACGTGAGTTAACTGCGATTAATCGACAGCCCTACTTATTAGTTTAGTTTATCAATTTGTTCCAAAATCTTGTCTAATGACACCTCAATCTGGGACGGTTCCTCAGATTTCTCAGCTTTAGGAATGTCCCTCACATCCTCAGCTGTGAAGACCGATGCAAAGAATTCATGTAGTTTCTCCGCAATGGCCTTATCGTCCTTGAGTGCTCCTTTAGCATCTTGATTGTCCAGTGGCCCCACTGGTTGTTTAGCAGGCTTCCTGCTTCTGATGCACTTAAAAAAAATTTTGCTATTATTTTTTGAGTCTTTGGCTAGCTGTACTTCAAATTCTTTTATGGCCTTCCTAAGTATATTTTCACACCATTCACCTTTAAGCCATTAACATTGTTTGGCCTTTTTACTGTTATACCTGAAAGGCTGCTTGTGGGTGTTTTCAACCTCACAACATGTTTCAGTAACACATACATAGCCAAACTTCATAACTTCACATATGATGATGGCACATACAATCCAATGAGGTATTACTGTCTAGCAGATCAAGGCTTTTAGAATGATACCTCACAAGGCATAGTTTGTGCAAAACATGTCCTAATGATCTGAAAGTGTTGAATAAGGGAGTGCCAGGGTGTCACAAAGGGCTCTTCAGTCTAGCAGACAAGAGATTTAGTGGATGGAAGTAGAAGCCAGCAATAAGGTGCCGGTGTGGGTAGTTACCACTGGAACAACTTACCCCAGGCTGTGGTGGATTCTCCGTCACTGGAAACTGTTGAAATGAAGGTTGGGTGTTTTTCTAAAGAATCTGCTCTTGTTCAAGCCCTGGCCTTGGCCTTGAAGCAGAAATTAATCCAAGGAAGCTCTATAAGGGGCCCTTGCCGTGCAGGGCGTCAGACCGGTCCCAGGGCCCTGTGCCGGGCAGGGGGAGGTCGGACCGGTCCCAGGGCCCTGTGGTATCCAGATCAGACAAGATGCTCACAATGGTCCCATCTGGCCTTGGAGCGTCTGGCTCTGAGTCGCTGTCCAGGCCCATTGCCTTTGGTGGGAGGGGGCAGGCAGCTGTGCAGTGCCCTGCCGCAGAGGGACCCCTCCCTGGGTGCTGGATGCTCTGGAGAGCAGGACAAGGCCCAGGGCTGCCGTGCCCTTGGGGTCCTGGGGCCAGGGCCAGGGCCAGAGAAGGGCTACAGCTCCCTGCAGCCGCTCGCTGGGCCCTGCGCCATTACCAGGGCGGGCGGGGGGCCAGGCACAGCAGGGCTCGCTCACCCTGTCCTTGCTCCCGCAGGTGGGTGCCATCCCCGCCAATGCAGTGGACGACGGCCAGTGGTCCCAGGGGCTCATTTCAGCTGTGAGTATCAAAGGCCCTTTAGTACAGGCCCTGCCCCAGGGTGGGGGGAAGGTTCCTGTCTGCTTGATGCACTTCCTCCCTGGGACTGGGGGGGCCATCCCCCTCTCTGTAGGGAGCCTCTTCCCATGAGATCCTGCCCCTCGCTCCCCTTCCTTCCTTCCTCACACCAGCTGCAGCAGGGCACAGAGGTCGCTCCTCTCTCTTCCTCCCATCTGCCCCCCATCCTGGCCATCGCCTTCCCTCCTGGCCCCCTCCACACGCCCTGCCCTCCACGCTTCCCCACCTCCCCCCAGGCCTTGCCCTTCCATGTGCCTCCCCAGGACCTTGCCACCCACGTGCCCCGCCCTTCCATGTGCCCCCTCCCGCCCCCCCGCCCCGCAGGACTGCACCCTTCCACATGCCCCGCCCCTTCCTTACTCTCCCCTCCTCCCCCAAGACCTCGCCCTTTCAGGCCCCTCCCCACTCACCCCATCTCCTTCTCCTTGCCAGGCCCGCATGGTGGCTGCTGCCACCAACAACCTGTGTGAGGCTGCGAACGCAGCGGTGCAGGGCCATGCCAGCGAGGAGAAACTCATCTCCTCCGCCAAGCAGGTGGCCGCCTCCACAGCGCAGCTCCTGGTGGCCTGTAAGGTGAAGGCTGACCAAGACTCTGAGTCCATGAAGCGGCTGCAGGTGAGTCCCTGGGTCGGGTTGGGGAGGCTGGCTCCCCTAGGGACAGCAGGGGGTGCTCTCCGGAGCTGGGGCGCATGCGCAGCACAGGATGGGGTTGGCGTCCTGGGGCTGGCGGGGCCCTTCCCACCGCGGGTATGGGGTGAGTGGAGCTCCCCACTCTGTCAGGGTCTTGTGCCTCCCCCCAGGAGTGGGGTGTGAAATATCAGCCCTGCCGCCCTGTAACCCGGCCTGCCCGTGTATTTATAAGGCACGATTCATCCTGGGGGAATTAACACCCCCAGGGCAGCAAACCCAAGGCTGCTGCCAGCAACTGAGAACAGTTCCCTTCCCAGCTGCACTGGGCTGCGCGGGATCAGCTGCTCCATGGCACGGACTCCAGGGTTATCAGTGCTGGGGGGACACCTGCTTTACCCCACACTGGGGCCCTAAGGGTTAATGACGACTGGGTGAATTGGGAGCACTTCTGCTCCAGCAAGCATAGGGTGCGAGGCTAACTCGGGGAGGGGTGCAAACCGCTGTGAGGGGGAGGACACAGGCTCTGGCACACGAGGGGTTTACTGGGGAGGGTGAGTGAGACCCCTGGCTCTGGCGCTTGCAAGGCTACCGGGGGGCTTGCTCCCAGGCAGCTCCTGGCGCTGGGGCACAAGGAGTTACGGTGTGGCGAGGCCCTGGCGCTGGGGCACGGGGAGTGAAGGGCCGGCGAGGCCCTGGCGCTGGGGCATGGGGAGTGAAGGGCCGGCGAGGCCCTGGCGCTGGGGCATGGGGAGTGAAGGGCCGGCGAGGCCCTGGCGCTGGGGCACGAGGAGTTATGGGGCGGCGGGGCCCTGGCGCTGGGGCACGGGGAGTGAAGGGCCGGCGAGGCCCTGGCGCTGGGGCACGAGGAGTTATGGGGCGGCGGGGCCCTGGCGCTGGGGCACGCGGAGGTAGGGGCCGGCGGGGCCCTGGCGCTGGGGCACGGGGAGTGACGGGCCGGCGAGGCCCTGGCGCTGGGGCACGAGGAGTTATGGGGCGGCGGGGCCGTGGCGGTGGGGCACGGGGAGTGAAGGGCCGGCGAGGCCCTGGCGCTGGGGCACGGGGAGTGAAGGGCCGGCGAGGCCCTGGCACTGGGGCACGGGGAGTTAAGGGGCGGCGAGGCCCTGGCGCTGGGGCACGAGGAGTTATGGGGCGGCGGGGCCCTGGCGCTGGGGCACGAGGAGTTATGGGGCGGCAGGACCCTGGCGCTGGGGCACGAGGAGTTATGGGGCGGCAGGGCCCTGGCGCTGGGGCACGAGGAGTTATGGGGCGGCAGGGCCCTGGCGCTGGGGCACGAGGAGTGAAGGGGCAGCGAGGCCCTGGCGCTGGGGCCCGAGGAGTTATGGGGCGGCAGGACCCTGGCGCTGGGGCACGAGGAGTTAGGGGGCGCCAGGGCCCTGGCGCTGGGGCACGGGAGTGAAGGGCGGCGAGGCCCTGGCGCTGGGGCACGGGAGTGAAGGGCCGGGCGAGGCCCTGGCGCTGGGGCACGGGAGTGAAGGGTCGGCGAGGCCCTGGCGCTGGGGCACGGGAGTGAAGGGCGGCGGGGCCCTGGCGCTGGGGCACGGGGAGTGAAGGGGCGGCGGGGCCCTGGCGCTGGGGCACGGGGAGTGAAGGGCCGGCGAGGCCCTGGCGCTGGGGCACGGGGAGTGAAGGGCCGGCGGGGCCCTGGCGCTGGGGCACGGGGAGTGAAGGGGCGGCGGGGCCCTGGTGCATGAGGAGTTAAGGGGCGGCGTGGCCCCGGCACTGGGGCACGAGGAATTAAGGGGCGGCGGGGCCCTGGTGCATGAGGAGTTAAGGGGCGGCGGGGCCCTGGCTCTGCGGCATGGGGAGTTAAGGGGCGGCGGGGCCCTGGTGCATGAGGAGTTAAGGGGCGGCGGGGCCCTGGTGCATGAGGAGTTAAGGGGCGGCGGGGCGCCAGCGCTGCGGCACGGGGAGTTAAGGGGCGGCGGGGCCCTGGCGCTGGGGCACGCGGAGTTCTGGGGCGGCGCGGGCCTGGCGCTGGGGCCCGGGGAGGGCTGGTCCGGCGAGGCCCTGGCGCTGGGGCACGGGGAGTGAAGGGGCGGCGAGGCCCTGGCGCTGGGGCACGGGGAGTGAAGGGCCGGCGAGGCCCTGGCGCTGGGGCACGGGGAGTGAAGGGCCGGCGAGGCCCTGGCGCTGGGGCACGGGGAGTGAAGGGGCGGCGGGGCCCTGGCGCTGGGGCACGGGGAGTTAAGGGGCGGCGAGGCCCTTGCGCTGGGGCACGAGGAGTTATGGGGCGGCGAGGCCCTGGCGCTGGGGCACGGGGAGTGAAGGGGCGGCGGGGCCCTGGCGCTGGGGCACGGGGAGTGAAGGGGCGGCGGGGCCCTGGTGCATGAGGAGTTAAGGGGCGGCGTGGCCCCGGCACTGGGGCACGAGGAATTAAGGGGCGGCGTGGCCCCGGCACTGGGGCACGAGGAATTAAGGGGCGGCGGGGCCCTGGCTCTGCGGCACGGGGAGTTAAGGGGCGGCGGGGCCCCAGCGCTGGGACACGGGGTACCTGTCGTCCGGCTCAGAGGCCTTCTTGGCAGCCCAGTCACCCCAGCCCACTCCCAGGGTACAGAGGCCTTTGTCTTTTCCTGCCCTACCCCAACTGCGGGCCCGGCTCTGCCTGGCTTGGGTTCTGGGTCCGTCCCTCCCTGGGCCCTAAGCAGCATTTCTGCTGCCTCTGCACTGCTGGCCACGTACAGGAATCCCCGGCAGCTCCATTGCACCTACACGACCCACAGCTCGAGGGTGCGGGCACGAGAGCAGAGTCACCTTCACGGCTGCAGCCCCCTGCACCCAGGCCACCACCTTGTGCCCTGACCCTGCGCTTGCAGGGAGTCCCCAGCCTGGCCTCCCCTACCCCCTGCAGTCACGACATCCCACCGGCTGCCCCCGTCCTCTCAGCCACCAGCACAGGTCCTATGCCCCTAATGGACGCCTGGAGCCCCTGCCAGCCCTGGAGCCCAGTAAGCCCTGCTATGGCCATCCTAGGTGGTGGCTGCCCACTCGCAGGTGACAGAACCTCGCCCCTTGCTGAGTCTGCGCCACCTTCCCTTTCTCTCTGCCCAGGCCGCTGGCAACGCCGTGAAGAGGGCATCGGACCACCTGGTGAAGGCAGCCCAGAAAGCAGCCGCCTTCCAGGACCAGGAGAACGAGACGGTGGTGGTGAAGGAGAAAATGGTCGGGGGAATCGCGCAGGTGAGGAGCAGGAGGTCACGCCTGGAGGCTGCAGGCAGCTTGAAACAGCAGCATTGAGCAGGGGAAATGCCTCTTCCTTCCAGGGAGTGTTGCCCCTGAAACCTAATGACAACTCTACCTTATCCCTTAACTCTGTCACTGCTGCTTAGTTAAGTGGATACAGCCAGAAAATGTGCTTCCCTCGCAGCCTCAGGGCCAAGAGCTGCTCAAACCTCTGCCTTCCCCCTTGGAAACTTCTCTGCTGCGGTGAGACGCTGCCTGCGCCCCCGGGGTGTGCTGAGAATGGGGCTGGGTTGAGACATGGCATTGGATGTCAGGACAGGAATTGCCAAGTGTCACGGAGTCCCCGGGCGCTGCTCTGGAACTGCTCCCCACCAAGCCAGGCAGGACTCTGGGGAGCCTCCTCTCCCTTGGAGCAGACTGTCTGCAGGGCAAGAAGCTCCCACGGCTTCACCGCCTGGGTCTCTCCTTGGAGCATTCAGCATCCTCTGCCCCTCCGTGCGCTTCCCCCAGCGAGTCCACCCAGGCGGGGTCCTGGGGGGGCCACGGGGTCCTGGGGAAGCCACAGGGTCCTGCCCCCCCACTGCGCAGTCAGACGTGACTCTCAGCCAGCCAGTAACACAGAGGTTTATTCGATGACAGGGACAGGGTCTAAAACAGAGCTTGTAGGTACAGAGACCCAGACCCCTCGGCCGGGTCCATTCTGGGGGGCAGTGAGCCAGACACCCACGTCTGCCCCCACTCCTCGTCCCCAGGCAGCTCCAGACTGAAACCCCCTCCAGCCCCTCTGGGCTTTGTCTCTTTCCTGGGCCAGGAGGTCACCTGACCTCTTTGTTCTCCCCCACCTTTAGCATCCCCTTGCAGGGGGAAGGGCCGGGCCATTAGTTGCCAGGAGACAGAGGGTCGGCCAGGAACTGAGGCACCAACACAGTATTCAGAGGAAACATTAAGAACATTCCCAGTTCGTCACATCAAGTGCCAGACAGGGTGCGGCCCAGGGTCCTGTTGTGCCTGGAGCAGCAGCACCAGACACTTCAGAGGCGGGTGCAAGAAGCCTGCAGTAGAATCATCTGTCCCACATCAAGCCTCCTCCTGAGCTCTGACCATTCGAGTTTGGCTCCGGCCCTGAGCATGAGGTTTAATATCCCTGCCAGAGTGTTAGCAGTGACTGTTGTAGCTGGATATTCGTGGTAGCTACAGAACAAGGGCCAGCTCTGCGGAGCCCCTGTGGAGAGACCCCCGGCCCAGGAGGCGGCTCTGCGGGGCCCGCGGGGAGAGTCCCACATCTCAGCTCTTACAGGATGGCCAGGACATGGAATGTATGTTTGTCCCCATGCATGGGGATGGGTGGGGGAGTCAGAGGTTCAGCGTAAACCTGGGAATGCTGCATAGCCCTGGATCTGACGCTAGGGTCAGGATGATGGAATCAGAGTCCAGCCTGCTGCCCTCGGCTGGAGCTGGTTCGCTGCGAGCCAACATTCACACCTCTCTAGCATGGCCGACGCCAGCTGTCCGTAACCTGGGGGATGGCAGGCCCCAGCTGGTGCTCGCAGGGCCCCCGGACCTGCGGGTGGGCCCCAGCTGATGCTCGCAGGGCCCCCGGACCCGTGGGCAGGGCAGGCTCTCACCTGAGTCTCTCCCTGGCAGATCATTGCAGCGCAGGAGGAGATGCTGCGGAAGGAGCGGGAGCTGGAGGAGGCCCGGAAGAAGCTGGCCATGATCCGGCAGCAGCAGTACAAGTTCCTGCCCTCGGAGCTGCGGGACGAGGGGCAGAACTGAGGGGAGCGTGGCCATGAGCTGAGCCTGCCCACCCCCTCTCACCACAGAGACTGCTGCTGCCGCCTCCTATTTAATACAGGCCTGCCCTGAGCAGGGATTGCCTGGATCACCCAGACTCGCCTGCTGCCCAGCGCACTGGGGACTGATCTGACACTGCCCACCGCTGCCCCCAGCGGGTGCTGCACCAGCAACTCTGCTTCACCGCACAGCCAGCGCGCCACGGGCACACACTTCTACGCTCTGCTCCGTGGGGTGCGAGGAGGCTGGAGCTCTGCAGGCCTGGGCTGGGGCTCACCTATGCAGCTGCCTTGAACCCCGTGGGCCTGGGGCTGCCCCTCCCCCCACACACCTTTCAGGCATTTTCCTTTGTGCCTTGTGGGTTCCACGTCTCTGGCCGTCGAGCTTGGAGACGGTTCTCACCCGGCTCCGCCCTGGGGCCAGTCGTGCAATGGGGGGGACAGAAACTGCTTCCCTGGTGACTCTTTCACCAACCCACCCTCACCTCTGATGCCTTATTGCTGGCTGCGCCTTCCCTGTCGCCCAGTGCCTCTGCTCCAGGGTGCGAGGGGTTAATCTCTAGGTTTGCCCCCTGCCCCATTGTGCCTCCTACCTGCAGGGACCTGCCTGCCCCTGGAGCAGCCCCCAGCCAGCGCCCCCTGCTGCTCCTCATTCCCAAGTGCCTGCGTCGTGCGTCCGAGAGCTCCAGTATTTTTGTAGTGTTGAATTTCTGAAGTATTGAACTCGCCTGCTCCCCCAGCCACTAACCCCCCTCCCCCAGCATCTCCTGCCCTGGGCCCCGGAGCCGTGCATCCCCCACCCCTCCTCCGCTCTGGGACCCTGAACCCTCCCCCCCGCCCTCGCTGAGGCTTCTCTCACCTCTTATTTTGATACTCTGAGCTTCCACTGTTAAACATGAAGGGAAAGCGGCTGCCCTGCCACTCCTGGGTGGGGAACGGGACGGCTCCTTGCAAAGGATTCTTCGTCAATAAAACTGGCTTTCCTGCTTCTTTGGTCTGCATCAGTGGCCACAACTCAGCTGCGTCCGCTCTCCCCAGACTGCCAGGGGAGACCCCAGGGGCCTCTCCCGGACACTCCTCCCTGCTGGGGGCAGCTGCTCCCTCCCTGTGTGTGAGACCCCAGGGGCCTCTCCCGGACACTCCTCCCTGCTGGGGGCATCCTCCTTCCCCACTGGATTTAGAACCAAAGCATGGGGGTGGCCGTTTTCAGACCCTTCAGTGCTCAATGTGCCCCATTATAAACCTTCCTCTCTGAAAAGCTCAGTGGGCCCAGCAGGGTCCAGCAGAGGCAGGACACCACAGCCAATCTGCAATGACTGGAGAAGGGAGGCAGCTGGGCAGAGTTGGGAGTAGTCTGGAAGTGAAGGGTGATGTGCAGATGTCACTGAACCAGGGAGCTGCAGCGAGGAGTGGGAAGTGCCCCGGGGAGCTGGGCAGGAGTAAGTCCTCCAGGACAGGGAGATCCCTGGGAAGCAGGGTGAGGGGCACCAGCAGGCTTTAGTGTGATGGGGAGGGTGAGGCCTGCTGGGCAGCGCCAGCCCCAGGGAACAGGCCTGGCCTAAGGGTGAGAGCAGGGCGGCAGGAGTGGGCTGGTCCCACAAGCATCCCCATGACACAGTTTTCCTGGGGAACTGAGCAGGTGGCTGCAGCAGCAGTAACACCTGCCCCTGACACCGGCAGCTGGGTCTCATGCCCACCAGAAGAAGCAGCAGCTGTTTGGTTTTAGCAGAGCAGGGCCTGAATTTCACTCCCTGTCAGGCAGCTGGGCCTGTGCTGCCCCTGGAGCCCCCAGCTGGCTGCTCTCAGCCGAGGAAGCAGGGACGGAGCAGCAGACTCTGCTCTCAGCACCAGCCCCAGCCTTGGCCCATCACTGCTATGGGGGCCCCACTGGGAGGGTCCTGCTGCTTGGGAGGTTCTCCTGCCACCAGCCCAATATTCATTCTCCCCGGGACCGGGTCTGGCCTGGGGGTTCCAAGCCTGGGGCCTTCCCCATCTCCCCTCAGACTGCGGGGAGAGGGGCGAGGCCAAAGTGCCCAGGGCAGGGCTGCCACCATGGCTCCCCCCCCTCAGCTCGCAGGCAACACCCCACTCCCAGGCATAGCAATAGAACAGGCTGTAGCCAGCACGTAGCAGACACTGGGCTCCCACATCCCTACCTCGCCCACCCCCATCCCCATCCCCACACGGGTGCAGTCCCAGCTCTGAAGCCTGCTCTGGGCAGGGACCAGCCCTTGCTCCAAGGCAGGGCCTGACTCGAGTCACATTTGAACATGTGGGTCCTTCTCCAGCATCACCCACACCCGTCTCCCAGACAGCTCCCTGAATCCTGGCCCTAAAGTGCCCCTGTGCTCACCTGGACCCTGCCCCCTCCCCTCCAGCACCTGTCCCATCAGCTGGGTACTCGCCAGACCCCAAACCCCGCAGCCATTCCCCTAGATACCCTGGACTAGCGCCTCCCCTCGGGGCCGCTCCCTGGACCTGCGTCTCCCCGGGTGCTCACACTTAGCTGCAGCGCCTCCCCCAGGCCCTCCAGTGGCCCTGCTCCACCTGCTGAGCTGAACCCGAGCCCCCGGCTGAGAGCTGCTCCGTGCACACACCTCCGGGGGTTGCACTCCTGCCCTCCCACCCCCTCAGGCTGGGCAGGAGCAGGGCTGGACTTGCTGCTGGAGGGCGTAGGTCCCTGTGCAGCCTGACCCTGCAGTGGGGCTAGACCCTGACTGGGGTCCTGCCCAGCCTAGTGACACCAGGGCTGGCCACCAGGTGGTGCCGCCGAGCTGGGGAGTCACCGTGTGCCCATGCCCGCTGCATGGCCAGACTGTGGGGACGTGCTATGCTGTGTTGTGGGGGGACACCCCGGGGGGCTGCCCTGCCGCTGGGACCCTCCTCCCACCGGGGTGGACCAGCCTGAGCCCTCGCTGCAACGCCCACTCAGCTACTTTTGTTCACTGGCTTGAGCCCGGCTAGTCTGTCTGCGCAAGCTGAAACCTGTCTAGTTTCAGCTACCAGCCTTTGGGTCGGGTTAGACCTTTGTCTGCTAGAGCCGGACAAGCCCATTATCAAATATTCGTTACGTGCTGGGATCAGGTCACCCCATAACTTTCCCTTTAAGCTAAGCAGATCGAGCACCTGCAGGCAGGTTTTCCAGTCCTTTAATGCTGCACAGCCTGGCAGCCTGGGCTGCCCAAAGCCCAGGGGAGCCTCTGCCAAGAGTCACCAGGGTGAACTCTAGGCTCTGAGGAAATCAATGGCAAAACTCCCATGGATTCAATGGGCCCAGGATCTCACCCCAGGACCCCAGGGCAGCTGCCTCAGGGTAAAGGGAGGCAGAGGCCAAGAGGAGCTTCTTGTCTCAAGTGCCTGGCTGCAGATTTCGCCCCCAGTTCTGCTGGGCTCTGATGCAGGGTTTGGCTCATGCTCCAAACGGAGCAGACGTTAGGCCTCGAGAACAGAGCGTCCCAGAACCAGAGCAGCCAGCGAACAGGGAGGAGGAAGCAGACTCGCTCCACACCACTTTACACCTGGAGCGCTCGCTGGGAACAAGGTCACAAGGCCAGCACCCTGCAGCCCTCCCAGAGAACTAGCACTGGTGCCTGGCCTGAATTTTTTGAGTAGCTTCAGTTCTTCGAGGGCTTGCTCATGTCCATTCCACCCTGGTGTGTGTACACATGCAGCCTCTCCAGAAAGCTTTTCCCTCATGCTATCCCGTTGGGTTGGCTCTGGTGTCCCCTGGATTGGTACCCTCATGGCGTGGTATATAGGGACCTGCCAACCTGCTGCCTCCTCAGTTCCTTACTGCCTGTGACGGTCGCTGAAACATCGCTGGTCTCTTGCGCGTGCAAGCGTTGGTCTCAGTGGACTTTCTGTAAATAAATTGTATATCGTTATTATCTTAGAGTTAAGTTAGGATGTAGTTAAGTAGTTAGTTAGTTAGGTTCCACGCTACGTGGGGCTAGTCCCCCGTCCCCCTCCCCCCCGGGCTCCAGGGCGTTCCTTGGTCCCAGAGCTTCAAACAGTATGTGGCATGTCAAACTCATTCCAGTCAGTGACCTGCCTGATAGTTGCCTAAAGTGCCTGGGGGCAGGGAGACACGTACAAGAACGGTATCGCATTTGCAAGAACTTCAGGCCCAAGATCAAAAAGGAGAGGGACAACATTAAAATTCCTTCTGATGGAGGCGGCACGTCATCCCCCCTCGGAGCTGCAGGGGGGAAGTGGCACCGGGCACTTTGGTCTCGGTCAGGAGCGCTCTGCTGTCATTGAGAGAGGCACTGCGCCGCTCTGCCTCCCTGGCGCCAAGGAAAGACTCCGTGCCAAAGGCAAGGTTACCATAGTTCTTCCCTGGTGCATGGGAAGACAACTCCAGCACCGACTCCGTAGCACTGTTCACCATCACTGGTGCCAAAGAAGGAACAAAGACAGATGGACTGGGGACGCTCACTGACCCCAAGACCAGAGAGTCATAGGATCACAGAGAGAACATGACCCATGCCAGGCCACTCGGAAGCACCTTCGGTGCACACGGCACCATTGACGCCAGCCCCTGGAAGGGTATTGTCAAGTCCAGTGCCACCCTGGCCACGCCATGGAGGTGTTTGAGGTGGTGAGGAACCTCCTTTTCCTCCCGATGCCACCATCTCCAGCCGGCCATGAGCTGTCAGCAGCAGCTCCGGCCCCGTGGGTACCTCGGCACCAAAGCAAGCACCTGCAAGGGGCAAGCCGCCGATGATGGCACGGAATAGCTGCTCTCCTGCACTGCCCCGATCGGCACAGCACCACTGTGCTCATCCAGAAGTGTTTCTCCTGAGACAGACTCGGAGGTAGAATCCTATGCCTCACATAGGGGTAAACATCGATCCGACCACAGATACCAGGCAATGGATTTAGTGCAAAGTATGGTGCCAACACCACGGCCACCAGTGCAACGGCAGATGCCAAGGCATTGGCCAATGTGAGATCCTTGGGGGCTCCAGCAGTTTCTGCGGTGTCAATCGTGGCATTCCTTTTCAGCAGCATCAGCGAGCCAAGCTCCCCCACCATCCCCCTCAGAACAGGGATCAGTCCCCGGTGCTGAAGTGGGTACTGAGGGGCAGGACATACCACCAAGGGACCCACCTGCAGAGGAGGCGGTCCAGAACCCGGTGCCAGTACAAGCCTTGTCATCCTCCTCCCTGGGCGAGGCAATGGCAGGGACCAGTCTAGTGCCCACATAGGACGACTATGGGATCAGCGCCTCCCCGTGCCTCCCGCCCGCCACAATCAGCTGCTTCACGGCGTGCAGGAGGTTGGGAGGAAGAGGGGAGGAGTGAGGCTGCGGCGCACTCGGGGGAGGGGGCGTAACTCGGTGGGGAGGGGTGGAGTGGGGACAGGAAGGTGGGGCGGTGGGGAGGGGTGGAGTGGGGACAGGAAGGGGCAGGGTGGGGCCTTGGGGGGAGGAGTGGAGTGGGGATGGAGCCTGGGGCAGCACCAGGGGGGTGAGTATCCCCGGCACTTTGTGAAGTCAGTGCCTGTGATGAGGCACATCAAGAACTTCTGTGCAGGGTGGCCCAGAATCTGAGAACACAAGCAGAGGAGGTAGCTGAGTCCTCACATTCCCTAGTGAACAGATGGGCACCCTCAGGGCCATCGCGGGTGGCCTTGCCCTTAAATAACGCTATTCCGGAACCGATTAAAGTGCTTTAGCAGACTCCTGCATATCTCCAGCCTACGGCTAAGTGGATGGAGAGAAAATAAATTGTCCCTAGCCAGGGCTATGAGTTTCTCTAGAGCCCCCCACCACCAGGCTCATTGGGTGTTTCTCCAGCCAACAAGAGGGAGCGATGGAGCAACAAGGTCCATCCCCAAAAGCCAAGGATGCCAAAAAACGTGATTTATTTGGCAGAAAGGTATCCTCAACCGGGGGCCTGCGTTGAGAATCGCTATCCATCAGGCCCTCCTAGGCCACTATGGCTTTAACGCCTTGTCAGCCAGGGAAAAGTTCAAGGACCTCCTACCTCTGGAGTCCAGGGGCCAGTTTGCAGTTCTAGTTGAGGAGGGTAAGGTGGTCACTAAAGCGTCCCTCCAGGCAGCTTTAGATGCGTTGGCCTCAGCGGTGGTTATGAGACGGAGCTCACGGCTTCAGGGCTGCCATACGAGGTCCAACAGGCCCTTCCTGACCTGCTCTTCGAAGGCAGCTCCCTTGTCTTGCAGCAAATGGATTCAAAGCTCCACAGTCTGAAGGACTCAAGGGCTTCTTTAAAGTCCTTGGGTCTGCATAAGCCAGCCCCAGCAAGAAACATTATAAGCCTCAGCCGTTGGGCTGGTTCTACCCCCCACAACCCCACCAACCAAGACACGAGTATGGCAGCAGGAAAAACAGGCTACAAGATGAAGCGTCCGCCTCACTCTGCATCGTCCCAGACACAGGCCCCTTCGAGGAATGCAACAGGCTCAAAACAGGAATTTTGAGGTATGCCCGAGGATGGGTTACCAGGACAGTTTCCAGATTCTATCTCCCCTACGTTCATGGACCAGTTGTCCCACTGCTATTATGCGTGGGCTCGCATTACTATGGACCACTGGGTACTTTGCATGGTAGACGTCGGATACACCCTCCAGTTCCGTCGTTTCCCTCTTTCCCATCCTCCCTCCCTGTCCCTTTTCAGAGCCCCTTCTCATGAGAGTCTTCTGGCCCGGGAGGTGCAGTCACTCCTAAGGGTGGGAGCAGTGGAGGAGATTCCACTGGAATCAAGGAGCCGGGTGTTCCTAATCCCAAAAGCCAATGGCGACCTTCGACCAATCTTGGACCTGCGAAACCTCAACAGACCCATGAAAAGAATGAAGTTCTGCATGGTCTTCCTGGCCTCGATTATTCCCTGTCTGGATCCTGGGGACTGGTACGCCGCCCTCGACTTAAAGAACATCGCCACCTTTCAGGGACACACAGTTCATAGTAGGCCACACACATTATCAGTTCACAGTTCTACCCTTCAGCCTGTCAGCAGCCCCATGGGTGTTCACGAAGTGCCTGGCAGTCGTGGTAGCCTGCCTCAGGAGCGAGGGGTGCAGGTAGTGGTAGCCTGCCTCAGGAGCGAGGGGTGCAGGTAGTGGTAGCCTGCCTCAGGAGCGAGGGGTGAACCCTACCTGGGCAACTGGCTGATCAAAGGTCGATCCAGAGGTCAGGCGAAGGCACACATAGACCTGATACAGTCAGCCTTTCAGAACCTGGGGCTGTTGATAAATACGAAAAAGTCCACCTTTTCACCAGTTCAGAGAATAGAGTTCATAGGGGCAGTTCTCAACTCAAACCAGGCCAGAGCCTTCCTCCCGGAAAGCTGATTCAGAGTCACTGAATCTCTCAAATGGTCTGAGAGATTCCCTCATCACCATAGCAGGAAAATGCTTGAAGCTTCTGAGGCACGTTATGTCTTGTACTTATGTGATGCAACACACACGACTCTGTCTGAGGCCACTCCAATTATGGTGGGTGTCGGTGTACATACGGGACCGACATCCTCTGGACAAGGTGATCACACTTCTGCCATTGGTAATTTCGCCCTTTCGTGTGGCTGGACCAGAAGATGGTGTGTGCCAGTGTCCCCTTTTCGAGGCCCACCCCTTCGATGTCCCTGGTCACGGCTACTTCAGAGATGGGCTGGGGAGCTCACTTAGGGTCACTCAGGACTCAGGCCTCTGGTCACCAGAGGAGCTGATCTTACGTATCAATGTGAGAGAGCTAAGGGTGGTTTCTTCAGCCTGCCAGGCGTTCCGACCCCACCTGGAGGGAAACTGCCTATCAGTCTGCACGGACAACTCAACAGCAACGTTCTACATAAACAAGCAAGGGACAGCCCGCTCCTCCCCCCCTTTGTCAGGAAGCATTGAGCCTATGGGGCTCTGCATAGCCTACTCCATTCACCCGGAGGCCAACTATTGACCAGGGTTGCAGAACAAGCTGGCAGACCACCTCAGCAGCTGCTTTGTCAACCATCACTAGTGATCCACTCGCCCAGACGTCTTGAACACTGTTTTCAGAAAGTGGGGGTTTCCCCAGGTGAACTTGTTCGAAAGGAAGCACAACAGGAAGTGTCCTCAGTTCTGCTCCTTCCTGGGGCACAGTCTGAGCTCGCTCACAGACGTCTTACTCCTTCCCTGGAAGAGGAGGCTCTTTTACGCGTTCACTCCCATTCCTCTTATACACAAAGTTCTGCTCAGGTTCAGAAGGGACAAAACGTGATTAATCCTCATAGCTTTGGTCTGGCTGCACCAGCATTGGTTCACAACCCTGCTGGGACTCTCGGTGGACACACCGCTCAGCCGACCGAGGTTCCAGACCTGATCGCTCAGGACCATGGCCACCTGCTCTACCCGAACCTCGAGTCTCTCCACCTGATGGCATGGAAGCTCCGTGGCTGAACCAGGCAGAACGGTCTTGTTCAGCTCCAGTTTGGAAGATGCTCTTGGGGAGCAGAAAGCCATCAACTAGAACCGCCTACCTGGCTAAATGGAAGAGGTTCTCAATCTGGTCAACGCAGAAAGGTGTTTTGCCTACAGAGTCCTCTCGGCCTTTATTTTGGGCTACTTGCTTTACTTAAAGCAGGAAGGACTGGTGGTTTCATCCATGCGGGTTCATTTAGCCACAATCTCTGCATTTCACCCTGGGGTGTATGGCTGGGCAGTATTTTCAAACCCAATCTGCTGTATCTTGAAGGGTTTGGAATGTCTGTACTCACAAGTACACCAGCCTCTGCCCCCTTGGGACCTGAATTTGGTATTGACAAGGCTGACAGGACCTCCATTTGAGGCATTGGCAACGTGCTCCTTGCTCTAGCTGTCCTGGAAGGTGGTTTTCCTTGTGGCCATCACCTCAGCCAAAAGGGTTTCAGAGATCCAGGCCCTCACCTCTGAGCCACAGTATACGGTCTTCTTCAAGGACAAGATGTGACTCCAACCACACCCTTCTTTCCTTCCAAAGGTCGCCTCACAATTTCATAGTAGCCAGGACATCTTTCTCCCAGCCTTCTGTCCTAAACCACATGCTAGCAGGGAGGAACTGAGGCTCCACGTGCTGGATGTGAGACATGAACTGGCTGTCTATACAGAGAGAGCCAAGCCCTTTAGACAGGCCACCCAACTGTTTGTAGCCATCACGGACAGGATGGGAGGCAGTCCAGTCTCTGCCCAGAGAATTTCTTCTTGGATTATATCCTGCATCTGCACTTGTTATGACCTGGCAAAGGTCCCACCTCCTTGCATGGCCGCTCACTCCACGAGGCTGCCAGCATCGGCGGCAGCGTTCGTGGTGCAGGTCCCAATCCAGGAGATCTGCAGAGCAGCGACCTGGTCATCAATCTACATGTTCACCGCACACTACGCCATCACCCAGCACGCTGGAGCTGATGCAGGCTTCGGGCATTTCTTCGACAGTGCTAATAAAGTTTGCAGATGACACGAAGTTGGGAGGTATTGTTAACACAGAGAAGGACTGGGATATCCTACAGGAAGATCTGGATGACCTTGTAAACTGGAGTAATAGTAATAGGATGAAATTTAATAGTGAAAAGTGCAAGGTCATGCATTTAGGGATTAATAACAAGAATTTTAGTTATAAATTGGGGACACATCAGTTGGAAGTAACAGAGGAGGAAAAGGACCTCGGAGTATTGGTTGATCACAGGATGACTATGAGCTGCCATTGTGATATGGCCGTTAAAAAAGCTAATGCAGTTTTAGGATGCATCAGGCGAGGTATTTCCAGCAAAGATAAGGAGGTGTTAGTACCGTTATACAAGGCACTGGTGAGACCTCATCTGGAATACTGTGTGCAGTTCTGGTCTCCCATGTTTAAGAAGGATGAATTCAAACTGGAATAGGTACAGAGAAGGGCTACTAGGATGATCCGAGGAATGGAAAACCTGTCTTATGAAAAGAGACTCAAAGAGCTTGTCTTGTTTAGCCTAACCAAAAGAAGGTTGAGGGGGGATATGATTGTTCTTTATAAATATATCATAGGGATAAATATTAGGGAGGGAGAGGAATTATTTAAGCTTAGCACCAATGTGGACACAAGAACAAATGGATATAAACTGGACACTAGGAAGTTTAGACTTGAAATTAGACAAAGGTTTCTAACCATTAGAGGAGTGAAGTTCTGGAACAGCCTTCCAAGGGGAGTTGTGGGAGCAAAAGACACATCTGGCTTTAAGACTAAGCTTGATAAGTTTATGGAGGGGATGGTATGATGGGCTAGCCTAATTTTGGCAATTAATTTGGCAATTGATCTTTGATTATCAGCAGGTAAGTATGCCCAGTGGTCTGTGATGGGATGTTAGATGGGGTGGGATCTGAGTTATTACAGAGAATTCTTTCCTGGGTGCTGGCTGGTGAGTCTTGCCCACATGCTCGGGTTTAACTGATCGCCATATTTGGGGTCGGGAAGGAATTTTCCTCCAGGGCAGATTGGCAGAGGCCCTGGGGGTTTTTCGCCTTCCTCTGCAGCGTGGGGCACGGGTCACTTGCTGGAGGATTCTCTGCAGCTTGAGGTCTTCAAACCACAATCTGAGGACTTCAATAACTCAGACATAGGTTAGGGGTTTGTTATAGAAGTGGATGGGTGAGATTCTGTGGCCTGCTTTGTGCAGGAGGTCAGACTAGATGATCATAATGGTCTGCCGGATCTTCTGTGGTAATTCGGTGGCAGGGGGGCTCTGCCGCGGGCAAGTGAGAGGAAACTGACGCTGCCAAAGTGCCTCTTCGGGGCACTTTGGCAGCGGGTCCCGGAGCGGAAGGACCCCCCCCCCACTGCCGAATTACCGCCGAAGCGGGGGGCTCCTGCCGCCAAAGACCCCAGGCCCCCTGAATCCTCTGGGCGGCCCTGGGTCCTCCCAGAGTCCAAGGAACTGGTTTTCCTCATCTCCTCAGGTGAAAGATCACTTAGGGGATCGCTCCAGTGAACCTTTGCAATGTATCCTTTGAAACGTATCCCCGACACGTTCTTTTCCCTGCCAGCTGTGCCTGCCAGGCTGTCTAGTGGAGACGGCAGGCTGTCTTCTCCCCACCTGTGATTTTTACAATGGACACAAGCTGTTCCTACAATAGCCCATGGAATTTGGTCACCCTGGGCTTGAGGTATTGGCCTCTTTCTTTTGTCTGGAGAAAACCTATTTATGGATTCCCCGACATGCCTGATTGAAGCACCATTTAGTCACATAATTTCAGCCTAGCTGCATACTGCTTGGTACGTACATCCAGCAAGAATGTTAATGAGCAGTGAGTTATGAGTTTTCCAGTGACGTGACACCTTTTCGATCCAGAGTATAACAACAGGGAATTGGGTACACAGAGCTGGTTCGGCCAGCTGGAACTCACTGCTACACACCCGGGAGCCCCTAGCCTTTGGCATAGGCCTGCTCTTAGGGCCACAGATGTGTAATGTGTGTGTGACAGAGAGAGTGAGCCACCTCTGTGTTTGGCACTGGTGAGACCAATAATGGGATATTGTGTCCGGCACGGGTGCCTACGCTTCAAGATGGATGTTGATAAATTGGAGAGATTCAGCAAAGAGCAATGAGAATGATTAAAGGGTGAGAAAACCTGCCTTATAGTGAGAGGCACCAGGAGCTCCATCTATTGACCTGAAGTCTTTAAATCAGGATTTGGGGACTTCAACAGCTGAGTCAAGGGAGAGAATTATTTCAGGAGTGGGTGGGTCAGCTTTTGTGGCCTGCATCTTGCAGGAGGTCAGACTAGATGATCATAATGGTCCCTTCTGATCTTAAGTTCTATGATTCTATGATTCTATGACCTTAACAGAGAGAAGGTTAAGGGGTGACTTCATCACAGGCTATAAGTACTAGATGGGGAACAAATATTTGCTAAGACGGCTCATCAGTCCAGCACATATCGGTATAACAAGATCCAGTGGCTGGAAAAAAACCTGTTACTCAGATTCATAGACTTTAAGGTCAGAAGGGACCATTATGATCATCTAGTCTGACCTCCTGCACAACGCAGGCCACAGAATCTCACCCACCCCCTCCTGTAACAAACCCCTAACCTATGTCTGAGTTATTGAAGTCCTCAAATCGTGGTTTGAAGACCTCAAGCTGCAGAGAATCCTCCAGCAAGTGACCCGTGCCCCATGCTGCAGAGGAAGGCGAAAAACCTCCAGTGACCTGTCTTCACTATTTACCGGCCCCCAAACTTGGGGCCATCTGCAAACTTTATCAGTGATGATGGTATGTTTTGTACCCTAAAGTCATATGCAGGGGCTGACTCTAAACGGCTCAATTACATCCTCACCCGAAATTCTCTCCAGCTGATCATCCGGGGGGCGGGGGGGTCCTCCCTGTGAATTCTGGGGTGCTCCCCAAGCCAGCCCCCCCTTGGGCTGAAACAAAAGGCTCTTTCCCACAGCTCCTGGCTCCCTGCCTCCCGTCACCCAGGAGAGCCCCGCAGGGCTCTACAAGGATGCACGCAGCCTTTGGTCTTAAAGAAAAAGTATGTTTCTAGCCCCCTGGCCACGGGGAAAGCTTCAAAATGGGACCCCAGGGCACCCCGAAGGCTCAGAGAGCAGAAGGCCACAGAGCCCCACATCTAGTACTTTATAGGAGCTCATGATGTTAACGCCCATCTCCTGATTTGTGCACATTTAGGGGTGGCAGTACTGCCCTTGCTACCAGTTTTCTAGCTGGTCCTGCCCTGCCCCAGCCAGAGCTGTCTCCTTTATAGCAGCAGGAGCCAGGGGTTTGGCCCAAGCTCCCCTGCCCAGGGAGATTGACGTGGTCTCCAACTGGGTTTTGACTACTATAATTCCTGATGTCTGATTTGTGTCCATTTATTAATAAGTATTAATTAATAAATTATTAATCAGTCTCCCTGGTCACTCGATTACGGACCTAAGTCGCAATATTACAACAACAAAAAATTCAAAAACAGACTCCAACGAGAGACGGCTGAATTGGAATTAATTTGCAAAATGGACACCATTAAATTAGGCTTAAATAAAGACTGGGAGTGGATCGGTCATTACACAAAGTAAAACTATTTCCCCATGTTTATTCCCCCCCCCCTACTGTTCCTCACACCTTGTCAACTGCTGCAAATGGACTATTTTGATTACCACTACAAAAAGTTTTTCTTTCTCCTGCTGGTAATAGCTCACCTTAACTGATCACTCTCCTTAGAGTGTGTATGGTAACACCCATTGGGGTGTGTGGGGGTGTGTGTGGGTGTGTGTGTATATATTGTGACAGACCCAGACCAGTGGGGTACAGGAGTCTGGCAGCGGGCAAATATACTGGTCACTGGATGAGTAGTTTTCTGTTCCCTGAGTGACCAGAGCAGGGGCTGCACTACAGTAATCAGGAACCTGCTAGAACCAATTAAGGCAGACAGGCTGATTAGATCCCCTGCAGCCAATCAAGGCAGCTAATCAGGGCACCTGGGTTTAAAAAGGAGCTCACTCCAGTCAGGCCAGGGGAAGCCAGAGGAGAGGAAGTGTGTGTGAGGAGCTGGGAGCAAGAGGCACAAGGAGCTGAGAGTGAGAGGCTGTGCTGCTGGAGGACTGAGGAGTACAAGTGTTATCAGACACCAGGAGGAAGGTCCTGTGGTGAGGACAAAGAAGGTGTTTGGAGGAGGCCATGGGGAAGTAGCCCAGGGAGTTGTAGCTGTCATGCAGCTGTTACAAGAGGCACTATAGACAGCTGCAATCCACAGGGCCCTGGGCTGGAACCCGGAGTAGAGGGCGGGCCTGGGTTCCCCCCAAACCTCCCAACTCCTGATCAGACACAGGGGGAGTTGATCCAGACTGTGGGGAAGATCACTGAGGTGAACAAATCTGCCAATAAGTGCAGGACCCACCAAAGTAGAGGAGGAACTTTGTCACAATATATATATATATCTTCCTACTGTATTTTCCACTGCATGAATCCAATGAAGTGGGCTGTAGCCCACGAAAGCTTATGCTTAAATAAATTTGTTAGTCTCTAAGGTGCCACAAGTCCTCCTGTTCTTTTTTGCATATTCAGGGTGACTCCAGTCAGTGACTGGGGATCTCAATCCTTATGGCTTAAGGTTTCCCCCTCTTGAAACCCAAAGCAGATCTGAGATGAAGAAGGATCATCTACCCTTTAACCTCTAACAATGCAGATTTGCATTTCAAAGCTCTATTCAATTACATATTTTCCTAACAAGTCTCTAAAGCTGGGCCATGGGTCAGGTCAGTCTGTGAGGTAATTAACTTTCTGGCCCTGTCACCTTCCACTGAATTATTATATTACCTCTTGTGATGTTATGAGTGTATCAGCACTGCCACTCACCACTAGTGCGCATCCTTGCAGCTCGGTCTGGGAAAGTCGGGTTCCTCCTTGCTCACTCTGCAATAGCCTTGCTTCTGGTAACGTGGACCCCTGTCCATATGCTGTCTCCAGATGGCGTTTGGCCTCAGCGTGGGCTCTGTGCCATTATATCAGTGGCTGCCAGGGGAACCCAGGCCCACCCATGACACCAGGTTCCAGCCCAGGGACCCTGTCACCAACAGTCCAGGTCCTCTGTCTCTGTTTCCCTTGGCTCCTTCTTACCAGGCCTCCCTATATGCTCGTTCCTGCTTCTGGGTTTACCCCTGGAGCTTACACCACCCCTGTGGCTGCTGCACCCATCCTACCCTCGGCTCAGATGCCCTGACAGCCAGCCAGGCTCCTCCCAGGGAGTGACTGCAGGCCCCTTTCCCTGCAGCCCTCAGCTCCCTGCTTCAGTGCTTCATTCGCAGTTAACCCTGTGCAGGTGATGCCTGGTCACCTAATTGGTGTCTCAGGGTGTCATTAACCCCCCAGGGCTGAGCTGGGGTGCACACCCCTAGCCAGGGGCCTGTACCCCGTCCAGGAAGGAAACAAGATTGGTTTGGCAAGATTTGTTCTTGACTAAGCCAGGCTGGTTGTTCCTTACAACCCTGTTTTCCTAGACTATGGGGGCAGGTGAGCTGAGCCCAGCAGCTGGGGACAGAGGCAGAACAGGGCAGCCTTTGCCATGGGCCACTCACTGCAATTCCAACTGAGTGTGCCGGGTGTGTCAATGCCCACCCTGATGCTGGCACGCTAGATATATCCCCCCTGGACACCCACTCACCTTCCATCTCCCTCACCCCAGGTGACTCTGACCACCTGTTCTCCATAGAGGGAGGGGCCTGAGTGGGGCCCGCCCGCTCCCCTCCCTGCCCCCCGCAGAGAGGGAGGGGCCTGAGTGGGGCCCGCCCGCTCCCCTCCCTGCCCCCCGCAGAGAGGGAGGGGCCTGAGTGGGGCCCGCCCGCTCCCCTCCCTGCCCCCCGCAGAGGGAGGGGCCAGCGTGGGGCCCGCCCGCTCCCCTCCCTGCCCCCCGCAGAGAGGGAGGGGCCTGAGTGGGGCCCGCCCGCTCCCCTCCCTGCCCCCCGCAGAGAGGGAGGGGCCTGAGTGGGGCCCGCCCGCTCCCCTCCCTGCCCCCCGCAGAGAGGGAGGGGCCTGAGTGGGGCCCGCCCGCTCCCCTCCCTGCCCCCCGCAGAGAGGGAGGGGCCTGAGTGGGGCCCGCCCGCTCCCCTCCCCCCCCCACAGAGAGAGAGGGGCCCGACCGGGGCCCGCCGCCCCCTCCCTGCCCCTGCAGAGAGGGAGGGGCCTGAGCGGGGCCCGCCTGCTCCCCTCCCCCCCCCACAGAGAGAGAGGGGCCCGAGCGGGGCTTGCCCACTCCCCCACACCCTGCAGAGAAAGAAGGGCCTGACAGGGGCCCGCCTGCTCCCCTCCCCCACCACTGCTGGCTGCAGCTCTATGTGGGGTGGGTGTGGGGGGTCTCGACAGCCCCAGCTGAGGCTGTCCACAGCAGCCCATGCCAGTGCCCCCCGCTTTGCCCGGCCTCCCAGCCAGGCCTGGTGCGAGGCCCTGCACCTCGCTGGCAGGCAGCCAGCTGCCTTGCCGAGATCGCAGGGACCCAGGGGTGCGCACCCAGCGGGCTGGGCCCCCAGCTCAGGGCCAGCCTTGCCTGGTGCAGGGAGAGCCGGGCAGGCGCATGAGCGGGTGTCTGTGCCAGCGGAAAGGCTGTGACTAAGAGTGAGGTAAGTGCGAGGAGAGAGTAACCGCTCCCTGCCCGGCAGCCTCCACCCCCGAACCGGGGGAGCTGTCGGGAATGTGGGGACTACAGGCTCCCTCAGGGCCCGTCTCCCCAGCTTCATCCCCCCAGCGGCCTGCAGGGCTGGGGACAGTCTCCCTTGTCTCTGCCTTCCCTGTGCCCATCACCCCAGCGTCCAACCCTGCAGGCGCGCGGCTGTCAGGATCCCAAGCTGGACTCTGGCTCTGCATTCCTGCGGCCCCAGCCCCGCCTCATGCAGCAGCACCATCTTTGGACTCGGCACAGCCCTGGCTCATCAATCTCCCCCGTCTGCTTAATTTCAAAGGCACTGGGCCCTTGTTTTCCAGCTCCTCCCCTTGGGGGGGGGGGGGGAGGTGGGCCCCACTCGGGCCCCTCTCTCTCTCTATGGGGGGGGAGGGAGCAGGCGGGCCCCACTCGGGCCCCTCTCTCTATGGGGGGGAGGGGAGCAGGCGGGCCCCACTCGGGCCCCTCTCTCTATGCGGGGGGAAGTGAGCAGGCGGGCCCCACTCGGGCCCCTCTCTCTATGTGGGGGGAGGGGAGCAGGCGGGCCCCACTCGGGCCCCTCTCTCTATGGGGGGGAGGGGAGCAGGTGCCCCCCCCTCCTGACTCTGGCCTGTTGTGAAGCTCAGGACGAACTGTCTAAATAAAGTGCAGGTCCAAGCCAGCCAGGGCCAGTGCTGCGCCAGAGACCCACGTGGCCTGCGAGGGGCCCGGAATGTGGGGCCAGAGCTGCCCTGGCTGCCTGCACTGATCTCACGCCTAGAAATAGAGCCCAGGGGCCAACCTGAGGGCCGGCAGCTGCGGAGAAAGGGCAGCGCTGCCCAGCACCTGTTCCCACCCTGTCACTGGGGAACGAGAGGGAACAGGAGGCAGGAAGCGCCTGGCCTGGCGCGTTCCCCAAATGGCTCTGGCTTGTCTGTCCCCTGCTGCTGCTGGAGGGCGGGTGGGGGGCGCGGCGGGGGTGGGGGCCCGCCCAGGTAGGCAGCCGCTGGATGGGAAATGTAAGGAGATAGGGAGGGGCTCTGGCCCTGGGGAGAGGGGAGCTGTGGAGAGGGAGACACCCCCCCTCCCGGGGGTACAGGGAGGTTGACAGGAGGAAGAGCAGGCAGGGCCTGCGAAGGGGGAAGCTGGCAGTGAGCACCCAGGGCAGCTGGGACGTACCTCCTGAGCTGAGCTGAGGCTCCTGGGGGTGATACCCTGCCCAGTCACCGGCCCATCCCTCCCATTGACAGCCCCCCACTGGTCACCCCCCCCCCCATAGACCACCTCATGGTCACTGGCCCATCCCTCCCATTGACAGCCCCCCACTGGTCACTGCCCCTCTCCCATTAACACCCCCCCACTGGTCACCCCCCCCCCATAGACCACCTCATGGTCACTGGCCCATCCCTCCCATTGACAGCCCCCCACTGGTCACTGCCCCCCTCCCATTAACACCCCCCCCACTGGTCACATAGACCCTCTGGTCACGGCCCATCCTCCCATTGACAGCCCCCACTGGTCACTGCCCTCCCATTAACACCCCCCACTGGTCACCCCTCATAGACCCTCTGGTCACCGGCCCATCCCTCCCATTGACAGCCCCCACTGGTCACTGCCCCCTCCCATTAACACCCCCACTGGTCACCCCCATAGACCCTCTGGTCACTGGCCCATCCTCCCATTGACAGCCCCCACTGGTCACTGCCCCTCCCATTAACACCCCACTGGTCACCCCCATAGACCCTCTGGTCACCGGCCCATCCTCCCATTGACAGCCCCACAGGTCACTGCCCCCTCCCATTAACACCCCCACTGGTCACCCCATAGACCACCTCATGGTCACTGGCCCATCCCTCCCATTAACACACCCCCACTGGTCACGCCCCATAGACCCTCCGGTCACCGGCCCATCCTCCCATTGACAGCCCCCACTGGTCACTGCCCCGCTCCCATTAACACCCCACTGGTCACCCCATAGACCACCTCATGGTCACTGGCCCATCCTCCCATTGACAGCCCCCACTGGTCACTGCCCTCCCATTAACACACCCCCACTGGTCACCCCCATAGACCACCTCATGGTCACCGCCCATCCCTCCCATTGACAGCCCCCACTGGTCACTGCCCTCTCCCATTAACACACCCCACTGGTCACCCCCATAGACCACCTCATGGTCACTGGCCCATCCTTCCCATTAACACACCCCCACTGGTCACCCCCCCATAGACCCTCCGGTCACCGGCCCATCCCTCCCATTGACAGCCCCCCACTGGTCACTGCCCCGCGCCCATTAACACCCCACTGGTCACCCCCATAGACCACCTCATGGTCACCGGCCCATCCCTCCCATTGACAGCCCCCACTGGTCACTGCCCTCCCATTAACACCCCACTGGTCACCCCCATAGACCACCTCATGGTCACTGGCCCATCCTTCCCATTAACACACCCCACTGGTCACCCCCATAGACCCTCCGATCACTGGCCCATCCTCCCATTGACACCCCACTGGTCACCCCATAGACCACCTCATGGTCACTGGCCCATCCTCCCATTGACAGCCCCCACTGGTCACTGCCCCTCCCATTAACACCCCCCACTGGTCACCCCATAGACCACGTCATGGTCACTGGCCCATCCTCCCATTAACACACCCCACTGGTCACCCCACCCCCATAGACCACCTCATGGTCACTGGCCCATCCTTCCCATTAACACACCCCACTGGTCACCCCCATAGACCCTCCGGTCACCGCCCATCCTCCCATTGACACCCCCCCACTGGTCACCCCCCCCCCATCGACCACGTCATGGTCACGGGCCCATCCCTCCCATTGACAGCCCCCCCACTGGTCACCCCCCCCCATAGACCCTCTGGTCACTGGCCCACCCCTCCCATTGACAGCCACCCACTAGTCACCGCCCCCTCCCATTTACACTCCACCCTTGCTGGTCACTGCCCCCCCCCGTGACAGCCCCCGGCGGGGCACTGGCGCACCCCTCCCATTGACCCCCGTTCCCACTGATACGCCCCCACTGGTCACAAACCAGCCAACAGGCCACACACAGCCATGCCATGGCCTAAATTTATGGTGTTAAGGCCGCCCGGATGGTTCTGCCCACCCAACCTGGCCTTTGCAGTGCCGAACCCAGCCACGGATCCCTGCGAACCCAGCCACGGATCCCTGCGTCCAGCCACTCACCGGCGTGGGACAGGGCTCCATGGGCGCTGCTGGAGTCCTGGCCTGCCAGGCTGCCCAGAGAGCTCAGGGGCCTGGCTGTGGTTAGCTCCCTGGGGGAAGGGATGGCAGCTGACTGGCGCGGAATCAGGGCGCTGAGGCAGACGGGGCTGGGAGAGGCTTCCACCCATCCCGCAGGCGACTGAGAGCCCAGCGTGGCTAGTGCTGGGTGGGAGCGTTCCCACAGCTCGCCTGCCATGGGCCCGTCCAGTCTAGCATTCTAGGGCCTAGCAGCGGGACTCCTGCCAGCAACCCTTCCTCCTTCAGCCTGGGCGATGATCCCCCAGTGACCGGGCCACCCCCCCAAGATGATTCCCCCACACCGCAGAGGGGAAAAGGATTCCCCAGTGCTGTTCCTTCACCCTCCGGAGACCCGCTGCCCCGAGCCGGCACCCCCCCCCGTTTCCCCCCGGGGAGACCCGCGCTGCCCCGAGCCGGCACCCCCGTACCCCGGGAGACCCACTACCCGAGCCAGCGCCTCCCATTCCCGGGAGACCCGCTGCCCGAGCCGCGCCCCACCCATTCCCCGGGATACCCACTACTCCGAGCCAGCGCCTCCCATTCCCGGGAGACCCGCGCTGCCCCGAGTCGGCGCCCCGTTCTTCCCCGGGATACCCACTACTCCGAGCCAGCGCCTCCCATTCCCGGGAGACCCGCTGCCCGAGCCAGAGCCCCCATCCGTTCCCCTGGGAAGACCCCGCTGCCCCAAGCCGGCGCCCCTGTTCCCCAGGAGACCCGCTGCCCCGAGCCGGCGCCCCCGTCCCCCTCCCGGGGAGACCCACTACTCCGAGCCCGCGCCCCGTTCCCTCCCGGGAGACCCGCTGCCCCGAGCCGCGCCCCACCCGTCCCGCCCTGGGAGACCCGGCGCCCCGAGCTGGCCCCCCCACCCGTTCGCCCGGGGGTACACCCTCTTCACCGAGCTGGCGCCCCCCCCCGTCCCGCCCTGGGGAGACCCGGTGCCCCAAGCCGGAGCCCCCACCCGTTCCCCCAGGAGGCTGCTCCCCAGTCTGGCACACGGCACAGCTTGGGGGCTCTTTGTGCCAGCTGCCCAGGTATTTCCTGCTGACTCCAGCCCAGCCCAGGCCCAAGTATCTCCCGTATCTGTCCTGCCCCACCTCAGGCCTTGCACCTTTCCCACGTTTGCAGACTGGTCTGACCCGCCCTTGGGCACGGCTTAGCCAAGCGGGACAGATTTAGCTCTTTTCATCTTGCCTCGGAACGCAGGTCCCGGCCCCCGGAATATTTCTTCCACTCGTCTCTGGACACCCTCCACATTGTCGGTCTGCCGCCTGCCCTCTGCACACTCCTCGTGTCCTTCACACCGACCCCCATCTCCCCCCTGCAGCCCCCTTCTGCTCTGACCACAGGGCCCCCCATGAACCCCCAATTCTTCCCTGCAGCCCCCTTCTGCTCTGACTCCCCACAAACCCCCATCTCCCCCCTGCAGCCCCCCTTCCACTCTGACCCCCCCAAGATCCACCCACCAATGCCCATCTCCCTCTGCAGCCCCCTTTCACTCTGACCCCGACCCACCCACCAACGCCCATCTCCCCTGCAGCCCCTTCCACTCTGACCCCGAGATCCACCCACCAATGCCCATCTCCCCTGCAGCCCCCTTTCACTCTGACCTCCCCAGACCTTCCCACCAACCCCATCTCCCCTGCAGCCCCCTTCTGCTCTGACCACAGGCCCCCAAACTCTCCAGTTCCCCTGTAGCCCCCTTCCGCTCTAACTCTGGACCCCCAACAACCCCCTTCTTCCCCACCATCCCCCCTCTGTTCTGACACACCCCCCGGACTCCCTATCTGCCAACTCCCCTCCACTCTGACCCTGAGGCCTCCTCGCAATGCCCCCTCACTGTGCCCATCAGGCACAGATTAGCTCCAATCCACCTGCCCATAATGGGCCACACACCATGACCCCAGCCCCTGCATAGTCCAGGGGTGTCTGGTGGGCAGCTTGCAGCCAGCAGACCCGTCTCCCGTTTGCCCTGGCAGGTGTGAACTCCTGGGTGCAGAGGCGCAGTGTTACTGTTCACCTTGCTCTGGGCCCTTTCCCAGGCAGGAGGGGGGCTGTGGCCAGGCAGAGAGCTGGGGAGGAGCACTGCCCTGGAGCAAGCTGTATTAATTAATTGTCACTTGCAGTGCAACCAAAGCCATGCTAGACCCTTCCTAGCCCCGAAGGAGCCAGGTCTCTGCCCTAGGAGTGTGTGATCTAGGGAAGGGCTGACTAGTGATGGGTTTTTGTATCCTCTCCCCTCCCCTCGGCCCCTGCCAGTCCAGGTTCTTGAGTCCCACCTGGTTGGTCCCCTTAGCCCATGATCCTGCAGGAGCGAGTGGCTGGCGGGGGGAGGAGGTGAGGGGGGAGGCTGATGTCCCAGGCACTCAGGGTGGTGCAGGAGGAGGCTGGAGAGGAAGAAGGGGGTGAAGGGAAGGCAAGGTGCGAGAGCGTGCCCGTGAAATGCCCAGCTGAACAGGAGCTGCTGCTGCAGATGGCTCCCGTACTTGCCCAGAGGCCAGAACTCTAATTTAGACATAACCGAGGATTGAAACAGCCCCTTGGATGTTCAGTTCACCTGGCAGTGAAAGCTCTGGCTTTCAGCCGGCCGCACTCAGCTGACATGCAGCCAGGGATGGGGGCCTGCGGAGCTGAGGCAGCTAAATCTGGGCCTGGAGAAACAACTCAGTCAACAAAGCCGCACCGGGGCCAGAGATCTGTCGGTAGAAGAGCTGTGCAGGCCAGCTGGAGGGCTCGGCTGGTCCTGCCTGAGAAGTCCCACCCACCCAGAGCCAGCTCCAGACCCCAGCACGCCAAGCGCACGCTTGGGGCGGCATTTTGCCAGCAGGGACCAGCGCACCCTCCGCAGGCACGTCTGCAAGAGGTCCCCCGGAGCCGCGGGACCGGCGACCGGCAGTGCGCCCCCCGCGGCGTGCCAGCGTGCTTGGGGCGGCCAAATCCCTAGAGCCGCCCCTGCACCCACCTGCACCTCAGCACCAGGGCTAGGTGCCATAGCAAGGAGACACGCTGCCCCCCAGCACAGGGAGACAGGGAATGGGGCCCAGCAATGGCTTGCTGCTGCGAGGGGCGAGCACTGAGGAGTCCGTCTAACACACTCCGGGGGGAGAGGAGCAGGGGGGTTCTGGCCTCCCAGACCTTGTTGGGTCACTTTAAACGAGGAGACAGTAACTCTGCCACGCAGCCGTTGCACAGGCAGCAAAGCTGAAGCTGCCCGGAGCCGGCATAGTAGTCACATAATCAATGGTCTGCATGCCAGGGGGATGGGGATGGCGATTGTTCTCATCTAGACTGGGCAAGCAGGAGAGGGAGCCTCTGACAGGCTGCCACCATGTGTCTCTGCTCTGAGCATTCAGCCAAGGCAGCGTAATGGTCCCGGGCAGGGGAAGGTGACCACAGGCAGGGTGGGGTGCAGGCGGGGAGCTAAGGCTCCTCTCCTCCCCGAAGCTGCCCCAGTTTGGTCCCTGAGAGGCACAGGAGGGCTGACGTGGGATCCTGCCTGTCAGAGCTGAGGGACGCTCTCCAGGGGCCTGGCTGCAGGAGGGATTTTTTTCCTCTTGGTCAGGAATGCCAAGCGCTCCCCAGCTGTCCCCAGCAATCTGCTCTGCCCTGACGCTGCGTCAGGGTGTCATCCAGGTAATAGACACATGCCTCAGACGTGAGCCGGGCTGTCGCTGGCCTCACAAGCATTGTGCTGGCCACGGCACCAAAGGCAAAGTGTGTGGAACCAGAGCGGCTGACCCAGATGAATGGGTAGCACAGAACAGGTCTGGCAGAATGAGCAGCTGGGACATTCAAGGGAAGCAGGGCCAGGGCACTGTCCCCTCTGGCACCCAGCACCCCAGAAATCCACCTGCTCCCCAATTTGGCCACATGCTGTAAGAGTGGCTGCTCTGCCCAGGCTTTCCACAGGCTGCCTCCAGTTCCCCCTGCCGCTCTCCGCGAACCCTTTGTCTGTCCTTTACAGCCACCTGGGGATTAGCTCAGTACCCACAGGCACTGGATCTATGTTGCTCAGATGCTCGGCTCTGTCCAGTGAACCCAGAGATTATGGGGCTGGGCACCATAAGGAAACAGGAATAAATGTTACAGAAAAGAAGACGAGGAGGATGTGAGGTCAGTGGGTCCAGTAAAAGATATGACCTCACTCACCTTGTCTCGCTGATGTCTCTAGTATCCTGGGGCCAACATGGCTACACGAACACTGCAGCCAGGAACCAAGACAATACTTTGCTACAAGCTGCCCTTCCATCCACTGCAAATGCTGCATTCTGGCTAGAGCGGAATCCCCATAAAGTTTCCGCACTCGAGCGAATGTGAATTGTGGGCGGGTTTCAATAGCTGCAGTGGCCAAGATGTTCCAATCCAGGTGCCTCAGGTTAGGCTCCTAAGTCCCTATTCATCACCAGCTGTCAGGCACCTAGATATGGGCCATGCAGCCTCACTGCTGGAAACCGTGGTCCCGTTTCTCTCTGAAGAGTGAAGCTTTGAATTGTGCTGCACTGTTCGGAGTACGTATGGGGAGGGAGGCTGTGCACGTACGTGTCTGCACTGTGTGGGGGTGGGTGCATGCACGGAGCCCCCATCAGTCCCTTTCAACCTCAGTGTACTGATTATTTTGAAGACCAGTAGCTTGCAAGCCCCTGTCTCTGGTGGCCCTGTGGCAGAAGGGGAAGGATCCCAGCCCAGCTTCTGACTTCTCCCTGGCTGGCAGGGGCTGGGGTAGCAGGCTCTGTCTGTGGGGGGAAGGACCCCCCCAGGTCATTCTCTATTATCCCCTTTGCCTGGCCTTCAGGGCAGCTTTTACTCCAGCCTGTGAATGGCTGCTACAGCAAGAGCAGGAATGTGCCAGGATCAGAAATCCCAACTGCCCCTGCAACCCCATAATCGCCACAGCCAGCTGGAGCTTCCAGACAAATGTGGTGCCATTTAAAGCTCGGTTTCTGGGGCTCCTGTGCTGAGAATAACCCTGCAGTTCCATCCCTGCAGCAGCCGGAGTCGTGGGGGCTCTGCTCCGGGCAGGCTGTTGTATAGCGAGACGCCAGTGGTGGCAATATCCCTACGGAACCAGCCCTTTGGTGCAGCTGCTCTGGGCACTCCGGTGGCGTGGGTGTTAATGAGAGAGGGAGATCGCATTATTTCAGTGTGATCCTCAGGGCTCCTGCTGCTGCGTGACAAGTTCCAGCCTGAGCCCCTGGTCTTTGTAACTCACTAGGGATCAGAAGGGAGCTGCCAGGCCTGGCAGCAACGCAGGTACCTGCCAGAGCTGAGACAGGCTGATGCGTCTGTCCAGCCCCATTGTTTCTTGCACTACGCTCACTGTCTGCTCCAGTTCACTCTCCATCCCCTTCTTAAAACTGGCTCCTCTGCTCACCTGCCCAGCCCAATGCTTCTTTCTTTGCAGAGCTCCAGAGGAGACAGCTTCCTCCTTTCGCACAGCAATATCCAGGATCATTTCCCTCACCATCTGACCGTAAATGGGTGATTTGGCATGAAGCTTCCCTATTTACAACCCGCTCCTCCTGCCTGCTTGCTCTGAACACAGTAACCCGTCAGCCTTGAGTCCGCACTGTGCATGGACCCAGCTCAGGCTTCTTTCACTATCACCCCATCTTCCATCGTCCTGTACTCCTCCCCCGCAACGCATCTCACCTCAAAACGCAGCTTCCTGCTACTTATGAGGCCCTGGCAGCCAGCCACACCTGCTGTGTGTGTAGCAATGACCTGGGACAGGTGGGACCCACCACCACAATGGAGTTTATGGATGCTGGTAATCAGGGCTCAGCTGTGACCAGCACTGAGGAGAGAGAAATGATCCAAAGGGACCTGGTGAGGTGAGAAATGGGGGCAGATCGTCGGGCAACTGCATGCCAGTAAATCAGTCAGGAAAGCAACGTCTCTCTCTCACCCACCCCTCTCTGTGTGCCTGAGCAGAGGGGACAGCGAATAAGCCAGGAGTCTGCAGCATGATAGCCCCCGGCCATGCAGTTTTGTGATGATTGCCCTGAATACAGTGTTCGGTGCCAGGCTCCTCTGTACCAGGAGTGTGCTAACACCTGGTGAGGAAATCAGGGACCAGCAACTAACATGATGCTGGGGCTGGAACAAGTCCTGGATTTCCGTCTCTGTGCTGCACCCAAAGGTGTGCCACGTGCCTCCCAACGCACTGAACGAGAGGAGGCCCTGCCCCACAACACGTAGGAACTGGCCGTTAGCCCAAGCAGGGGAGAGCAATCCCCGGGTGGGCTAAGCCGGATGGGCTGCACATCAGACAGTGCAGTGACTGGAGTGTCTCATGTGCTGCTCAGTGGATAATTTAATTCTAATTCCTTCCCCTGCGGCCCTCTTGGCAGACGTGACTTTTTAGGAGGCATTGGAAGGCGGTAAGGGGTGAAGCCTGGTATGCTGGTTTGGGAGGGCACTCCTTGCATAGGCCGTGGGCAGGTAAATGCCGGTAGCTGAGCTAACTGAAGGGACGGCGATGGGGTTACTCTGTAGCAGAGGGGCAGGGACCTTGGGAAGGGTGAGGCACGGTTGGTACAAGGGGTCATAATGAAATGTAATTGAAATTTAAAGTGAATAGTGGACATGTAGGCAGAATCTTAGGGCACATTCCCCAGCAGCGACATGTATCAGGCTAAGGAATCAGCTTCTGGGGAGGGGTCAGGAGCCCCTTGCTCCCTGTGGGGTGGGGAATGGATCCAGCTGGGGCACCCCACAGCCTAGGATTGGCCAGAGCCCTGGAAAATGGATTCTAGGGAAGACTCCTGCCCTGGCCTTGGAGATGAGCTGGAGGGAACCTGGCAGGGCTATTCCTGTTCTATGATTACAAACACCAGTTATAGACCTAACCCCATCACAGCGCCTCTCCCCGCCCACTCTGGCTGTGTTTACTGCATCACCATCCCACTCCCATCCCCAATGGCTGCACCCTGGCTGTCCTCTCCAGTTCTCCAGTAACCCATCCACGCCCAGGTAATCCCCCCACTCAGCCCGCTCTACCAGCAACAGCTCCAGCACTGCCATGGCCCTTCAGCCCAATCAGGTCCTGCCTCTCAGCCTCCCACCCAGCTCCTCCATGCTTGCTGTTGGCCCAGCCCCTCCTTGCTCGCTCACCCAGCCCAAGCGCTTGCTTGGCCTGGCTCACTCTGGACACACTTATGAACCGTTCAGTGTGTGTGAGTTCTAGAGGCGCTTGTATCTGAGGGTTTTACATGGGTCGCCTGTTGCATATTGTTGATTTTGAGCAGAATGCATTCTGGGTGCCTTGAACCACAGCCGCGGTGTCTGTGTTGCCTTGGGAAGTGTGGCCACGGCAGAATGCAGCCACGGTGTGCTGTGCAGTGAGCCTTGTGGGCCGCGCTGGCAAGAGGTGGGGGGTCTCTGAGGGGTGCACTGCAGGAGGAGTACCAGGGCAGATAGTCAGCTCATGGTGTTACCTGCTTTTGGGGTGAGAACTGGAATATGTGCTCCGTCGCTGAGCTCAGGGTTTGCATCTCTCCCTGAAGCAGTGATTTGAAGGCAAAGCCTGGCTGCTTTTCGGCTGCTTCACACTGCACAGGGAGGGTTGATTGCTTGGTTTGTTTTTAAAGGCTTTTTCTGCTGCTTTTTCCCCTTAGACTCTCCGGAGTGGCGCTGGGTGAGGCGGGGGAGCAAGGGTATTGGAGCGTTCATGAGGCGCTCTCACACCTTGCTGGGGGCTGAGGTGCCCTTGCTCAGCATAGACTCTGCTGGGTCTAAACAGGGCCTGACCCCTCATGGAAACACAGCAACAATGACCCTGCTGGCCCCACCCCTCCCTCCCCAGGACACGAGCCCTGGGGTTGTTTCTCCTTGGAGAGGGCTGAGGGGTCCCTGGCATGTAGGGCCGTGTGGTGCTGTGGAGGGGGCTGTGTGGGGAGCTCAGCCTAGTGACCTGGGCTGGAGGGAGGCAAGGGGTGTGAAGGAGAGAATGAGAAGCTGGGCTCTGAGATTCAGAGGCTGGGATTCAGGAGGGAGCTAGTGAAGGGTGTGAGAAGTGGGCAGCCAGGCTGAAGAGCAGGAACGGGATGTCCAAAGGGCATGGTCAGGTTCTGCTAGTGGGTTAGAGAAGAACATCATTATGGCAACAGGCCTCATACAAATTAAAATAAAATAAGAACATAAGAACGACCTGACTGGGTCAGGCCAAAGGTCCATCTAGCCCAGTATTCTGTCTGCTGACTGTGGCCAATGCCAGGTGCCCAGGGGGAACGAACAGAACAGGTGATCACCAAGTGATCCATCCCCTGTTGCCCATTCCCAGGATCTGGCCGTCAGAGCTTTGGGGACACCCAAAGCATGGCATTGCAACCCTGAGCATCTTAGCTAATAATCATCGATGGACCTCCAGGAACTGATCTAGTTCTTTTTTTAACCCAGTTATATTTTTGGCCTTCACGACATCCCCTAGCAGTGAGTTCCACAGGTTAACTGTGTGTTGTGTGAAAAAGAACTTCCTTTTGTTGTTTTAAACCTGCTGCCTATTAATTTCACTAGGTGACCTCTGGTTCTTGTGTTATGTGAAAGGGTAAATAACACTTCCTTATTCACTTTCTCCACACGAGTCATTATTTTATAGACCTCTCTCATATACCCCCAATTCATCTAATTTCCAAGATGAAAAGTCCCAGTCTTTTTAATCTCTCCTCATATGGATGATGTTCCATACTTTTAGTGCCCTTCTCTGTACTTTTCGATTTCTAATATATATCATTTGAGATGGGGCAACCAGAACTGCGCACAGTATTCAAGGTGTGGATATAACATGGATTTAGCTAGTGGCATGATAATTTCTGTCTTATTATCTATCCCTTTCCTAATAGTTCCTAACATTCTGTTAGATTTTTTTGACTGCCATTGCACACTGAGCGGATGTTTTCAGAGAACTGTCCATGATGACTCCAAGATCTTTCTAGAGTGGTAACAGCTCATTTAGATCCCATCATTGTGTAGGTATGCTTGGGATTATGTTTTCCAATGTGCTTTACTTTGCATTTATCAACATTGAATTTCATCTGCCATTTTCTTGCCCAGTCATGCAGTTTGGGGATGTCGCTTTGTAACTCTTCGCAGCCAGGGTATAAACTGTTCAGGAAGGACAGGTATGGGAGGAAAGATGGAGGAGTTGCATTGTATGTAAGGGAGCAGTAGGATTGCTCAGAGCTCCAGTATGAAACTGGAGAACAGCCTGTTGAAAGTCTTTGGGTTAAGTTTAGAGGCGAGAGCAACAAGGGTGATGTTGTGGTGGACGTCTGCTATAGACCATCAGGCCAGTAGGATGAGGTAGACGAGGCTTTCTTCCGGCAACTAGCAGAAGTTTCCAGATCACAGGCCCTGGTTTTAATGGGGGACTTCAATCACCCTGACATCTGCTGGGAGAGCAATATAGCAGTGCATAGACAATCCAGGAAGTTTTTGGAGAGTGTTGGGGACAACTTCCTGGTACAAGTGCTTGAGGAACCAACCAGGGGTCATGCTCCTCTTGACCTGCTGCTTACAAACAGGGAAGAATTGGTAGTGGAAGTAGAAGTGAGTGGCAATCTGGGCAGCAGTGACCATGAGATGGTTGAGTTCAGGATCCTGGCAAAAGGAAGAAAGAGTAGCAAAATACAGACCCTGGACTTCAGAAAAGCAGACTTAGATTCCCTTAGGGAACTGATGGGCAGGATCCCCTGGGAGGCTAATATGAGGGGGAAAGGAGTTCAGTAGAGCTGGCTGTATTTTAAAGAAGCCTCACTGATGGCGCAGGAACAAACCATCCCGATGTGCAGAAAAAGTAGCAAATAGGGCAGGCGACAAGCGTGGCTTAACAGTGAAATCTTCGGTGAGCTTAAACTCAAAAAGGAAGCTTACAAGAAGTGGAAATTTGGACAGATGACTAGGGAGGAGTATAAAAATATTGCTAGAGCATGCAGGGGTGTAATCAGGAAGGCCAAGGCACAACTTGAGTTAGAGCTAGCACGGAATGAGAAGGGTTTCTACAGGTATGTTAGCAACAAGAAGAAGGTCAGAGAAAGTGTGGGACCCTTACTGAATGAGGGAGGCAACCTAGTGACAGGTGATTTGGAAAAAGCTGAAGTACTCAATGCTTTTTTTGCCCCAGTCTTCACAGAAAAAGTTAGTTTCCAGACTGCTGCCCTGGGCAACACAGTATGGGGAGGAGGTGAGCAGCCCTCAGTGGTGAAAGAGCAGGTCAAGGACTATTTAGAAAAGCTGGACATGCACAAGTCCCTGGGTCCAGATCTAATGCATCCAAGGGTGCTGAGGGAGTTGGCTGATGTGATTGCAGAGCCATTGACCATTATCTTTGAAAATTTGTGAGGATGGAGGGAGTTCCCGGATGATTGGAAAAAGGCAAATAGAGTGCCCATATTTAAAAAGGGGAAGAAACAGAACCCGGGGAACTACAGACTGGTCAGCCTCACTTCCGTCTCCAGCAAAATCATGGAGCAGGTCCTCAAGGAATCCATTTTGAAGCACTTGGAGGAGAGGAAGGTGATCAGGAACAGTCAACATGGATTCACCAAGGGCAAGTCATGCCTGACTAACCTGATTGCCTTCTCTGATGAGAAAACTGGCTCTGTGGCTATGGGGAAAGCGGTGGATGTGATGTATCTTGACTTTAGCAAAGCTTTTGATACGGTCTCCCACAGTATTCTTGCCAGCAAGTTAAAGAAATATGGGCTGAATTAATGGACTATAAGGCGGATAGAAAGCTGGCTAGACTGTCAAGCTCAACAGGTAGTGATCAATGGCTCGATGTGCAGCTGGTATCAAGTGGAGTGCCCCAGGGGTCGGTCCTGGGGCCGGTTTTGTTCCAAATCTTCATTAATGATCTGGATGATGGGATGAATTGCACCCTCAGCAAGTTCTCAGATGACACTGAGCTGAGGGGAGAGGTAGATACACTGGAGGGTAGGGATAGGGTCCAGAGTGACCTAGAAAATTGGAGGATTGGACCAAAAGAAATCTTATGAGGTTCATCAAGGACAAGTGCAGAGTCCTGCACTTAGGACGGAAGAATCCCAGGCACTGCTACAGGCTGGGGACCGACTGGCTAAGCGGCAGTTCTGCAGAAAAGGACCTGGGGATTACAGTGGACAAGAAGCTGGATATGAGTCAGCAGTGTGCCCTTGTTGCCAAAAAGGCCAATGGCATATTGGGCTGCATTAATAGGAGCATTGCCAGCAGATTGAGGGAAGTTATTATTCCCCTCTATTCAGCACTGGCAAGCACCTGGAGTTTTGGTCCCCCCATTACAGAAGGGATGTGGACAAATTGGAGAGAGTCCAGCCGAGGGCAACAAAAATGGTCAGGGGGCTGGAGCACATGACTTATGAGGAGAGGCTGAGGGAACTGGGCTTGTTTAGTCTGCAGAAAAGAAGAGTGAGGGGGGATTTGATAGCAGCCTTCAACTACCTGAAGGGGGGGTTCCACAGAGAATGGAGCTAAGCTGGTCTCAGTGGTGGCAGATGACAGAACAAGGAGTGATGGTCTCAAGTTGCAGTGCGGGAGGTCTAGGTTGGATATTAGTAGGGTGACTAGACAGCAAGTGTGAAAAGTCGGGACGGGGGTGGGGGGTAATAGGAGCCTATATAAGAAAAAGACTCCAAAATCGGGACTGTCCGTATAAAATTGGGACATCTGGTCACCCTAGATATTAGCTAACAGTATTTCCCTAGGAGGGTGGTGAAGCACTGGAATGGGTTCCCTAGGGAGGGGGTGGAATGGGATGGTGGTGGAATGGGTGGCTTGGATGATTTAGTTGGTGTTGGTCCTGCTTTGAGCAGGGGGTTGGACTAGATGACCTCCTGAGGTCTCTTCCAACCCTGATATTCTATGATTCTGTGATTTAGCCTTGACTTAACTATCTTGAGTAGTTTTTGTGTCATCTGCAAACTTTGTCACCTCACTGTTTACCCTTTTTTTCAAGACCATTTATGAATATGTTGAATAGGACTGGTCCCAATACAGACCCCCGGGGGACACCACTATTTACCTCTCTCCATTCTGAAACCTGACTATTTACCCTTTGTTTCCTGTCTTAACCAGTTACTGATCCATGAGAGAACCTTCCCTCTTATCCCATGCAGGGGCGGCTCTAGGCACCAGCGGGCCAAGCGCCCGCTTGGGGCGGCGTCCTGGGGAGGGCGTCATTTGGCTCCGGTGGAGCTCCCGCTGGCATGCCGGCGGCAGGTCCACCGGAGCCCGGGACGAGCGGACCTGCCGCAGGCATGCCTGCGGCGGGTCCCGTCTTCCCGCGGCTCCGGTTGAGCTCCCGCAGGCATGACTGCGGCAGGTCCGCTCGTCCCGGGCTCCGGTGGACCTGCCGCTGGCATGCCGGCGGGAGCTCAACCGGAGCCAAATGACGCCCTCCCCAGGATGCCGGAGCCGCGGGAAGAGGGGACCCGCCGCGGGACTGGGGAAGGGCGGCGCAGCGCTCCGCGCTGCTTGGGGCAGCCTACTTTGTAGAGCCGCCCCTGATCCCATGACAGCTTACTTTGCTTAAGAGCCTTTGGTGAGGGACCTTGTCAAAGGCTTTCTGAAAATCTAAGTACATTATATCCACTGGATCCCCCTTGTCCACATGCTTGTTGACCCCCTGAAAGAATTCAAATAGTTTGGTGAGGCATGATTTCCCTTTTCAAAAGCTGTGTTGATGCTTCCCCAACAAATCATGCTGATCTCTGTGTTTTAACTATTCTGGTCTTTACTATAATTTCAAACGATTTGCCCGGTACTGAGGTTAGGGTTACTGGCTTGTAATTACCAGGATCCTCTCTGGAACCTTTTTAAAAAATTGGCATCACATTAGCTATTTTCCAATCATCTGGTACCGAGGTTGATTTAAATGATAAGGTTACATACCACAGTTCTTAGTTCTGCAATTTCATATTTTAGTTCCTTCAGAACTCTTCCATGAATCCCATCTGGTCCTGGTGATTTATTACTGTTTAATTTATCAATTTGTTCCAAAACCACCTTTACTGACATCTCAATCTGGAACAGTTCCTCAGATTTATCACCTAAAAGTATGGTTCACATCCTTTGCAATGAAGACTAATGCAAAGAATTCATTTAGCTTCTCCACAACAGCCTTGTCTTCCGTGAGTCTCCTTTGGCATCTCCACTGTTCAGTGGCCCCACTGATTGTTTGGCAGCTTCCTGCTCTTGATGTAATTAAAAACATTTTGCTGTTAGTTTTTGTATCTTTTGCTAGTTGCTCTATTTATTGCCTGCCTAATTATACTTTGACACGTCACTTGCCAGTGTTTATGCTCCTTTCTATTTTCCTCAGCAGGATTTGGCTTCCAATTTTTAAAAGTTGCCTTTTTGCCTTTAACTGCCTCTTCTACTCTGTTGTTTAGCCACGGTGGCAATTTATTTATGTGGGGTTTTAAAAGTTTCCAAGCAGCTTCCAGGCATTTCACTCTTGTGACTTTTCCTTTTGATTTGTGTTTAACTAGTTTCCGGTGTATGTGGGCAATGGAAATCTCTGGAGGTCGCAGCGAGAATCTCTGGGGATGGGGGTCTCTGGTGTTTGGGGGTCCCTCTGGAGAGGGCGATTGGGGAGATCAATGTGACTCAGTGGGGTTGGGGCTCTCCCTGGGGAGCAATGGGGTGGGGCTGGCTCTCTGGGAGTGCAGTGTGATTCAGTGGGGTTGGGGTCTCTCAGGGGAGCACAGTGGGCGTAGGGTCTCTCTGGGGGTGCAGTAGGAGTGGGGTCCCTGGGGTGGGGGCGCAGGGGGTGTCTCCGGTTCCGGGTCCCTGGGGGCGCAGCCGGGCCGGTCCCTCCCGGGGTGCTGCGGCTGCTCGCCGATCCCGCCCCTCCCTGCGGCTCGGCTCGCGAGCCTGTCCCTAAAAGGTGCTCGGCGGCGGCGGGGGAGGGTCCGGGTCCCGCGGCTCCTCCCGTCCCCTCCCCGGCTTTTAGGCGCGGCGGCGGCGCCCGGGCCCCAGAGCCCGCTCCAGCCCCGCTCGGCCCCGCTCCCAGCCCGGTCTCCGCCCCGCGCCGCAGCCATGGACGCCATCAAGAAGAAGATGCAGATGCTGAAGCTGGACAAGGAGAACGCGATCGACCGCGCCGAGCAGGCGGAGGCGGACAAGAAGCAGGCGGAGGATCGCTGCAAGCAGGTGGGGGGGGGTGTCCGGAAACCCCCTGCCAGCGCCCCCCCAGCCCCCAGGCAGTCCCCCAGCGCCCCCAGGCCCCAGAAAGCCCCTGCCAGCGCCCCCAGGCTCCAGAAAGCCCCCGCCCAGCGCCCCACAAGTTCCCAGGCAGTCCCCTTGCGCCCCCGAGTCCTAGGAAGCCCCCAGTGGCCCTCCAAGTCCCCAGGCAGACCAGGACCCCCAGAACCCCAAGTCCCTGGGCATCAACCCCAGTGGGGCCTCTCCCAGCACCCTGGCGTGCCCCCGCCCCCAAGTCCCCAGGCTCCCCAGCCCACCCTACCCCTGGGCACAGCCTCTCTGAGTCCCTAGGCAGCCACCTCCCAGCTCCCCCCCCCCCGAGTCCCAGGGAAGCCCCCCATCACACACCCGGACAGCCCCCCTCCAGTGCCCCCACCAGCAGTGCCCCTCTAGTTTCCAGGCAGCCCGCTGCCCAGCCCCCCTCCCCCAGCTGGGATTAACCCTGCCCAGTATCCCCATCCAGTGACAGATTAAGCAGGGTGAGGACTGATACCCCCATCGCTCAGGGCACCTCCCCCTTAGACTCCCATTGATAGGGTGAGGACCAAGTGGGGGGGGATCACTGCACACTGTTGGGACCACTCCAGGGACCCCCAGTTCCATCCCCTGACCAGGTACCACATTGGCCCCTCCTGGAGCTAGACTTGAAGGGGGCTCATTGCAAACAGGCATCTTGGCTCCCTCTGCACATCCAGGCACTGGGGTAGAGACTGTCTCTGCTCCACCCCCCTTGGACACTGCCTGTCTCAGCAGCTCAGGCCCTTGGGATGGAGCCAGAATCTTGGGCTGAGTCTGGGGTTTTCCCCTCCACGCAGTGGGTTCACCAGAAATGTGGGGCAAGAACATCACCCCCCGCCAGCTGTGCCCAAGACCAGGGAGAGGCTTCTCTGGGCTCCCCTGGTCCTTGGAAGCCCAAGGAGCCATTCTTGGGAGCCGCCGTCTCTGGAGATGCTGGCCTCGAGTTCCAGGAACCAAGCTCTGTGTCTGCGCCAGTCCTGGGGGGTGTCCCAGAGCGGCTGGCCCAAGTTCACCTTGCCGCTTTCCTGTTACCTAGCATGCTGCCTGGCTCCTGCTGAACCTCTGTCCGGGCCCCTAACCCCCCGCTCTGATCTCCCTTCCCAGCTGGAGGAGGAGCAGCAGGCCCTGCAGAAGAAGCTAAAGGGGACTGAGGATGAGGTGGATAAGTACTCCGAGTCCGTCAAAGAGGCCCAGGAGAAGCTGGAGCAGGCGGAGAAGAAGGCAGCAGATGTATGTACCCACTGCCAGTCCCTTGAGATGGGAGAAGCATCTCATGTGGGAGGGGTGGGGGCCCTGTCACTGGGGGATTAAGGGGTGGGAGCCTCATTGGGAAACCCCTCCTGGTGGAAGCAGTCAAAATCCCATCACTTGGGACACTTACACTGAGCTGCACTAAACACTATAAAATGGACAATAGGGTCCTGACCCCTGGAGTGGGAGGTGCAGCCCAATGGGAGGAATGGGGCAAGGGGGTGTAGTCTGCTGAGGGAGGAGGCGAGGGTGGGTGCAGTCCGGCAGCGACGGAGGACGAGGAGACAGGTTGGGGTGCAGTTTGACGGAGGATGGGGAGACAGGTTGGGGTGCAGTCCGGCGGTGACGGAGGATGGGGAGACAGGTTGGGGTGCAGTCTGGCGGCGACAGAGGACGGGGAGACAGGTTGGGGTGCAGTCCGGCAGCGACCGGGGATGGGGAGACAGGCTGGGGTGCAGTCTGGCGGGCGACGGGGAGACAGGTTGGGGTGCAGTCTGGCGGGCGATGGAGGACAGGGAGACAGTTTGGGGTGCAGTCCGGCAGAGGACGGGGAGACAGGTTGGGGAGCAGTCCGGCGGTGACGGAGGACGGGGAGCAGGTTTGGGTGCAGTCCGGCGGCGACGGAGGACGGGGAGACAGGTTGGGGTGCAGTCTGGCAGGCAATAGAGGACGGGGAGACAGGTTGGGGTGCAGTGTGGCGGGCAATGGAGGACGGGGAGACAGGTTGGGGTGCAGTCTGGTGGCGACGGAGGACGGGGAGACAGGTTGGGGTGCAGTCTGGCAGGTGACGGAGGACGGGGAGACAGGTTGGGGTGCAGTCTGGCGGCGACGGAGGACGGGGAGACAGGTTGGGGAGCAGTCCGGCAGAGGATGGGGAGACAGGGTGGGGTGCAGTCTGGCGGGCCATGGAGGACGGGGAGACAGGTTGGGGTGCAGTCCGGCGGTGACGGAGGACGGGGAGCAGGTTGGGGTGCAGTGTGGCGGCGACGGAGGACGGGGAGACAGGTTGGGGTGCAGTCTGGCAGGCAATGGAGGACGGGGAGACAGGTTGGGGTGCAGTCTGGCGGGCAATGGAGGACGGGGAGACAGGTTGGGGTGCAGTCTGGCGGGCAATGGAGGATGGGGAGACAGGTTGGGGTGCAGTCTGGCGGGCAATGGAGGACGGCGAGACAGGTTGGGGTGCAGTCTGGGGGTGATGGAGGACGGGGAGACAGGTTGAGGTGCAGTCTGGCAGGTGACGGAGGACGGGGAGACAGGTTGGGGTGCAGTCTGACGGAGGACGGGGAGACAGGTTGGGGTGCAGTCCGGCGGCGACGGAGGACGGGGAGACAGGTTGGGGTGCAGTCTGGCGGTGATGGAGGATGGGGAGACAGGTTGGGGTGCAGTCTGGCAGGTGACGGAGGACGGGGAGACAGGTTGGGGTGCAGTCTGACGGAGGACGGGGAGACAGGTTGGGGTGCAGTCTGGCGGGCAATGGAGGACGGGGAGACAGGTTGGGGTGCAGTCTGGCGGTGATGGAGGATGGGGAGACAGGTTGGGGTGCAGTCTGACGGAGGACGGGGAGACAGGTTGGGGTGCAGTCTGGCGGTGATGGAGGACGGGGAGACAGGTTGGGGTGCAGTCAGGCGGAGATGGAGGAGGGGGAGACAGGTTGGGGTGCAGTCTGATGGAGGACGGGAGACAGGTTGAGGTGCAGTCTGGCAGGTGACGGAGGACGGGGAGACAGGTTGGGGTGCAGTCTGGCGGGCAATGGAGGACGGGGAGACAGGTTGGGGTGCAGTCTGGCGGGCAAGGGAGGAGGGGGAGACAGGTTGGGGTGCAGTCTGGGGGCGACGGGGGACGGGGGGGCAGGTTGGGGTGCAGTCTGGCGGCGACGGAGGACGGGGAGACAGGTTGGGGTGCAGTCTGGCGGGCAATGGAGGACGGGGAGACAGGTTGGGGTGCAGTCTGGCGGGCAATGGAGGACGGGGAGACAGGTTGGGGTGCAGTCTGGCAGGTGACGGAGGACGGGGAGACAGGTTGGGGTGCAGTCTGACGGAGGACGGGGAGACAGGTTGGGGTGCAGTCCGGCGGCGACGGAGGACGGGGAGACAGGTTGGGGTGCAGTCTGGCGGTGATGGAGGATGGGGAGACAGGTTGGGGTGCAGTCTGACGGAGGACGGGGAGACAGGTTGGGGTGCAGTCTGGCGGTGATGGAGGACGGGGAGACAGGTTGGGGTGCAGTCTGGCGGTGATGGAGGATGGGGAGACAGGTTGGGGTGCAGTCTGATGGAGGACGGGGAGACAGGTTGAGGTGCAGTCTGGCGGGTGACGGAGGACGGGGAGACAGGTTGGGGTGCAGTCTGGCGGGCAATGGAGGACGGGGAGACAGGTTGGGGTGCAGTCTGGCGGGCAATGGAGGACGGGGAGACAGGTTGGGGTGCAGTCTGGCGGCGACGGAGGACGGGGAGACAGGTTGGGGTGCAGTCTGGCGGCGACGGAGGACGGGGAGACAGGTTGGGGTGCAGTCTGGCGGGCAATGGAGGACGGGGAGACAGGTTGGGGTGCAGTCTGGCAGGCAATAGAGGATGGGGAGACAGGTTGGGGTGCAGTCCAGCAGCGACGGGGGATGGGGAGACAGGTTGGGGTGCAGTGTGGCGGGCAATGGAGGACGGGGAGACAGGTTGAGGTGCAGTCCGGCGGCGACGGAGGACGGGGAGACAGGTTGGGGTGCAGTCTGACGGAGGACGGGGAGACAGGTTGGGGTGCAGTCCGGCAGCGACGGAGGATGGGGAGACAGGTTGGGGTGCAGTCCGGCAGCGACGGAGGATGGGGAGACAGGTTGGGGTGCAGTCTGGTGGGCAATGGAGGACGGGGAGACAGGTTGGGGTGCAGTCTGGCGGGCAATGGAGGACGGGGAGACAGGTTGGGGTGCAGTCCGGCGGCGACGGAGGACGGGGAGACAGGTTGGGGTGCAGTCTGGTGGCGATGGAGGACGGGGAGACAGGTTGGGGTGCAGTCCGGCGGGCGATAGGGAGGTAAGGGCACAGTCGGGGGGGGAAGGGGATGCAGTTTGAGGGGAGGCAGTGAGCTCTGACCTGCGGGAGGTGAGAAGCTGTTTGGAGTTTGCTCTTGGACCGAGGGCTTTGCTGACAACACTAGTCGCTCTTGGAGCTCGGCAGGCCCCAGAGCAGCTCGGCTGTTTCAGCGGACTGGACCCACCTCTCTAGTAGCGATAGGGCCCTGCCAGGACTGGAGCTGTCACTGCACCAGCCAGTATTGAGTATCTTCAAATGGGCCATTGGTATCTGCTGGGCACAGACCAGCTCATCGGCCTCCCATGACGTTCAGACATCAAGAGAAATTCCAGGGTGCTTGTTAGCCTGTTCTGGGAAAGCCAAGGAGAGCAGGGAGCCAAGGGGAGGGAGCAGGCACAGCAGGTGTCTGTGCGTCTGAAAGAAACCCTGGGCCAGGGAGGCTGGGGGAGGCAGGAGGGTGGCTGGCTGGAAGGAAGGAGGTTGTAGCTGTGCTTGGGGAAATCCTTTTCCTCCATGAGCTCCAGGGGCCGAGGGCTCCATCCCAGGCCCCTCGGAAGGACAGGCCTGGAGTGGTTTTCTCCTGCCTGGGGGAAGACGTGTCCGGGCAGGGCACAGTGAGGAACAGCTGTGTGCAGCCCCCGGCTGCTCCAGGGAGTGGAATGGGGTGTAGTGACCCACTGTGCCACACAGGGTATTTGACACCCTATAAATAAATCCTCCTTTTCATAGCCAGCCCTTCTTTGATGAAACCCCACCCCGGGAAGTGGAGGAGAAGCTGAAGGGAGCCATCTGGAGCACAGCCAGTGGGGGGAGGGCCAAGCTTTTTAGGATCAAGAGCAAAAATTCAATCCCAGCTGGTCTGTGGAGCTAAATGGGGGAGATGTGTCAAATCTCCGAGGCAGCCACCAAGGACAGGGGAGTCCGGACAAGGACAAGGCTGTGGGGCTGTGATACGTCCCCTCCCCCACTCCCCAGGGCAGCAAAACGCCCTGGTTGAGTTCAGGACCCTCCCATCCCACAAACGTATTGATAGTCCAGTAGAGCCCCTAGTCAGGATCAGGGCCACTGTGCGGGGCTCTGCATAAACATACAGGGAGACGGACCTTGCCTCGAGGAGCTTACAATCCCAGCGCTCAAGTGCCCTGCACCTACTGCGGTTACTCGAACCAGCACCAGCTGGCACAGTCCGTACAGGCCAGGCACTGGTGCTAGTTCTCCAGGAGGGCTGCAGCGGGGTGGCCTAGTGGCCCCGTTCCCAGCGAGCGCTCCAGGTGTAAAGGCAGTGTGGAGCGAGTCTGCTTCCTCCTCCCTGTTCGCTGGCTGCTCTGCTCTGCTCTGGCTCTGGGACATGTCTGCTCCATTTGGACCGTGAGCCAAACCCTGCATCAGAGCCCAGCATAACTGGGGGCGAAATCTGCAGCCAGGCACTTGAGACAAGAAGCTCCTCTTGGCCTCTGCCTCCCTTTACCCTGAGGCAGCTGCCCTGGGGTCCTGGGGTGAGATCCTGGGCCCATTGAATCCATGGGAGTTTTGCCATTGATTTCCTCAGAGCCTAGAGTTCACCCTGGTGACTCTTGGCAGAGGCTCCCCTGGGCTTTGGGCAGCCCAGGCTGCCAGGCTGTGCAGCATTAAAGGACTGGAAAACCTGCCTGCAGGTGCTCGATCTGCTTAGCTTAAAGGGAAAGTTATGGGGTGACCTGATCCCAGCATGTAACGAATAGTTGATAATGGGCTTGTCTGGCTCTAGCAGACAAAGGTCTAACCCGAGCCAAAGGCTGGTAGCTGAAACTAGACAGGTTCAGACTAGAACTAATATGGAGATTGCGCACAGTGACAGTCGCTAACCATTGGAACAGCTGACCTAGGGTCAGGGCGGCTTCTCCATTCCTGGCCGTATTAAAATCAAGACACGATGTTGCTCTGCTGTAGTTCCAATGGGAATTAATGCAGGGCAGTTCTCTGGCCTGGGTTCCCCAGGGGGGCAGACTAGGTGATCACAGGGGACCCTTCTGGCCTGAAACTCTAGGAATCTATTAATCAGTTGTTCTTCTGGCGGAGAAGGGGGAGGGGGCCTCCGGGACATGGGGCTGCCTGGGGCCTGGTGCTTCTCTGAATGCTGATTTAGTTAAGCCAGTGAAGAAACAAGTGCACAGACACTCTGGTTCCAAACAGGCTTGTTTCAGTTCGCCTGGCGTAGATTCAGAGCAGTTTTTAAAGTAAGTCTCCACTACATAAAGCCCTACGACAGCGCGTCTCTAACCCAGACCTACAGACTCAGGCTCCGGGGGCTCGCAGCACTTGTAGCCGTTCCCCCTGAGGCTGGAGCCTGGGCTCTGAGCGCTACCCCCCTCGCCGGGTTTCAGAGCCTAAACTCCGGGCCGAGCGGGAATGTCTACGCTGCCATTTTGAGTGCCATAGCATGAGCCCTGTGAGCCAGAGGCTGTGCTCCAGGGCTCTGAGATTTCCCGCTGCAGGGTTTCGGAGGGGGGGGGGGGTTCTGTGTAGATGTGACCTAAGTGTCCACAGAGGGGATAGCACTGCTTTAACTGAAGGGGTGCAAATTTGCATGTAGATTACCCCGTGGTGTGGACTGGCGTGGAGTGCAAATGGCTGGGGGTCCTACTGAGCTGCAGATGGGTGGCAGTGGAAAGGGGATGGCCCTGGGGGATGTCAGAGGCCTGGGTGGATGTGGAGTTCGCAGTGTAGTTGGCAGTGTGATGTGCAGTGCACGCTCCCGGGGGGAGGAATCCCTCGTTATGTGGCTCTGATTTGTGTCCACCCCTGGCATATTGTTCTCAGTGCTGGCAGACTGGAGGGAGCTCAGAGAAGAGTAACAGAAAGGCTCGAGGGGGGCTGGACAAACCTACCTAGTTTGACAACGGGGGCGAGGGGGAGTCCTGCGACCTCTCTCCACATATCTGAGAGATGTGACCTCCCAGGAGGGAGGGGAATTGCTTGGGGACCCGGGGGAGAGACCAGGAGGAATGGGATCCCATTCAGAAAAGGAAAAATAGAAAGAAATGTTGGGAAAAACTTGCTGGGAGTGAGCTGAAGAGTGGAGGCCCTGCGGTGATGGGTGCTCGAGATGGACCATCTACTTAGGACTGGCCAGAACCCTGGACAATGAAGTACAGGGACCAAACCTGCCTGAAAGGATGTCTCTCTGTGAGCCCCTGAGGAGCTCTGTTCTGGGAGAGCCCCATTCCAGGGGAGGACCCTGTTCTGTGGCTGCTGGAGCTTGTTTCCAGGATCTCTCATTGCCTAATCGCCAGCGAGTGAATCCCAGGGCAGGACGGTGCTAGGAGCTGGTGGGGCCGATGCAGCAGGAGCTGGAGGGCACCTGGGAAAGGAGGAGAATAAAACCCCAGGCTGAGAATCCAGGAGCCAGAGGAGCCAGCACCTCCAGAGATGGGGAGATGCTCCATTCCTGTGAGTCTAGCAGGGCAAGACAGGAGCACCTGAGCCATACAGGGCTGCTCCCAGCTCCCCGATAGCCAGAGAGGCAGCTGCTCTCTGTAGAAATATCAACAAATACATTAAAATAACTAACCCTCTCTAGTGCTCGTCTGGGGACAACGGGAACGTGCCCCTGGCCCGCAGCCTGAGCTGACAAGCCTGTCTGGAGACGGGAGTGCGGCTTGCTTGCAGATGGGCTGCAACATGCTAATGTAACATGGGTCCATGCTAACGGGTGTTAATGTGAGCCCCATCCCGCACACCCTGCCAAGGGGTGTCAGCTTCCAGCATAAAGCCAAGTGTGGCAGGCTCAGGGATTCACAGGTCCTTGCAATCCCAACAGTGGGGTGCATCAGAGCTCAGTGTAGGGGTGCTCGCCATGACGGGCGTGGGGACTGACTTCTCCAATCCCAAGAGCAGGGCACGTCAGAGCTCAGTGTAGGGGTGCTCGCCATGGGGGTGGGGAGGGCTGCCTGGCTTCTCCAGTGCCAGCCTCTCCCAGCAGGAGGCGCTGTGGGTGCAGGGCGGGAGCACTGATTCATAGGTTTTGTAGGCTGACCTCCTGCATAGCATGGGCCAGGGAACCTCACCCAGTGACTGGCCGTGGAGGGAATTATTCCTGCCTGCTCTGTAATTAACACTGCCAGCCCAGTAACCTGCAGTGGAACTGGCTGTGTGGGAGGCACCCAGCTGCTGCTCACTTCCCAGTCCCTGGGGCAGGAGCTGGTCTGGGTGCCCATAAGTGGGCTGTGCCAGGAGCCGCAGTAGCAGGGCTGGTGTGCGTCTCTGGGGCATGCAGGGAGAGTGCTGGATTCCAGGACTGTGATCCTGAAAGCTCCCTGTGAGGCTGTGACAGGATCCGCCCCAGCCCACCTCCTAGTCCAGACTTTGCTCTTATTTGGTGATTCCCTGAGCCAGTGGGAGGGAGTTGGCTGGCGGCCCAGGGTGTGGCTAGAGCAGAGGCCACTTAGCAGAGCAGCTGCTGAAAGGACTGTCTCTCCGGCCCCTGAACCTGCCCCATTCCTGGCAGCCGGGCCCTGACTCCCTGCCCTGTCCTGTGGCTGGTGTGAAAGTGCTGTGCTGCAGCTGGGCTCTGCACAGGCCTTGCCTTCCATCACTGCTGAGGACCGGGGCGACAATGCGTGAGCTGGCCTGCTGTAAAGCCAGAGTGGAGCCAAGGCTCTGTGGCTGTACCCTGAGGTCAATGAGCCGAGCTCAGCCCCAGGCAGGGGTACAACTCGCCTGCCTTAGTTACCCTGCAGGGAAAACAGACTTCTCAGCAGTGAAGACATGGGCCCTGCTGGGGTCCCTCAAGCACTGCCGTGGGTCAGCGGCTGGGCTCAGCTGTTGCCTGTGGAGCCCAGGAATCCCTGTGCTCTTTAAATGCAGGCGTGAAGTGCAGCCAGCGCTGCCTGCTGTCTGTCACTGCTCATTAAGGAGGGACTGAGGGCTCCCCTTGTAACGGATCAGACCGTGTCCCAGAGCATGGGACACCAGGGCATAGCCCCTGACACCAGATAGCGTCAGTGTTGCATTCCAAGACAAGCAGGGATGAAGATAGCAAGTGTGTCTGAGCACTGGGGAGTTGTGTGTGCGATTCCTTATATCCAGTGCAGAGTAGAGACCGAGGCTGCAGACATGAAATCATCAGGTCTGTCCGAGGGGCTTGTAGATCCCAGGCAATGGGATGGATGGTGTCAGGACCCTGGGGCTTGGAGACCCTTTCCCATGCAGATGCGCTCCGAGCACGGGCAGAAGCTCGAGTCGTTCATATCTGGCTGCTGACCCTAAAGGCCCAGCTGTGCTCTAGGATTCATGGCATGCAGCAGGCTGTCGCATGGTTCACACCTGCATGCCCTGTGGTTCCTGCCTGTCGCTGGGTTCTGCCGCCGTTGTTCCCCTGTGCAGAGATGCTGAAATAATGGGATTTAAAACTCCCAGACCCCCTTCCCTTCCACTGGTGTTTGGAGCAGCCATGCATCTTGGCTCTGGCTCTTGGACTGGACACTCTGCAGCCTGCCAGCTCCATCCAAGGGGGCACAGCTCCCAGAGAAATGGATGTGAGGTGTCTGTGAGAACCCCAATGGGGCTGCAGTCTCAGCAGCCCCTCTCATGGCTAAGGGCAGAGCTCCTGGTCGGATGGGGAGGCTCTGCAATGATTTCATACATAAGGACCCTCCAGGCCAGAGGTCTGACTGGGTTACTCCTGCATTCAGCCCCTCACTTGTGGGCGAGCTAGAGACCTTTCAGAAAGATACTAGCGATAGCCTCCTGCATGAGGGGAAGGAGGTGCTGCGTCTGCCAGGAGCTCCCTTGTTCTGTGCCTGGGCCTTCATTCCAGCCCCCCCACCCCCCGCCCGGGCTTCGTTCCTCTCTTACACGTCACACACCCTGACTCATGAACATATGTTTATGGGAAACTTTGTTCTCCCACTTCTCTGCTCCCCCTTCCAGCACCCCCCAGGGACTCAGTGTTGTGTGCAGGACCCACCGGGGGCAGGAAGGAGCCCTCCCAATTCCCCAGCCCCCTGGCTCCATGGAGCGCAGAAGTAGGGTCCAGAAGCCATGCCCGTGGCTACAGCAGTGGCAAATGCAAAAAGGGGCATCTCTGCTCAGCCCCACCTAAAAGAGACAGAGCAAACCCCTACAGGCGAGCCCCTGCTGGGGCCCTCCTCTCTGGGCTCTGCAGGCCAGGCAGCTCCTGGGACACACAGGCACCCAGAGCACCGCTGCAATGCTCCCTGGGCGTGGGGAGGGTGAGGCTGGTTCCCTGGGGGAGGGAGGGGAGCCCGTAGCTGCAGTGGGAAAAGCAGCTTGGATGCCTGGTGCTGCCTCTTTAAGAGGAGGGAAGTGTGCAAGCGCTGACACTCAGTTTCCTGAGGAGGAGATGCAGGAGAGGGGGAGGAGGAGCAGGAAAGGGGATGAAGGCGGGGAGGGGAGAGTTCGCATCCTGAGCTCTTCCTGCTGGCTTGGGAGTGGCAGTCCCACAAAGGGCTGAAGCGGAGCTGTCACCGGCAGAGCCAGTGACTGGCGAGCTCGGGCTGGAGCACAGCCAGCAGGACCCAGTGGGTTGGAACCAGGCTGCATTGGAGCTCGCCACAGACCCTGCCCCAGGCAAGTCCTGCTCAGGTCCCCAAGCAGCACCCTCAGGCCTCGTTCCTTGGGCGCGCCCCGGGGTGGAAGATGGCTGGGAGCACCTCCATTGATGCGGTGAAGAAGAAGATCCAGAGCCTGCAGCAGGTGGCGGACGAGGCAGAGGAGCGCGCGGAGCATCTGCAGAGGGAGGTGGATGCTGAGAGACAGGCCAGGGAGCGGGTAAGGCGGTCCAGGGCTTGAAGGTCCCAGCCAGCTCCTCCCAATGCCCTTCCTGCTTTACTCCCCCAGGGGCCTGGGTGCCAGCCTGGGTTTGACGTCCCCTCCGCTTCCTGTGGATGTCAGGGCCTGGCAGGCCCAGTCGGCCCCACCCCAACTGGGCTCACCTTGCACCCTCCTTGCCTGATGCTGGACTCCCCATCCAAGGAGCTTCTCCTTGTACTCACACCCCATCTGGCCCCATCCCAGCCTCCCACCACCTGGGGGTCTGGGATGCACCCAGTGAGGGGCCAGGGTGTAGGCTGCTGGGGAAGGCGGGGCGCAGACTGGGTCAGGGATGCAGCCAGGGAAAGGTTGGGATTGGGGGGGAGTGGTCTGGGAAGTAGCTGGGAGATGGGGCCTGGTGCTGTGGTTCAGGCCGGGGAGTTACACAAAGGTGGGGGTAGGGAGATTTTCCCCATGGTAACGGGCCAGAGCAGGCTGGTCCCAGGTGTGTGGTGTAGTAGGAGGGTATCCGGTGCCTGTCCCTATGGTGATGCCAGGGCAGGACAACAGCCGAGAACGACCCAAGCACCAGACTCGTGGCACTCTGGAAAGCCCAGCCCCATCCATGTGCCCCCTGACCTGGCTGTGGCTGTCTGTGTGGCTCAGTTTCTCTGTCCACCTACCGGCTGCGTCTCGGAAGGACAGTGGCCAGACCCAGCTGGGAAAGTGCCCCCCAGCAGAGATGAAGCCCTTCTTGCACCCTGGGTGTTTCTGGGGTCCCCATCACCGTGGCGTCAGTTTCAGGCCTACCGCTGGTTGCCCCAACTGACCATCTTGGCGGACTGGGTGCCCATTCCGGCAGCTTTGACTCATCGCCTGGGCCTTGCAGCCACGTGTGCACCTCCGTCAGTTGCAGAGCCCCAAGTCCAGTAGTGGCCATGCTCTGGGTCTGGCTGGAGGTGCAGTGGGTTCTCTGTGGGGAGGGAGCATCTCCTGCTCCAGGCTGAAGCTGCAGCCTCGGCTGTCCTGGCCCGCAGGAAGCAAAGCTGTGTCCCCATCTATCCCTCCCTCCCTCTGGGCTCACTGTGGCTTCCCCTTGCCCTGGGGCAGAGGAGGTGAAGGGAAGAGCCAGAGGCATTGCTGGCGGGAGTGGGAGATGGATGATTGGCAATGATGTAGGGAGGGTGCAGGAGCAGTGGTACAGCTGAAGGGAGCTGCCTTCTCCCATGCTGTGCAGCGTCTGTGCCTCCCTGATTAACCCAAGCTGACCCGACTGGGTCTCGGTGTCGACTGCCTCCCCCGAGAAGGGCTCCCAGGGTTCAGGACAGCCCAAGGGACAGTCCCACTGTGCTCTCTGGTGGAGTCACAGCGAGTCACTCGAGCAGGGATTCAGGGATTCGAGAGGCCCTGTGAGCTGGCTCATTATACTGTGGGTTGGGGACAGGCAGTGGCAGTGCTGGGCTGCCTAAGGGGGGGAAGGGGCAGGCAGCTCTGAAAGCCTGTTGGGCTGGATCTGGCCTGGGAAGCTGACTCAGGGCTGGGTCAGGTACCTGACCCAGCCCTGAGTTGGGTGGGAGTTGACCAGCTCCAGCAGCACATGATCCCATCCAGGGCCCTGTGCTCGACCCAGATCAGTTAGGCCTCGTCCCTGGGAATGGCGTTAGGCTTGGTTGCCAGCTCTGTCCCTTCACAGCAATGGGCAGATCAGCTGCCCCTGCAGGTTCTCCCAGCAGCCTTCGACTCCACCGCCCCCTCGGTGCTGCAGACTCAGCTGTAGGGACGAGCCCTGGGGAAGGGGTAGCTTGCGACTGGTTCTGCTCAGAAAGACCTCCCCCCCCCCCGCCCCTCCCAAAAGCAGCTGGCCTAGGCCCAGTGATCCCAGAGGCCCCCTCTCTGCCATGGGCCACCTGTGTTCAGCAGGAAAATTCACACTGCCTGTCCCCAGGGTGGGACTTGCAGGAGGGGAGTCGTCCTTGCCTCTGGGATTCTCACCACTGTAAATACGTCTGGCCAAGCCTGGTCGCTTCCAGAGCAGGCTGTGAGACACAGGTGTCCAGGCCTCCGCTGGCCGGAGGCCCCGGGAGCGCTCTCCCTAGCCCCGCCCTGTAAGGGTAGTAGCTGAGTGCTGCATCGCGTGTGCGGAAAAGGTGCTCCATTTGTAATGCACCCCTGGATGCCAGAGCGACAGGTGCCTCAAATACTTTCCATGGTATCCCCACTGCTGGGGAGAGGAGGGCTGCCTGCCAGGAGAGGGGTTAGACTCAGACAGTCAGGGATGCGGGGACCCAAAGAGGCTATTATGAGCATCCAGTTTCACCCCCTTCATAGCACAGGCCAGAGAACGTCAGCCAGCGATTGCCACCTCCAGCCCGTCCCTTCCAGTGAGCGGGTCTGGGAGAGAGCACCCACCGAGCCCTTACTGTTAAAAACCGCAGCTTAGTTCTAGTCTGAATGTGTCTCGTTTCAGCTTCCAGCCGCTGGCTCTCCCTCTGCCTTTGTCTGCTAGGTGAAGGAGCCCTGTGCTACCAGACAGCCCTGCCCCGTCTAGGTAGCTGTAGACTATGATCAAGTCACCTCTTGACTTTCTCTTCGATTTGAGCTTCCTCAGTCTCTCGCTGTCGGGCTAGCTTTCCTGCCCTCGCATCATCCTTGTAGCTTGTTCTGAACCCTTCCAGTTTGTCAGCAAAGTGTGACCCCCGAAACTGGCCATGGTCTCGCTAAGGCCATCTCCCCACTCCCTTTGCTAGCCCTCGCTTATACATCCAGGGATTGCCGTAGCCTTTTTTGCCACAGCATCACATGGGGAGCTCGTATTCCCAGAGGAAGTCTGGCTAATCAGGAGTCTGGCCTGCTTCAGGCCCTACCGCAGAGGCCTTCTTCAGGAAAGCTGCTCTGCCATAAGTAGCACGAGGAAGAGAGGAGAAAGCCCTATAGGTGGGTATCTCGGGCAGAGAGAGCCCAATAGGTGGGTTATGGGTATCTCGGGCAGAGCCCCCCTGGGAGGGGGTCCCATCAGGGAACTTCACATGCAGGACTGGGCCTTGCTGATCCAATCTGACTCTAGGAGGAGCTCAGCCTGGGCGGGGGGGGGCATTCCCTGGCTGGGTGCGGCTGGGCTACAGGCTGTTTGCCTGGGGCGGCACTAGCAGGCCCAAGCGGTACCTGAGGCTGGGTGGAGCAGACTCTGCCAGGAGCTTTCTGGGCAGGGCGCCCTGCAGGGAGCTTTCCTATTGTTCCCACAGCCCCAGTCCCGCTCACTCTTCGGTGCTCATTGGCTGCAGGGGAAGCCGGGCCACCCTGCCCAGTAACCTGATCTCCACGAGAGAGCCTGGCTGGTCACTCCAGTGCTGGGCCTGGCTGAGGTCCAGGAACCAGCGGAAACTCTCCATAGAGCAGTTGCGCTGCGTGGCTTCCTGCCCTGACTCCAGGAGGGAAGGGACCTGAGACCTCGGTGTGGAAGGGCCAGGTCCTGGCTTGCATGTCCCAAGGGCTGAACCTGGCCAGGTGGTGGGGGGGCCGGGGGTTGTCTCCTCTGATCTCCCTACTAGTGTGTGCTAAGCCCTGCCCCATTCCCGGCTTCCTGTGCTCTAGTGACCAGGCTGCAGGGAAACCCTGGCCTGCTGGGGAGTGAGCATGGCCGGAGGGGAAGGGGGCCCCAGCCGGGAGAAGGAGGCTCTGCCCACCCCCCGTGTCCCTATAACCAACATAGGCCAAGGACATTATTGCAGGCCCTGTAGGGTCAGGTAGCTTTCTGCAGCCTGGCTAACGCCTTCTGCTGGTGCTGGGGGGACCCCACTGGAATCCCATCACTGCTGTGCCTTGTGCCTGGCAGGGACGGTTCCTTGGGAGCTCTCCCAGCCCTTGTGGCATGATGTGGAGCCAGTGAACCCAGCCCGCACCCCGGCATGGCAGCACAGTGCTCCACGGGGAGAGGGTTGGGGGAGGAGAGCAGCCCAATGTGTGCTTCCTGGGGCCTTCTGCCCAAAGGCCCTTTGAAAGCCAAACTCAGCCCCTTTCCCTGCGCCTTGGTGTCTGGCCTGGGAGGAGATGGCACTGCGGAATTACAGCCAGCGAAGGGCAGGTCTGGGTCTGGCTGTAACTGGGGAGGGGGCAAGGGTCCTGGAGGCTTTGTCCGTCCCTGAGGGCCGGGCTGCTGGAACACTTTGCTTCGTGTGGGTGCTGAGAGCCATTGGACCAAACTGTAATCCTGTACAGATGGCAACCACTTCAAGCCGGGGGGGGGGCAGCCCTCCCAGCACCCCTGCCTGGGGGAGGGGGGTTTCCTGCGGGTGTGGGAGGCCAGGGAAGGGGACGTAGGGCAGGGTCATGATGGCATGAGGGGGTGTCCCTAACTCTGCAGGCTCACCCCTGTTCTGTGTGATCTGCTTTCTGGGGCCTGGTGCACAGATCCCAGCCTCCTGGGCAGGGCACTCAGTAGCCAAACAATGCTGGGGTGAGGGTCCCTGGCTGTGCCCTGCCGGGTGCTGAGTAGGCTGGGCAGGGCCCTGGGCCCTGCTCTCAGCACTGAGCCACGCTCTGCTCTCCCCCCGCACCCCGCAGAGAGTTCAGCCCTTGGGGGCTGCTGCACCCGCTGGAGGCATTTCCGGCCTGAGAGCAGGAGCAATGCGAGAATTACCAATGGAAAGGAAAGCTGGTCAGATGCTGTGGGGAGGGGAGGGGAGGGTGGTGTGGGGCTGGGGGAGCTGACATGGGGCCGGCGGGGGTCTGTCTCCCAGTCCACAGCTCCGGCTCCCGCTGCATGAAAGCGCCAGCACTCCCCACACCCCCTGCCAAGAGCTCTCTCTGGCGTCTCTTCCTCTGCCCCCGCCTCTGCTCTCATCCCTCTCCCCGCTCCCCCTTTCCCCAGTGTCCTCTGCCCTGGCTCGCCGCCCCCCCTCCCTTCGCCCCAGGGAACCCAGCCCTGTGGGGACGGGGTGGTGCTTGGAGCCTGGGAACACACTGGTTCCTGGCTCCTTGGCTGCGGGCCAGCCCCATGGAGGCGCTTTGCCGGATTCCTCCCTGGGGACTGTAAATCAGGGAGGGCTCAGGCCTGGCCCAGTCTGTCCCCTCGGGCTGAGGAGGGGCCGGGAGAAGGTGCCAGCCAGAGCAGCTCTTTCCTTGTAACAGAGTCCGGACACTCGCCGGTCAGCGGTGGCAGAGAGTGACTGGGGCCTCGGGGGTATCCACAGGCCCCCCAGCCTGGCCAGTGCTGCCTCCGCCCTGCCTGGCTGGGTAGGGAGCCGGGGCGGGGGAGGGGACCCCGCATGGACAGCCTCGCTGGCTTCGGTAAACAGGAAATCCACAAGTTGTTCCAATCTCCTTTTTGGGAGCGAATCTGTGCTGGGCATTCCTGCTCCTTTACTCACCGCTCTGCAAACCCAGATGCTGCCCCGCGCCACCCTCACCGGTAGGGTGACCAGACAGCAAATGTGAAAAATCAGGATGGGGGTGGGGGGTAATAGGAGCCTATATAAGATACAGCCCCAGATAGCGGAACTGTCCCTATAAAATTGGGACATCTGGTCACCCTGCTCGCCGGGGTCAGCCAGGACTGACCGGGCTGGCTCTGGCTCGGAGGGGAGGGTGCGGGGCTCCTGGGCTGTGTCCGCACTGCAGCGGGGCAGCCCGCGCTGGCAGGGCCTGAGGTAGTGCACTAATAGGAGCAGTGTGGACACTGCGGCCCAGGCAGCAGCTCTGGCTAGCCCCCGATCTCAGAGCCCGCTCGTGCCCTGCTCGCACAAGTCTGTCTGCCCAGGCCGGCATGCTCGCTCGCCAGAGTGACTGGGCTTTGGCTTGGGAAGGGGGTATGTGTCTATCTGTCCATCCTGCCGTCTGTCTATCTGTTCTTAGAACTGGGCTGGACTCTGGGAGCACAGGCGCCGACTCCGTGGGTGCTCTGGGGCTGGAGCACCCATGGGGGAAAAAAATACTGGGTGCTCAGCACCCACCAGCCACAGCTGTTCAGTGCCGCCAGTGCCAGTCAGCAGTTTGGCAGCACCCCCAATGAGCTAATCAGGAGTGCCGCCAACCAGCTGTTTGATGGCTGGGGAAGAGGCTTTGGGGAGGGCGGAGAGCAGCAGGTGGGTGGGGGCCTTGGGGTGGAGCAAGGTGGGAAGAGACGAAGCGAGGGCAGGACCTCGGGAGGCGGGCGGAGTGGGGCAGAGTGAGGGTGGGGCCTTGGGGGAAGGGACAGAATGAGGGCAGGGCCTTGGGTCGGAGCGGGGATGGAGACCCCCCCACCCGAGAGACCCCCCCCCCCGGAAAATGAGAAGTCAGCGCCTATGTCTGGGAGAACAGTGCAGGGTCCGCTGGGGGTGGGTCCTTGGGGCTGAGCTAGATTCAGAGGAGAGGTGCAGGATTCACTGGAGTCAGGCGCTGGCTAGACTGTGTGGTCCAAACCCCAGATGAGATGTGAGGAATTCAGAACAGGCTGGAGAGTAAGACGGAGAATTTTGAATGGCTTTATATAAATAGATGGTCCGGCCTCCCCCGCACACCCTGTCTCAGAAAGGATATTGCAGAATTAGAGGGGTTCAGAGAAGGGTGCTGAGAATGATCAGGGGTCTGGGAAAGCTCCTGTGAGGAGAGAGTGAACCGATCAAGATTGTTAGCTTAGAGAGACAAATAAGAGGGGGACATGACAAAAGCATCTAAAACAATCAATCCTCTAGAGCAGGGGTTCTCAAACTGGGGGGCATAACCCCTCAGGGGCTCGCAGGGTTATTATGTAAGGGTCACAAGCTGTCAGCATCCACCAAACCCCGCTTTGCTTCCAGCATTTATAATAGTGTTAAATATAAAAAAAGGGGATTTTAGTTTATAAGGGGGGTCAGACTCAGAGGCTTGCTGTGTGAAAGGGGTCACCACTAGAAAAGTTTGAGAACCACTGGTCTAAAGAATGTAGATTTGGAACTTCTGCTGTCCTAGAACCCCAGGATAGTGAAACTTTTTAATTTGCCACCTTTAAATTTCTAACAGAAGGAAATGCTTTGTCACACAGTTCATAATTATCCTGTGGAACTCACTGCCACAAGACATTTGGGCCAAAATTTAGCCCAGTTCAAAGAAGGATTGGATCCTTATATAGATAAGACTATTCAGGGCTATCCTAGTTACTGCTAGCATAAATTCTGGCAAGGATATTCAACCTCATGCTTCAGGGGCTTGAGCCAATCTCGAAGTATTCTAGACCAGGACAAGATTTCGTGTGGGGGCAGATTATTCCACCTCTCTCTACTATGGGCATCTTGCGTGAACTTTCGAAGCATCTGATGCTGGCCACTGTCAGAGGCCAGCTGGTGTGCAGGACGGACCCCTGGCTGATCCAGGCAGCAATTCCTCTGGCCTCTGCACTGGGTCCCAGTGCTGAGGGGCTCATGCACGTTCAGTGGCTCTCAGCCCTTTTCCAGCTGTGGGGTGGGATTGACTCTGATGCTGCTTCTCCCTCAGGCTGAGTCTGATGTGGCCTCCTTGAACCGCCGTATCCAGCTGGTGGAAGAGGAGTTGGACCGAGCCCAGGAGCGCCTGGCCACTGCACTGCAGAAGCTGGAGGAGGCCGAGAAAGCGGCTGATGAGAGCGAGAGGTGTGTGCTTGGTGGGAAGGAAGGAGTGCGGAGGGGAATGTAACCTGGCAGCTGAGGGCGGGTTGGCCTGGATGTGGCCTCTTGCCCCCATGGGGTTGGGCTCCTCTTCCAGGGCCCTGTGGGATTGCTCCAAGCCCCCATCCCATGGAACTGGGGTCCCCCGGTGTCACAGGCAGCAACGGGCAGCTGGGCCCCATGTCAGGGAGAGATGGGGGCAGGAGCGGTGGAAGCCCCCTAAAGGTGGAGGGCCCACAGGCACTTTTCCCCCGGAGGCCCTGCCCTTGCACCGCCCCTTCCCCAGAGGCCCCGCTCCCCACTGGCTCCTCTCCACTCCTTTCGACCCCCTCCTGACTCTCACCCTTGGGGCAGTGCATAGCCATGGCCCCCATGCCGTGTTGGCACCCCTGGATGGGGGCAGTTTGGGGCAGGAGATGAGATTGCAGCAGCCTGCCCGAGGCCAGCTGTGCTCTAGGTTGCCATGAGCGGTGAGTTGGACTGTTGAAGGTGCCAGTTACTGCTGTCAAACAGGGGCACCTCAGGCCCCTTCTCTCTTGCTCAGCTGGATCACGTGGCCCCTGGAGCAGGTTCAGCTTGTGCCAGCACTGAGATTTCATGGGGCTTTTCAAAAGCTAAAGTCTAGCTCTCCAGACTTCAAGCGTCACACAGACAGCGACTGAGACAGCAGCCCTGGGAGCTGTGAACGGCCCCGCTCCCCGGGGACCTTGCCAAGGTGTTGACTCTAAAGCCTAATGGTAACACTTTTGCAATGTTCTAATTAACTAGTCAGTTGCTAATCGTTTGGCCTTCAGGAGTGGGCAGAAGGGAGGTAATGGGGAGACACGCAGGTAGTGAAAGGGAGCGGATGGCAAACATGGCTGGGGAAGGGAGATGCAGAGGACAGAAATAGCTCCCAGAAATGGTCCTGAGGGGGAGCGTGTTCCTGCTGGGTGATGCTGGTTGTGGCTGTAAGGCGCTGAGCAGATAACAAAGAGAGTTTCCCCCGCCCTCAATGTGACTTCCTAGTGACCCCTGAGTGGGCTCCGCCATTCGTGGCAGAATGTCGAGAGTTCAGAATATTTACCCAGCCTTTGGGCCATAATTAAAAGGGGACTTAGGCCTTCCCCATGGGGTAAGTGACAGTCCTGCTGCAGGTGATACTCGTTGTCTCAGGCAGGGCTCATCAGCCCTGAAACTCTTTCTTTGCCCACGCTGATCACTGAGGTCTCTGGGCACCTTCCAGCTGTGGCTAACATCTGTCACACGTGCCTGTCCTCTCCCCAGGTGAGGACCCACGTGTGCAGTGGAGTGGTTGATTTTGGTAGGGCTATTAGGTTTTTTGAACACGTCCACACTGCCCCGGGTCTGTGTCAGCAAAGGAGAGCTGAGAAGCATGCTGGCCCTGGGACTGGAAGGTGGGGAGTTTGTGATGGTACTAGGCCCCTGAGGGAGTTTGTTCCAGTCTCAGCTGACCCTGGAAAGCTCTGTCTCGTGCCCAGATGCGCTGTACCCTCCAGGGGAGAGTCCCGTTGTGCTGAGGAGCGGAACTGGTGACCAGGGCTTCGTCCTGGAGCTTTAGGACCTTTTAGATGTGCTGGGCCCAGGCCATTGAGCATCTTGGAAATAAGGACCAAGCCGTGGCTCACTATTCTATGGGAAACCAGCATGGAAAGCAGGGAACTGGTCAGATGTGCGAATGCAGCACTAGTGTAGCGCAGGGCAGTCTCCTGGAAAGCCCAGCAGTCTGCCCTGTCCTCCAGAAGCCACCGGTCAACCCTGAAGACCTCTCCAGCTTCCCGTTCCAGGGTAAAATAATCAGTGCTCCAGCGGGCGCCGTGATCATGGATGCACTGGATTCTGGGTTCAGGGTAGTGCACAACACAGAGACCGCTCTAGTGGCACTGAGAGACGGCCTGGGGCCATGGACGCAGGTAAGGTCTCCATGCTCATGCTGCTGCACCACAGTGAACCGCAGGTACTAACTCACCTACCGGACAGAGCAGCCGATGGCACAGCACTCCAGTGGGTGAGCGTTCCTCTCCAGCAGAACTTGGGGAGTGATGATGGGTAGTGCTGAAGGCTCTCATCTATGGGGTCCATGCAACACCTGCTTCTCCTCAACGTCTACGTGACTCCACTGGGAGACAGAGGGAGACACCAGGGCTCAGTTGCCAACAACACTCAACTATCTATCTCGTTCACCACCGATGCAGCCACCACCACGACTAAGATGTCACTCGCAGTACGTCCCAGAGATCGGCTCTTGGATGGAGGGCAGTTGGCTTGCAGCTGGAGACCCTAGACAAAGTGACGCTGTTGGAAAGACTTTGTCCCCACCTTCCATTTGCCAGAGTCGTTCAAAGCCTTGGGGTCCTGTTTAACTCCTCGTTAAGCTGGGGGACCAGGGAGTATCTGTCTAAAAATGTCTTATTTCACCTCAGGCTCACTAGGAATCTCTGCCCCTTCCTCCTGGCTGAGGGCCTGGGCCCAACGACCCTTGTGTTTGTCACTCGAGGCTGGGTCACTAGCTCCCTTGGCTGCCTGCCCTCTCCATGATCCAGGCAACTGTCTGCATTGCCCACAGCCACGAGCTGCTGAACCTGGTCGACAGACCTGGGCTGGCGGGGCCCGCGCTGCCTGCTAACACTAGCTGGTCGACGTGGCTCGAGCTGGAGCTCAGGCTCTGAAGCCTAGGGCAGGGCTGGGCTTCGAGCCCACTCTACAGCCCGAGCTGCAAAGTGCAGCAGGGGCCCCGTGAGCCCAGGTGTGTCGACCCAGCTCAGAGGCTTGCAGCCAAGGACTGGAAGCCCCAGCTCCTGTCCCTCCACGGGCTCCCTGCCTGTTTGGGTGATTTGATCCTTTGCTGTAGGCTTTTGCGTACTACGTGGGGTCTATTTGGGCAGACGGGGTGTCAGGGCTGTGAGTATCACTGGTGCGGTGTGGGAGAGGAGGGCGTAAGTGTGTCCTGAAGATGGTCAGACTGAATTTCCCTGATCTCCACTGGGAGGTTTTTCTGTAGCTGGCTCCCCTTGATGGAGAATGCTCTGTCCCCAGCTCCCCCAGGTGTTTGGCTGGGCTTCATCATCTGCATTGTCCCAGAGGGGCCCATGCCCACTAGCGGCTTCGCTCTTGCTGCTGCCTCTGCAGGAGGCGCTCAGATGCTGTGGTGGTGGATGGCAGGACAGATACCTGACACAAAGGGTGCAGAACTAGCGCTGAGTGTGAGCTAGGATGGGGCTGAAGGGAGCTGCTAGCTCAACGCCAGGAGCATCTGACTCCACATGGCAGTGATCTGAGAGAGAGTGAGGGATGTGGCAGGATGGGCACTGGGATAACAGTGTGAGGCTAATTCCTGACACTGGAAGATGATCTAGAACATGGGGGTGGTTTAATTCACTGGGAGGGGAAGGGTGCTCAGGGCTGCAAAAGGAGAGGGAGCAGGTGTGGGGCGCTCCGGCATGGGGCAGAGCCGGGGTGCTCTGGCGTGGGGCAGAGCCGGGGAGCTCTGGCATGGGGCAGAGCTGGGGAGCTCTAGCTTGCTGCGAGGCAAGTTGGGTGCTCTAGATCATGGCAGTCTAGATCGCAGCCGTAACACTTTGGTTTGGTTTTTCTTCAGAGGCATGAAAGTCATTGAGAACCGGGCCATGAAGGATGAGGAGAAAATGGAGCTCCAGGAGATGCAGCTGAAAGAGGCCAAGCACATAGCAGAAGAGGCCGACCGCAAATATGAGGAGGTGAGAACCAGCCCTTCCCAACGACCATCATCCCCGGGGCTCCTGCTGACACCACCAGGAGCATCCACGGCTCCGGCTGGCTCACCAAGGATGGGCTCATGCACTGGAGCACTGCCATGGAGGGGGGCGCATCCCTCGGGGGGCTGGCAGCTCCTAGCAACACCCCCCTTTGTAGGAGAGGTCCCCGGAGAATGGAGCATGAGATCGTGGGTCCTGCTTCTGAGGCCCCTGCCCTTCCCCCACCCTCTGCTCTCTTGCCTCTGGGGGGCAACCCCTCTCCCACCTGCTGCCACTGTCTCTGGAGGGCACCTCCTCTGCCTGCCACCCTGGGGGTGCCCCCCCCAGACTCTCTGCCTCCTGCCACATTGGGCAGCACCCCACATGCCATGTCCTCTGCCTCCCAGCACCACTACACGTGGGGGCCACCATCCACCTCCCTGCTAATCCTCTGCCTGCTGCCTGCCCCCCCAAGGCCTCTATCCACGATCACTGCTGTGGTGGGGGCGCTGCTGCCGAGCTGTGTCCCCGCAGCCAGGCTGACAGTCTCTCCTCTGCCGGGCCTGCCAGGTTGCCCGTAAGCTGGTGATCATTGAGGGGGAGCTGGAGCGCTCGGAGGAAAGGGCGGAGGTTGCAGAAAGGTGAGTGCTGTCTGTACCCCCCGGGCAGCTGGGGAGGGCACGGGGACGGGGTTACTCAGGCCCCTATGTCCTTCCCCCCCCGATGAGCTGAGCTGGGATCCAGCCCTTGGGGAGCTGAGCCACGTAGGGCACTCAGTGGGCAGCCAGAGTCCGTGGCTGGGGCGAGTCCCTTCCCTTGGTTCTCCAGCAGGAGGCGCCACTGACCCCGTCAGAGGCACAGAATCCAGGTGCAGGTTCCCATGGAGCTGACGGAGCAGGTGGCCTGATCCTAGGTGTCCCTGGCTCTCTGTCTCTGATCAGGCTGAATGGCAGCCGGCTCCTGCCCCTTCGCTGTCCCCACCGGGCCCGGCCAGGTGGGTGGGGGTGCAAGGAGTGGGAATGGTTGATCTTGTTCTCTGCTCGGTTTCCCATGGCTGAATGGTCCCCCTGGGATGCTCCCTCTCACTCCCCCCAGCCGAGTGAGACAGCTGGAAGAGGAGCTGCGCACCATGGACCAGACCCTCAAATCCCTGATGGCCTCAGAGGAAGAGGTACTGGGGCAGGGCACTGGGGAAACTCGCAGCTTCCTCTCTGTCCCTCTCTGCCCCTCTGGACGTGCTGTCTCCTTTCCATCAATCCTCTGAGCCCTCTCCTTCTTCCCTCGCCATTCTGGGCGGCTTTGGGTCTGGTCCTGCTCTGGGGCTGAGACAGATGGGGCTCGATGCACTGAGGGGCTGGGGTTGGAGGCGAGCTGGGTGGCCCTTGGTGCTGGCTGCTGCCTGGTTCGCCCCACACCTCTCCCTGGCTGCCTGCGTTGCAGGGCCGCTCCTTGTGCTGAGGCCCCAGAGTAGCTCTGCGGGCGTGAGGCAGGCCCTGGTGGGGAGTGAGACCTCTCCTGCTCTCTGTCTACATCTGTCTCTCGGTACCGCAAGAGTCTCTGTCCCGGTTACTTTCCACTGTGCTGCTGGCAGGAGGAGCTCTCATGGTCCCGCGCGGGGCCCAGCTGGGGCTGAGCTGGCAGAAGCAAGTTGGGCTGGCTGGTCCTGTCACTCTGGCATCTCTGCTCCAGACTTTGGGCTCTTCTTAGATCCAGTTACCTGCCGAGCTTGCTCAGGCTGGTGATTCTCTCTACCACTTGGCTGCCTGGGCACAGCCTGGGTGTCTGAGCCTGCCTCTCGCATCCCAGCCATTCAGCCGGACGCTCCCAGGAGCTGTGTGACCACCGCCGGGGTAGGGGAGCGGGGATGGTGGCTTGCCTGAGGTCAAGGGCCATGGGCCAGGCTGGCTGTTGCTTCCTCTCCATCTGAATTGCTGTTTCTCTCTCCTGAGCTTTTTCTCTCTCTCCTTCCTTCATTCCTCCCCCCCGCCCTTCTCTCTTCCGCGCGCCCTGGCCTGCTGGGAATAGTAAATGCGGGGACCTAGAGGAAGAGCTGAAAATTGTCACCAACAACTTGAAGTCCCTGGAGGCCCAGGCCGATAAGGTAGGAGCCAGAGGAGAGCAGCACCGGCCCCCGGGGAGCAGGGCCTGAGACGTGAGCGGAGCCGAGTGCTGCTCTCCCGGGAGATGCCCTGCATCTGGCCAATGGTGGGGCAGGTCGGGGTGGGCCCGCCAGCCTGTCGCTGTGAGAGAGGGACCCCGCGGGTGCCGCAGGGACTGTGCAGTGACTCGGGCCTGTCTTTCTTCACAGTACTCCACCAAGGAAGATAAGTACGAGGAGGAGATCAAGCTGCTAACAGACAAACTGAAGGAGGTGAGAGACGCCCAGAATCAGAGACCCTGACAGGAGGGCAGAGACCTTGTATAATTGCCCCGTCCCCCCAGGGCGCACGGGTTTGCTGCCACCCTTCAGAGTGGGCCTGGCTGTGGGCTGTGCTGGCTGTGGGCCATAGGCACCAACTCTGTGGGTGCTCTGGGACTAGAGCACCCACGGGGGGGAAATGGTGGGCCCTGAACACCAAGCGGCAGCCCCCCATCAGCTCCCCCCCCCCAGCGCCTCCCTCCCATTGGCGGGCCCCGTGGATCAGCGCCTCCCCCTCCCTCCCCACACCTCCTCCCGCTGTGAACAGCTGTTTCACCGCATGCAGGAGGCTGGGGGCGGTGGGGGGAGAGAAGCAAGGATGCAGGGAGCTCGGGGAGTGGGCGGAACTGGGCAGGAAGAGGCGGGGGGGTGGAGCAGGGGCAGGAAGAGGTGGGGTGGGGGCGGAGCAGGGGTGGGACAGAGGCGGAGCAGGGACAGAAACGCTGTGTCTACTGCCCGCTCCTCTGAATGGCTAAAACCACCCTCTGCCTGGACAGGATCCCTGGCCTGTGCAGATCCCCGGCCAGCTTCCCCTGACACCCTGCCCCAAAACATGAGCCATCCCCACCGCCCTTCCCTGCCCAGCTCTTTGTTTCTGAGGCACTTAAGGGGCCAAACTCAGCCTGTGAGGGCCCCGGGGTGCTTGGTGGGGGCAGACACAGTCATTCCTGGAGCAGAGCTGAAATTAGCAGCACAAAGGCAGATTCTGCTTTGGCCTCACACATGGCTCTGAATGCTGCTGCTCCTCCAGCCATGGCCTGGCCCCATGTTGTGGGGCTGGAGTCACTGCAGAGCAGCTGACAGGTCGGCTGGATCTGCTGCAACTTGAGATACAACCAAGCAGGCAGCCAAGCCCTGCAGAAGTGCTGGGGGAGTGAGTCCAGCAGGAGGTTTGGCTGCTCGCCATGTCCCAGCTCCAGAAAGGGGCCCCTCCATGGGGCCAAGCAGGGTAGCCTCTGGCCCTCCTTTGCCCGTGGAGAGTCCTGGCCTAGGAGATGCTACCTCCTGGCCAGTTCTCCATCAGACGGTCGGTACCATAGCTAACGCTCCATTTCCTGACCCTAGGCTGAGACCCGAGCGGAGTTTGCTGAGCGATCCGTGGCCAAGCTGGAGAAAACCATTGACGACTTAGAAGGTAAAGAGACCCTGCCTGCCCTTTGCCCCCCCTCCACACAGAGCACAGCCAGCCTAGGAGGCCCAGGACGTGCCTCGGGGTCTGCCCAGCCAAAACCTCTGGCCATGGGACTGTGGCTGAGCACTGGGATGCGGAGAGGAGGGAGGGACAGAGAGCCCGGGTGGGTATCACAGAACGAGCTGCCCCCCAGTCTGAAGGGAGGGGAGGCAGGATCGCCGTGCGATGGGCGTGGGCCAGGAAGGGTCCCAGAACGGGGGCTGGCCAGGAGCACAATAGGCAGGGAGGGGATGAAGAGTGGCCAGAGAGCTCAGGCCGGGCCAAGAGAGTCCCTTGGTGAGAAGGGGCCAAGCGAGGCCCTGGAGCAACAAGGTAAGGGCAGGGGTGGGAGGAACCAGCCTGGCCTATCAGAGGCCCATGCACTCGTGTGAGCCTTACCCGGCACCCTCCCATGGCAGCAAGGTTTCTCTCTTTCTCTCTCACATTCACTCTCTCTCTTTCTCCCTCCCCCTCACTGCCCTGCTCCGCTCTCTGCCACGGGCCGCCCCCTGCACTCCCTCCTGCCTGCAGACGAAGTGTATGCTCAGAAGATGAAGTATAAGGCAATCAGCGAGGAGCTGGACAATGCACTTAACGACATCACCTCCCTCTGAGCCCCCCGAGCGGTCCCAGCACCATGGCACTCCACTCCCACTGTCTGCTCGCCCCCTCCCACCCTGCCTGCTTGTGATCTCAGTCGCCATGGCTGCCCCTGCCTGCCTGTCCGTCTATCCCTTGGTCTCTGCTCCTCACTGCCTGTGTGTCTGTCCATCCCTTCTTTGTCCCCACAAGCTCCAGTGCTGCTGGGTGGCTGTGGTTTGCTCAGTGAAAGCTGCAGGAGAGGAGAGTCCCTGAGCAGTGACCAGCCCATAACCCAGACTGGGGAGCATCCCTGGTCCAGGATCAGCCCGTCTGCAATGTGCCATGCATAGGCCTTGCCCAGGGGCTGCGTGTGGCCAGCTTGCCTGATCTGCCGAGCTGCAGCGAAGTGTCCAGTTAGACAGTGGGGTGAGCCTTCAGGGGCTGACCCCTCGCCTGGGGGTGGGGTCTGAGGATGGAAGGTGCATGGTCCCATCTCACCCCACATGCTGGGTCTCTGTCTGCTGGCCTCGGCTGATCCTTGCTCCGTGGGCACGGGCCGGGGGATGGCTGCAGATTTGGATTTCTCTCTTTCCTTAAGAGCAGTTGGTGCAGAAGGTAAAGTAGAGAAAAGCTCCTGTTGCAGCCCAGGAGAAGAGGCCAGGGCTCCCCATGCTACTGGCTGTCTGGCTCCATTCTGCCTCGCCTGCTCCATGGGGCATGCTTTGTGTCAAAGGGCTGCCGAGTTCTAACAAGCCTGAGGACAATGGCAGCTGTGGGGCCAGGACGCCAAGGCCTCAGGGGGGGGAGGAGACGGAGGGACATGCCCTGGGGCAAAGGGAAGCTTTACATATGTTGGGTCCCAAGAGGCAGGTGCATTTAGCCCAGCTGCTGGGAACAAGAAGGGAGCAGCTAGTGCTGGGATTGGGAGGGGCAGCGTGGGCTTCACGTCCGCTGACCAAATCTGCCTGGGCTCTGCTCCCCATTGACACCCCCCTGGAGGGGATTCCCCGCAGCTGGAAGCAGCCCCTCCAAAGCTGAGGGCAGCAGGAGAGGGGAGGGTCACTCTCATGGGGTGGAAGGAAAACGGGGGAGGCTTGGCAGCCCTTACTGCGTCCCCCTGTCCCTGTGCTGCATTCTTCCTGTCCTCCGCATGTTACTCTTGAGTTCACATTTCATGACTTACTTTCTTTTCTGTCCTTCTGGGTCAATGCGCTGGTCTCAATAAAACATTTTCTCTCCTTGGTTTCTCCTTTGTTTTCTTCATGCTGCTTTGGTTTTTCACCTTCACTCTCATTTTCATGCCTGTACATGGCCCTTTATGGGGGGTTCTCCCGCCAGGTGTGCTCCACAGCGCAGACATCCCCAGGTGCTTGGACCCTGCAGGGAAGGGCCTGGCATAAGAACCCGGACAGAGCCTTGAGCTCAGCCATGCCTGCCAGGGCGACCTTCCCCCTTTGTGCATCGGGGAGGGAGAGGGACACGCGCATTGGAGAGGAAAGTTCACCTGGTCCTTGGGCTCCTTTTGGGCTCCGGGTCCCAGCCTGAGCTGAGCTAGATCCAACCCTGTCTCTCTTTCGTTGCCTGGACTTGCCCCAGCGCACACACCATTTCACAGCCCTGGCCTGGCTTCCTGGCTTGTGTTTAGCTGAGTGGGGCAGCACTTTCCTTCCTGGAGCGGTGATTGGCTTTCCCCTTCAAAGAGCATGATGTTTCCGGGTCAGAATTCACCCCAGTTTGTGATACAAATCTCCCCATCTCCTGGAACCATGTCCTCTTTCCTTCTCGAATGCCTCCATGCTGCTCCATCCCCTAGCCAGGCCTGAGCCTGCTCCCTTCTGCCTGTAGCCCTGAGGTCATTTCTCCTTCCTGCACTGGGCAGACAGGCTGCGGGACGTGCGCCCCCCGGGCTCAGCGTACACCGATAGCGTCTCTGTGCTCACCTGACTTTCTCTTTGCACTAACTCTCTCCTTTCTCTCTCTCTCTCCCTCTGCTGCCGCTGACGTCTGTTTTCTATAGCGCGCTCCCAGCAGGAGGCGGAGAAAAACCGTATTCTCACTAACGAACTGCGGGTCATCCTTAACGAACTTAACAACTGAGCCAGCCTCAGCCCATGCTTATGTCACGTAGCCTGTGTCTCTTGGGGTGTTCCAGCCCCATCGCTCGCCCCGTGTTGCCCAGGACATTCCCTGCAGCCCCGAGTCCTGGTAACAGGTCCCACCAGGCCTGGGGAGTCCCTGCCCTCTCCCTGCTGCTGGGTACTTGGCACATGGACCCCCACCCCCTGGCCTTGCAGTTCAGAGTGACCAGCCTGCTCTGAACGGCTGGAGCCTCCTGAGCTGGTTGATTTGCTCAGGGGCAGAGCCTGCTGCCATCACAACCCAGCGATCGGGAGCCTGCTGTAATACCCAGAGCCCCACCTTCCCCATGGGGGCACTGCCGAGCCGGTGCCAGCTGCCCAGGCTGGGGAGGGAGTGCCCATGTGATGGGCTGAGCCACATGAACCCTCCCAAGAGCGTAGAGCTCCCCAAGCCGGGGAAGGGGACAGCCAGCCTCCCACCGGCTCTGCCAGGACCTTCCTAAACCACCCAAGTGCTGCAGGCAAAGGCTGTCTGGATACTGCTCTCACAGGTCCAGCTTCTCCAGCTCCAGGAACTGTAAGGAACAGGGCAGGAGCCCAGCTGCTCTGGCCCCAGCCTCTCCCAGCAGGGTGCGCTGGGCAGCAGCCGCAGGTGACCTCATGGAAACGCCTGTCCCAGCAAGGGCTCTGGTAGGCAGCAGGACAGACGCACTAGAAGGGGGAGCTCCCAGCTACTCCACTCCCAGACCCAGTGTCTCCCAGCTGAGGGTGTCGTGGCGAGTCTCCTTCCAGCAGAAGTGGTGTGGGGGACAGCGCAGAAGCGCTGGCTGTGAGCAGGTTTCCCGTAGCATGTGCTGTACACGAGGGCTAGAACTGGCTCCTGCAGTTTCGTTAGTGCTGGTCTCTCTTCCCTCTGTGCTGTCCTCTCTCCTCCTGAGCTGCTGCCTTGCTCCTGCTCTCCAGGGATCACTGCGCCCAGCTGAGTCTCGAAGCAGCTGGTCAGTACTATGCACCTTTCATCATGAGTGGCTGGGCAGGACTCGCTGGGGATGGACCTGGCTCTGCTGGAAGCACATGGCTGCGGAAATGGGGCTGTGCCATCTGACAGCCCCATGTGCAGTAGCAACCTGCAGGGAGCACAGGTAGAAGCAGTGGGTGTGACATTAGGCTGCAAGGATCTGGCTGGTCCAGGTGCCCTACCTGCCTCTGAGCTATTGCTGCTCTGTGAGGTCGGGCCGTGTCCCTGGTAGGGCCTTGGCGTGGAGCTGGGGTACGTTATGGTGCTGTGTGGAAATGCTGTTCCCCAGCGACACCGAAATGCCCATGTGTGTCTGGGTGTGTGGGGGTGTGCGCGTGTGTCTTGGCTCGGTCTGTCCCTCCCTGTGCACGGGCGGGTCTGTCTCCGTGCCTGTGTGATCTGCGTCTGTCTGTCTGTCTGGATGTGTGGCTGGATGTCCCTTGTGTTTACAGAGAATCTGGCCAGTGCCAAAGAGGAGAACGTTGGCATTCACCAAGTTCTAGACCAGACCCTGCTGGAGCTGAACAACCTCTGAGCGGCTTGAAGAGCCCCACTCTATCCGCCTGCCCCTGCACCTCAACCCCATTGGCACCCTCTGGAGGTCACCAAGTGAACTGCGTCATGGCCAAAGCCACACATCCATGAGAAGGGAAACCCTGCGGCCCATACCCTGGCCCTGGGGCGTCTTGTCTGTGCACAGCCAGATCGGCTCTGTCCTGTCTTCATGTCCAAATATTAAAGCAAGTTTAACAAGATGGACAGATGTCTGGTTCTTAGCCAAGGGGCGTCAGGGTGGGGAGAAGCTGCCCCCAGCTCATTTCAGTGGGGCTCTTGGCCTGACTGGGTTGTCAGATGTTGCCATAGTATAGGAGCCAGCCCCCTCCGGTCTCTTGCTGAGGGGAGGGGGGGACTTGCCCACATCAGGGCGTTCCCGTCTTTGGGGTTTGATCTCTTGCGTCAATTTGTCATTGCTGCCTGTCCGTGCTCTAGAGCAGGCACCTCCATAGCACGGAGCCATCTCTCTCCATCTCCCAAAGGCAGGGAGTTTTCCCTTCTCGCTCTGAAGAGACATCACGTAGGATTCCTGGTCGTTTGAGGAAATAAATGTATCTTGTTCCGTCACATCTGGGACATTGGGCTAGAATCTCTCTGTCCCCTTGGCTGCCCTGTCGCTGCTCGCTTTTTGTGGTTTGTGTCTCCCCAGCCCACCCCCAGTGCCTGGTCGCTGAGTCTGGATTTGCTGAGAGGCTGCCATAATTCTGCAGGTCTGTGCTTTCACAATCATTCTGTGCAGGGAGCTGGAGCCAGTGAGACACTTTTCAGGGTTAACGAAGGAGGCCAGGGTGACTTGCTACCCCCTGCTTATGGTGTGAGGGCATCTTGTCTGTGCCCACCAGGGGAAGGTCTCCCAAAGCTACCAGCTGCAGGCAATACAGGCGATCCACTCGGGGATACTGCAAGGCCCACTCTTTCCTGCTGCAGGCTAGCAATTTACCCAGCCCACCTTGTTACAGTCGCATGCCCACTTCCTTGTCTTCTGGACACCTGCAACGTCCACCGATCCACTGCCTCTGTGGAAGCAGGGCAGCCCAGGTCACCAGGGCCGGTGCTACCATTAAGGCAAACTAGGCGGTTGCCAAGGGTCCCAAGATTTGGGGTGCCAAAAAGCGGTGCCCCCAATTTTTTTTTACAGCATTTCTCCCCGAGCGCGCGGTCGCTGCTCCACTTCTCCTGCCTCCCAGGCTTGCAGCACCAATCAGCTGTTCGGCACTGCAAGCCTGGGAGAATTAGAGCAGGGGCAGCATGCTCGGGGAGGAAACGGAGAGGTGAGCTGAGGTGGGGAGGTGCCGCACGGCTCCCTGGGGGCGGGGGAGGTGCCACGGGGGGGGAGGGGGGTGGGCGGGAAGGCGCCGCAGGGCTGGGAGAGTGGGGGCAAGGTGGGAGTTTCACCTAGGGCGCAAAACTTCCTTGCACTGGCCCTGCAGGTCACTAGCTTCACCCAGCTCAGCACATGCCTTAGCACAAAGCACTGGGGCACGGCTCTAGTAAAATCAGATTGAAGTTTATTTAATGGAGCTTGAGATAGATTCAAATACAAGTAAAAGGCTTTGGGAACATAAGATTACTAGTAAAAGAAAAACAATAAACCCCAGTGTGTGGCCTGTACGTATTAACAAGTGCCTGTCCTGTCTGTTAAAGTATTTCTAACCCCCAATCAGTCCACACAGCGCCTGTCCAGGCCAGAGAATTGGGTCTGCTTTCCATGAGATGCATACTGGGTCCGCATTCCATGAGCATGTCACCTCCTAATGCTAACGCCTTGTGCCCTTGCTTCCTCGCTCGGACAGTCCCAGAGGTTTGGGCTCATTTCCTAACCTGCGTGTTTCATTCACTTCACCGCAGCTCTCAGGGTCTTTTCTTGGGTTTCTTTTGGTTTTGTCACTGTTTAGGCCCATGTCTGGGCCAGATGGAAACCCAGGACTGGGCTGGCTCGACAGATGCCGGGTGTTCTCACTCTTGGTGGAGTTAGCTGAGCCCTAACCCGCCTGTCAAGGCTGATTCCAGAGTGCAGAAGGTGGGGGCCCGCAAGGACTCTAACAAGTAACACTGGCCACTCCAGGTGTGTATTAAACTCCCAAGGTTACAGCTTCTCTCTCTCACCTTGGCTGGGTAGATGCTGCTGCCACCCAAGTGCAAAAACCCTCTTTTGAGAACCCAGGAAGGTGCACTTGGGAATTCCTTCCTGTGGGGTACCCTCAAGCCCTTTCACCGCCCCACCCCCCCGGGAAAGAGCTGAGAAAGAAAAACAAAGGAAATCAGCTGTTGCCACCAGCTAATTAAACATATGCACAAACCTCTTAGGACAGAAAACCCCAATCCTGTTCCTAAAAAAGGTAAATTTGATTAAAAACAAAAAGAAAGAAAATACATCTGGACTGTACGCTATTGCTGGATTTAAAAAGAGCAAACATAATTGAGCATCAAGAATGGTTTTCTTGAGGTCCAGCTTAAAGGTTACAAGCAAAACAAAAGCTTTTGGGGATTAGCACAGAGAAGGCCACAAGCCAATAAGAAATAACCCTAATTGCATCTTCCTAGACATTCCCTGATTTACTTACATAGCTGGGGTTTCAGGTAAATAGTCTCTAGGTATGATCTGATGGTTTTTCAGACCTGGCTTAAAGCTTCCTATAGCATAGCTCAGCCCTGTCCCTGCTCAGCGTCTCCTCTTTCCAGAGAACACCAGACACACAAAAGGGGAGTCTTGTTTCAATTTTAAAAAGTTCTAGCCTTCCCACTGGCTCTTTTGGCCAGGTGCCCACTCACTTCCTTTTACCTATGCATTGCAGTCAGACCTTTTTAACCCTTTACAGGTAAAGCAAGTAGAGAACAGCTACCAAGAGGGATTTTAGAGCTAACTGGCTGGCTGGGTGTCCATAAAAGGAAGCTCCCCTTCTCCCCCCCTTCATTTATCACACCACCTCAGGTCACTGCTTCAGCTCCAGTTGTTTGGAACCTCAGAGCCTATATTTTACAGAGCTCATAAAATACTTCCCATGCAAATGTCTGGCAATAACCACAATGATCAGCTAGTGCTTAGCTTTCGGCAGAGACCATGTGATCCTCCCCCACACCTTTGGTCAAGTATTGCAAAGCTGGGCAAGCCAAGATGGGTGAGGTAATATCTTTTATTGGACCAACTTCTGTTGGTGAGAGAGACGAGCTTTCACAGTTACACAGTTTCCTCAGGTCTGGGAAACTCAGCTAAATAGAAGGCGGAAGAAATTGTTTAGCATAAGTAGTAACATATTTCAAGGGACCAATCCTGGAGGGAAAGGAAAGGGGGAGATAAGAAGGAAGTTGTGTGTGTGTGGGGGGTGTTGTTAGTGGGTTACAGATTGTTGTCTTTGATCAGTCCATGATTTTTAGGGGCTAGCAAAGTTATGAATTTAAGCTCTCAGGCTCGTCTTTTGAAAGTATTGTGCAGGTTTCCTTTGAGGCTAAGGCCTGAGTGATCACTTTGTGAAACATGTTCAACCATATCATTTTCCTGTGAGAGTTCATTCGAGAGTGCAGTGATTCTCTGGTTTCACCCACATAGTTGTTATTGGGGCATTCAGTGCACTGGATAAGGTACCCCACATGTTGTGATAGGCTTGTGTAGGACCCATAGAGCTTGAAAGGTGTGTTGGGTGGGTGTTCATCATTGTAGCAGTGGTGATATGTCTGCAGGTTTAGCATCTGTTGTACTGGCAGGGTCTGGTGTGTTCTTGTAGTGCAGCAGAGTGGCCTTCCTCTGGACTTGAAAGTGAGAGCCCACTACACTCCCCCTGTTGGGCGGAGCCAAAACTGCCCCCACCCCCTGCGCAGGAAGTACTGGGATGGGACAGGAAGTATAAAGGGAGGGACCTGCAGCTCAGTTGAGTGGGAGCCAGATGTCTCCACTCTGCTGCAGAGTTGAACCTGTGCTGTGCAGCACCCTACCCCTGGAGAAATGGTGACCATATGTTCCTATTTTATAGGGACAGTCCTGATATTTGGGGCATATTTTTTTTTATAGGTGCCTATTACCCTCCACCCTGTCTTGATTTTTCACACTTGCTGTCTGGTAACCCTACCTGGAGAGGAGTTGCTGGGCATGCCATCTGCATCGTACCCTGAGGAGACAGAGGACCCTGAGACTATGGAACACCGCCCCAGACCGTGGTAGGAAGTAGCCCAGGGAAACCAGATGTAGAATTCCCACTGACCCAGTGGTGGAACCATTCGCGACTGTTTGTGACCCACTGGAGTAGGGTGGGCCCAGGCCCCTAGGGTGCTGGCCTATTCACCCCTAAGCTAGAAGGCCTGTGTATTATTCGTGTCTTGCCCCAGCTAGGAGACTGTGGGCCCAGCCTGTGTGTTTGCTGGCTGCCATAGCCAGGTTAGGCTAAAGCCTGCTCCCTGCTCTGTCCCGCCCAGTGGACCAGAGCTTCCTGTATAGATTGTTAATTGCTGTCTGCCCTGCCCCGCAGAAGCTGTAGGCTAAAGACTGTTCGTGCCAGAGCCCTAGACTCTTGATTGGCAGCAGCCCTAGCCCAGAGACCCTGGCCTAAAGACTGTTTACTGCTCCGCACTGCCTGAGGGAGCTAGAGCTCCAGACTGTTCATGGTCGTTTGCCGCTGCGAGGAGGCTGCGAGCTATAAACTGCTTACGACTTGGCCCCACCAGCAGGACCTGAGCCCAAGTGCAGCTGCCTGCCGCGGCAAGGCAGGGTGGCCTCCATCCCCCACTTGAGCGCAAGAGACCACTATACTTGGTGGTCAATGTGGGCATCATCCTTCCTCTGAGATAAGGGGACGAGCTTAGGACAGCATTAAATCGGACCCCCTCCCACCTGCTCTGGAAAGGATGGAGGTAAAGAAATTGATCAAATGGCTTGCCAAGAAGCAACAGCAGGCAGCACAGCTCCAGCAGCAGCAACAACTAATGCAACAGCTCATAAATTGGCAACAGCAATTGATCTGAGAGCTGGGGGCCCAACACCACGATAAGCAACAGCATTGCTTCATCAGCTTGACGCACTCATACCGACACCTGGGGGCTCCAACCCCGGGGGAGCAGTGGCCCCAACTGACCTCACTATGCTGGTGTGCTTGGCAAAAATGGGCCCTGAGGGCCAGAGGACAACCCAGTGGCCTTCCTCAATGCCTTTGAGAGGGTCACCTCGGCAGCTAAGTGGCCTCTTGAGGAGTGGGCTACCCTTTTGGCCTCTTATTTGATGGGCCTGGTCCAGGATGCCTACTGGAGGCTCCCAGCAGGGGAAGCCCAAGACTACAGTCAGTTGAAGGCTGCAATTCTTGACGCGCTCGAGATCACACCAGAGACACTCTGGCAGCATCTCCAGGAGAAGACCTACCCGCCCAAGATCTGACCGAGGGCTGTAGCCCAACAGCCGAAGGACGTGAGCTGGCAGTGCCTACAGCCTTGAGAGCATACTGGTGCCAAAGACACTGAACAAGTCATCCTTGAGCAGTTCATACATGTCCTCCCAGTGCGAGGCAGAACCTGGGTCCTTCGCCACTGGCTGGTGGCCTTGAGTGCAGCTGTGGCCTTCACAGAGGACTTTTTGGCCATGGAGACTGCTGTTGGCCCCATGGCCCTGATGATGGCCAACGCCAGGGAAAAGAGGACCCAGAGCCAAAGGAACTAATCCAGGCCTGGCCCAAGACACCCAGAAGGATGCGATGCTGTCAATCCTCAATATCCACCCCATGCATCTCAGGGAATACCTGAGGACCCAGACATGGTGAGGAAGCCCCAGATTGCAGGTGAGCCAGTGCCCTCACCCAACGCTACAGATTGGCCCAGGCACCCTGAAATTGGCCCTCGTTTCACCTGCAGTTGATTTGGCACCTTCGATGTGGGTGCCCTATGATGGACTGTGGTTTCAGCTGAGTCTGCTCTGGGGAGTCTCAGCCCTCTGGGTAAGCTGATAGTCCCCCTTGACATGTACGGAGTGTGAGTGTCCGCCCTCATTGACTTTGGATGCAGGCAGACTCTCGACCACCAGGACCTCATCCAGCCCCCAGATCCACCACTGGGAGTCATTCGGCTGCAGTGCATCCACAGGGAGGTGAAGCCCTACCCCAAGGCCCAGGTCACCATGATGATGAAAGGGGAGGCATGGACCATGACGGTAGGCTGGCACCAAGGCTAGCATACCCTGTTATCTTGGGCTGTGACTAGAGGGGATTTGTGGAGGTCCCGCATGCTGCAAACCTGGGGTCCCATCAGCCTGAAGTAGCCTTTGAGGGAGAGCCCTTTGAGGAAGTGGACGAGGCACCCGAGAATCCCAATCTGAACGGTCAAGGAAACAGAGACCCCGACTGCGACCCTCCGGAAGAGGCCCTGAGTTGGGGGCAGACTTCAGCTGGGACCAAAGGGAGGATCCAACACTCAGTCGGGCCTACAAACAGTTGGCTTGCATCAGTGGGACTGTGACAGCATTCCAATTGGGTAACAATGTACCACCCACTTCAAACTGACCAGTGACCACCTTTACCGGATCGACTGTGACCCATGAACATACGAAACCTGAGCTCAGCTCATGATATCCTCGTGGCACCAACATGCAATCTTGCAACTCATCCATGATGTTCCAGCAGTCATCCACTGGGTCATGAGAAAACAATAGTGAGAGTCGTGGCCTGGTTCTTCTGGCCCGGGGTGCACCAGGAGGTGAAATATTTCCGTGACTCCTGTCCGGAATGCCATCTTGCAGCCCCATGGGGAGTACAGAGGGCACCCCTCATTCTCTTGCTGGTGATTCGCACCCCATTTGAGAGGATCGCCACGGACCTCTTGGGGGCCCATCATGAAGAGTGTCGTGAAATTCAGGTATATCCAGGTGGTTTTAGATTATGCCACCCACTTCCCAGAAGCAGTCCCTCTCCAAAACATCACAGCACGTGAACAATTGCTGCAGAATTCTTGATAATATTTGCCCAGATAGGCCTCCCCCAAGAATTCCTGACTGATCAGGGCACCAACTTTACGTCGAAGCTTCTTCAACAGGTCTGTCACCTACTGGAGATAAAAAAGTTGAAAACATCTACGTACCACCCACCGACAGGCTTGTGGAGCGTTTTAATCAGACCCTTAAGGAGATGCTGCGGAAGTTCCCTCTGAAAGAACTTCACTACTGAGACCAACTTATCCCACCCCTGTTGCTGGCCATCTAAAAGGTACCCCAGCTGTTGACAAAGTTCTCCCCCTTTGAGCTGTTAAAGGGCCAGCAGCCAAGGGGACTGCTAGACCCTATGGGGGAGAACTGGGAACCAACACTGTCCCCATCACAGGGCCTCCTCCAGTATGTCCTGCAGCTTTGGGGGTGCTTGGCCAGTGCCGGAGATCGCAAAGAAGAACCTCCACTGTGCTCAGAAAGCACAGGAGTGAACTTCTAACAAGGGAGCCCGGGGAAGGGGCTTTTGAACCTGATGAAAGGGTTCTCCTCCTCCTACCCTCCAAGGAATCGAAACTCCTAGCACGCTGGCAGGGGCCTTATGAGATCATTTGCCAAGTCGGGCCGGTCACTTATAAAGGTCCCAACCCGACTGGAAGGAAAATGACATGGTAAATCTGTCATATCTGTTAAAGGCATGGCGGGAGCATGAGGGGCTGCTGATCGCCCCATATCCCTTGGAGCCAGACTTAGGGCCCCAGCTTCCTGACCTAATGGACTCTGAAGGGCCACAACTGGCGAATACCCTGACTGAGGAGCAACAGAAGCAAGTCAGAAGTCTGCTGAAGGCATTCCCTAAAACCTTCATGGCCCAGCCAGGACAGACTACACTTGTACAACATAGAATATTGACAAACTCAGGAGAAGTTGTCCGAGAGACCACAAGACCATTGCCGCGCCAAACACTCGAAGTAGTTGACAAGGAGGTCCAGGCCATGGTGGAACTAGGCATAGTCGAGAGATCCCAGAGTGGCACAGTCCCATCATTCTGGTCCCTAAGCCTGATGAGACCTTAGGTTCTGCATCAATTTCCAAAGAGTCAACACCATCTCTAAATTCAATGCTTACCTGATGACGTGGTTCAATGAGCAGCTAGACCGACTCAGTGATGCCCAGTACATGAACACCCTGGATCTCACCAAAGGGTACTGGCAAATTCCACTGGACCCAAGCTCCAGGGAGAAGACTGCGTTCACCACCCTGACCCGGCTGTACCAATTCACCTGGATGCCTTTCGGTCTCCATGGCACCCCAGCCACCTTCCACCGGCTGATAGACTGGATCCTACAACTCCGTTGTGCCTGCACCGCTGCCTATCTCAATGACGTAGTGATTTACAGCAGCCACTGGGAAGACCACCTCAACAAGGTCAGCACTATCCTTAGAGGCTTGTGCACAGCCAGGCTGACTGCCAACCCCAAGAAGTGCAAGATAGGGTGGCAGGAGACCACTTATCTGGGATACACCCTGGGGCAAGGCCAAGCATGGCCCCTAGTGGGAAAGGTCCAAGGGCTGCAGGCCTACTCAGCCCCTACCACAAACAGACAGGTGTGGCCATTTCTGGGGCTAGCGGAATATTACCACCACTTTGTCCCCAATTTTGCCTTGATCGTGGCTCCTGAAAAAAGACAGTCCCTGACGTGTGCATTGGATGGATGAGTGTGGATGGGCCTTCCAGACCCTCAAAGACCAACTGTGCCAAGAGCCGGTGCTGTTCAGCCCTGACTTCAACTGGGAGTTCCTTTTACAGACCAATGCCTCAGAGGTGAGACTGGGAGTCATCCTCTCCCAGGAGGTTAACGGGGAAGAGCACCCCATATTATATATCAGCTGAAAGTTGCTCTCCCGAGAGCAGAACTACTCAGTGATTGAGAAAGAAGCTCTGGCAGTCAAGTAGACGCCTTGAGATATACCTCCTGGGCCCCTCTTTGTGCTTCTGACTGCTCCCCTAAAGGGGCTGAACATGGTCAAGAAAACGACCGCCTGACTGATGCATTGGTACCTCCCCCTGCAACCCAACGAGTTCACGGTGTGTCATCGAACTGGTAAGGACCACACCAATGCCAATTTCTTCTCTCGGTTGGGAGAAGGGGACTTTGCCATCTCTTTGCTTTTCCTGGGAGATGGACTTGAGGGGGTGGGGTGTGTAGTGCGGCGGAATGGCCTCCCTCTGGACTTGAACAAGGGACCACTACACTCCCCCTGGTGGGCGGAGCCAAACCCACCCCATTCCCTGCACCAGAAGTACCAGGGCCGGTCAGGAAGTATAAAGGAAGGGCCCTGCAGCTCTGTTACCAGGAGCCAGGGAAGGAGACAGTTGTCTCTAGTCCACTGCCGAACTCTGGAGCTGAACCAGCACCATGCAGCACCCTGCCCCCAGGGAAGACTGACCTGGAGAGGAGGCTCCAGACTGTATTTTTGCTGGCTGCCCTAGCCAGGTTAGGCTAAAGCCTGCTTCCTGCTTTGTCCCGCCCAAAGGGCCAGAATTCTAGAGCAGGGGTGGCCAAACTCTTTTACAGTTAAAGTGCAGCTTGCAAAGCCCCCACACGCCACCCTCCATTCTCCACCAACCGGGGGGTGGGGGGGAATCAGGTCTTTTGTCCAGTGGGGAGGAGGGTCTCGAGGCTTCAGCCCCATGGGGCACACATGCCGGGGCTTGGGGCTTGAGTAGGGCTGAAGCCAATGGGATATGCCAACAACAAGGATGTGTCCCCACCCCATCCCTCTCAGGGAGTTTGGTGCCTTGGCCTGGGCTGCAGGGACACACAGCCAGGATCCATTTCCTGGAGTCAGGCCGCTTTGTGACCATGAGCTAGGCAGGGCCTCACGCTACACAGCAGCTGGAGGCGGAGGTGATGCTCTCCTAGTTTTTAGCCCAATGGTTAGATGTGGGAGCCCAGGCTCTGGCAGAGAGAAGGAAACTGACCCCTAGGTTTCCCACAGCCCAGACAGGTTCTATCACTGGGCTAGAAGGTATAATGGGATGGCTCCACCTTCTCCTCCTGACGAATTCTGAAAGTGCTGCAATCTAGTCAGCAGACTCAGCACCCTTACAGGATCAGGCCCTGCAGGTGAGCTAGAAATGCATTCACCCGTCTCCCCGGTTTGTGAATTGCTCCAGGGCTGAGGCATCCTGATGCCCAGAGTGGGGCAGGAGTGCACATGCTGACAGGCAGGCAACAGTGCATAGAGAAATTCTACCCAGACCATTTAAGCACATACCAAGTTTGGCAGGAGTTTTGTGAATTGCAATGGAGCCAAACCTGGGACCGGGTGCCTAAATACCTTGGTGAATCTTTCCCAAGGGACAGTCCAGCCCATTCTGCACAAGTGATGTTTGGGGCCCAACTTGAACTGGTTCCATTGATTGGGATAAAACCCCAATAGACACCTCACACGAACGCACCTTGTATGTGAGAGATGCAGCGCTGACAGCTGCTGGGAAGAACTGGGCTCATTCCCCAGCCACTCAACAAATGGAGCTGACTCAGTTCTGGGGCCACCTCTTCTAACGCAGCAACCCCACTCCCACTCAAAGGGGGTCAGACACCAAACCCAAATAGAAACATGCTCCACTCCTCTACACTATGTCATTGCTCCTGTGCTCAGTAACGCGGAGTCCCTCACCAGCAAACACACAGCAGCCAGCCCAGCGCCCGTAGACAGGTCACTGGGAAGCACATATCAAACCCAGCGACGGGCCAACTGCCTGTGACACAGGCATGCCCCAGCAGGCGCAACATACCCGTGCGTGACCAGCGTCTCACTCAGCTACCACAGCATGTGGTCTGAGGAGAAAGTCCGGGACATGTGCCTTAACACTTGTGAAACCGCCTTCACCAAACCAGGACACTCTACCAGAGCAGCAGATCTCATCGTGGACCAAGCCACCCAAAAACTCCGAGAGAACCTGCTTCCACACAGCAATAAAACCCCCTTTTACTGCACACCCCAGCTGTCACCTACCACTCCACGCTGGAACCCATATGGCATGTCATCAGACTACAACCCATACTCGATGGGGACCTGAAAGAAATTTTTTCCTGAACCTCCTCTTCTGGCCTTCAAACTACCCCCAATCCCTGCCAACCTCATCATCTGAATCACGCTCTCCATAGACCAGGACGGTAGTGGTCTCTCACTCTCAAGGGGGGAGGGAGGCCACCCCACCTCGCGGCGTGAGGCAGCAGCACTCGGGCTCTGGTCCTGCTGGTGGGGCCGTTTATAGCTTTTATAGCAGTTTATAGCTCGCAGCCTCCTCACAGAAGCAAATGGCCATGAACAGTCTGGAGCTCTAGCCCCTTGGGCGTGGCAGAGCAGTAAACAGGCTTTAGCCCAGAGTCTCCAGGCCAGGGCAGACAGCAATTAACAGTCTGTAAGGGAAGCCGTGGCCCTCTGGGTGGGGCAGAGCAGGAAGCAGGTTTAGCTTCTGGGCTTAGGCAGACAGTAAACACAGGCTATGTCTACACTACACACCTTTAGTGACACAGCTGTGCCACTACAAGGTGCACAGTGTAGCTGCTGTTGGTCGGCGGGAGAGAGCTCTCCCACCGACAAAGCGCTGTTCACACCGGTGCTTTTCGTCTGTGAAACTTTTGGCATTTGGGGGTGTGGTTTTTTTAGGCTGATGGGGTGGGGTAACTTGAGGGAATGGAGGAGTCAGGGCGATCTCAGGGAAGCTCCCTGCCAGGCATGTGTATCCAGCTGGAAATCATCTCCCCGTAAAAGGGGGAAGGGCAGCCGCGTTGGTTTAAATCATAGAATCTCAGGGTTGGAAGGGACCTCAGGAGGTCATCTAGTCCAACCCCCTGCTCAAAGCAGGACCAATCCCCAGATTTTTACCCCAGTTCCCCCAATGGCCCCCTCAAGGATTGAACTCACAATCTGAGCTATCCCTCCCCCTGCTTCCCTCCTTTCTCGGCTGGCCCCCTTGCTGCATTACATCAGATTCGGGTTGTGAGGTCCATGGCAGAGTCGGCCATGAGGTGTTAGAGCAACGGGGCCTGGCCCAAGGGGCTGATCAGACCCACCCACCTCAGGAAACAGGTGCATCCTCTGTGTTGGGCACATGGTTCAGCCGGGCTGAACTCTGTGCCCTGTGCTTGGAGTCCCGGCTTCCTGGCAGCCCGAGTTCATTCCTGGACCTCCCACCCTGCCCTTCCCCTGAGCTCAGGGTGGGGGCTTCAGCACTCTGCTCCGGGGGGGAAGGATCCAAAAGGCCTGACCCAACTCCCTTGCCCCCCTCCCGGCCTCTGTCCCCACGACTGACCTCAGCCTCCCCGGCCTTCAGCCCCATGACTGACCCCAGCCTCCCCCCCCCTGCCTGGCCTTCGGCCCCATGACTGACCCCAGCCTCCCTCCCCGGCCTCTGTCCCCACGACTGACCCCAGCCTCCCTCACCGGCCTCTGTCCCCACGACTGACCCCAGCCTCCCTGGCCTCTGTCCCCACGACTGACCCCAGCCTCCCCCGCCGGCCTTCGGCCCCACGACTGACTCCAGCCTCCCCCCCCCTTGGTCCCCACGACTGACCCCCTGCCTGGCCTTCGGCCCCATGACTGACCCCAGCCTTTGTCCCCAGACTGACCCCAGCCTCCCCGCAGCCTTCGGCCCCACGACTGACCCCAGCCTCCCCGCCGGCCTTCGGCCCCACGACTGACCCCAGCCTCCCAGCCTTTGTCCCCACGACTGACCCCAGCCTCCCCCCCCCGACTGTGTCCCCACGACGGACCCCAGCCTCCCCCCCGCCTGGCCTTCAGCCCCCATGACTTACCCCAGCCTCCCCCCCCGCCTTCGGCCCCATGACTGACCCCCAGCCTCCCCCGGCCTTCGGCCCCATGACTGACCCCAGCCTCCCCCGGCCTTCGGCCCCATGACTGACCCCAGCCTCCCCTACGACTGACCCCGGCCTTCATCCCCACTGGCCCCAGCCGCCCACGAGGCGCAGCGCCCTGCTCCGTTCCTCAGCACCCAGCAGCGCGTTGGGCAGAGCAGAGGAAGCCCCGGTGCCTCCCCAGGGAGCTAAACCCGCCCCGGCAGGAGTGAGGGGCGGGGGCGGCTCCATCACCCCCAGGGTGCGCGGTTCGGCCCAGTGACTCTCAGCGCCGCACAGGCTGGCCCGGGGGCTCCGGGGCTGGGCTCGGGGACCCGGCGGGGCAGGACCGAGGCCGCACGCTCCAGCCCGTCCCGGCGCAGCCTACCAGGGGGGCCCCACTCCCAGCCCCGGCGTTGCCCTTTTAAGGCGGCCGGCTGCGGGATGTGATGTCACCGGGCTCCCGGAAGGGCCGGAGCCGGAGCCGGGACCGAGACCGGGACCGGCGGGACAGGACAGGACAGGCAGCCGGACGGACGGACGGACAGACAGGCCGAGCCCCGCCCCGCCCGCCGGACCGGGAGCCCCCGGAGCCCCGCGCCCCGCCCCCTCCCGGCCGCCATGACACTCGCCGTCTTCTTCGGCTGCACCTTCATCGCCTTCGGGCCGGCGCTGGGGCTCTGCCTCTTCACCGTGGTGCGGGACCCGCTGCGCATCATCATCCTCATCGCCGGGTGAGTGCGCGGCCCGCGGGGGCCGGAGCCTGGCGCCGGGGGGCGGGTTCCGCTGCCTCGGGGCCGTGCGGGGGGGGGAGCCCGGGGGCGCCTCATCTGCCCGGCCCCGGCCCCAGCCCGGGGGGAGCGGCGCCGCCCCGGCCCCCGCCCCAGGGAGGCGACAGCGCGAGGCCGGAAGGGCTCGTTGTGGAGACCCAGCCGGGCCACGGGACTCGTCAGACCGGCCAAAGGCCCATCCAGCCCAGCGTCCTGCCTGCCGACAGGCCGGGGCCAGGGCCAGGTGCCCCCGGGGGAGTGACCAGAACAGGGAACCATCGAGTGATCCAGCCCCTGTCGCCCGCTCCTGGCAAACAGAGACCAGGGACACCACCCCGCCCATCCTCATGGACCTGGCCGTCTATGCATGTCACCCTGTTATCCTGCCTTTCACAACATCCTTTGCAAAGAGTTCCACAGCTTGGCTGTGCCTTGTGTGGAAAAATCCTTCCTTGTGGTTGTTTTTAAACCTTCTGTCTAGTCATTTCATTAGGTGACTCCTAGTTCTTGTGCTATGAGAAGGACTGAATAACACTTCCTCCTTTACTTTCTCCCTCTACCATAACCCCCCCAAGTCAGTCCCAATCTTATGACTCTGCCCTCATATGGAAGCTGTTCCATGCCCTCAGTCATTTGTTGCCCTTTGCTGTGCCTTTTCAAATCCCAATACGTCTTTTTTGAGGTGGGGTGACCAGATCTGCATGCAGTATTCAAGATGTGGGCGTACTATGGATTTATACAGAGGCAATATATTTTCTATCTTATTACGGTAACTATCTCTTCCGTAATAATTCCCAACAGTATTTACCAGAACCTGGGAGTGGGCGACAGGGGATGGATCACTTGATAATTACCTGTTCTGTTCATTCCCTCTGGGGCACCTGGCATTGTCCACTGTTGGCAGACAGGATACTGGGCTAGATGGACCTTTGGGCTGACTCAGTAGGGCCCGTTCTTATGTTACCTTTTTTGACGGCTGCTGCACAATTGAGTGGATGTTCTCAGAGAACTGCCCATAATGACTCCAAGATCTTTCTTGAGTGGTAACAGCTCATTTAGACCCTGCCATTTTGTTTGTATAGTTGGGATTATAGCACGAGGCGTGGGACTAGTCTGATCTCCTGTAGGTGTAGAGTAGAGCTTTCCAAAAAACATTTGTTCTTGATTTAAAATTTGTCAGGTTATGGGGTATCCAACATGATCCTTGGTAAATTGTTCTAATGGTTAATTACCCTCACTGTTAAAAAACATACACCTTATTTCCAGTTTGAATTTGTCTAGCTTTGATATTCAGCTATTGGATCGTGTTAGACCTTTCTCTGCTAGATTAAAGAGCCCGTTATTACCCATTTGTTTCCCATATGTGTACTTATACATTGATCAAATCACAGCTTAACCTTCTCTTTTTAAGAGTTTATCACTAATTTTTTTCTAATTCTAATTCTTTAATCATTCTCATGGCTCCTCTCTGAACCTTCTCCAAATTATCATCAAGTACTGACATCAGAACTGGACACAGTATTCCAGCAGTAGTTGCACCATTGCCAAATAAAAAGGTAAAATAATCTCTAATCATACTCAAGATTCTCCTGTTTATACATCCCAGGATCTCATTAGCTCTTTTGGCCACTGTGTTTGGCTGATTATCCTCCCCCCCCCCGAGGTGCTGGAACAGTTTGTGTAGTGGGGGTGATGAGAGCCATTGAACCAAACTGTAAACCTTGGCTATAATGGAAACCACTTCCAGCCAGGGGGTGCTGCAGCACCTCCTGCACTCCTAGTTCCAGCACCTATGCCCCCCACCCCCCATCTTTTTAGAGTGCCCGCTTCCTAGGATAGAGTCCCCCATCCTGTGAGCATGGCTGACATTCTGTGTTCCTAGATGGCTAACTTTACATTTAGCCATATTAAACGCATATTGTTTGCTTGTGCTCAGTTCACCAAGTGATCCAAATCGCTCTGAATCACTGACCTGTCCTCTTCATTATTTACCACTCCCCCAATTTTTGTGTCATCTGCTAACTTTATCTGATGACTTTGTTTTCTTCTAGGTCAGTCATAAAAACATTAAATAGCGTAGGACCAAGAACGGATTCCTGCAGGACTCCACGAGAAACACCCTGTCTACAAAAACAACAAGGAGTCCTTGTGGCACCTTAGAGACTAACAAATTTATTTGGGCATAAGCTTTCATGTGGGTTCTAGCCCACGAAAGCTTATGCCCAAATAAATTTGTTAGTCTCTAAGGTGCCACAAAGACTCTTCATTGTTTTTGCTGATACAGACTAATACGGCTACCACTCTGAAACCTGTCACCCTGTCTACAGTTACATTTTGAGACCTATCAGTTAGCCAGCTTTTAATCCATTTAATGTGCATTAGGTATCATTCTGTTTTTTAATCAAAATGTTGTGCAGTACCAAGCACTTTACAGAAGTCAGCATTTATTACATACACACTATTACCTTTAGCAACCAAACTTTTTTAATCTCAAAAAAAGATAATAGAATCATGGAATCATAGAAATGTAGGGCAGGAAGGGACCTCGAGAAGTCATCAAGTCCAGCCGCCTGCTCTGAGGCAGGACCCAGTAAACCTAGGCCATCCCTGACAGGAGTTTGTCCAACCTGTTCTTAATCTCCAGTGATAGGGATTCCACAGCCTCCCTTGGAAGCCTGTTCCAGAGCTTAACTACCCTGATAGTTAGAAAGTTTTTCCTAATATCTAACCTAAATCTCCCTTGCTGCAGTTTAAGCCCATTACTTCTTGTCCCACCTGGACATGGAGAACAATAGATCACAGTTCTCTTTATAACAGCCTTTAAGGTATTGAAGGCTGTTATCAGGTCCTCTCCCCCAGTCTTCTTTTCTCAAGACTAAACAGACCAGTGTTTTTTTAACCTTTCCTCACAGGCCAGGTTTTTCTAAACCTTTTATTATTTTTGTTACTCTCCTCTGGACTCTGTCCAATTTGTCCACATCTTTCCTGAAAGGTGGTGCCTAGAATTAGAGACAGTTCTCCAGCTGAGGCTCACCCAGTGCCAAGTAGAGCAGGACAATTGCATCCCATTCTTTCTGTACAGCATTCTAGTTAATACACCCCAGAATGGTATCTGCCTTTTTGCAACTGCATCATGTGGTTGACCCGTATTCAATTTTGATCCACTCTAACCCCCAGATCCTTTTTAGCAGTACTCCCACCTAGCCAATTATTCCCCATTTTGTAGTTGTGCATTTGATTTTTTCCTTCCCAAGTGAAGTACTTTTCACTTGTTTTTATTGAATTTCATCTCCTTGAATTCAGACCAATTCTCCAATTTGTCAGGGTTGTTTTGAATTCTAATCCTGTTCTCCAAAGTGCTTGCAAACCCTCCCAGCTTGGTGTCATCTGCAGATTTTTATAAGCATGCTCTCCACTCCATTATCCCAAGTCATTAATGAAAAAATTGAGCAGTACCAGACCCAGGACTGACTGCTGCAGGACCCCACTAGATACACCCTTGTGGTTTGAAGGCAACCCATTAACGACTCTTTGAATATGGTCTTTCAACCAGTTGTGCACTCACCTTATTGTAATTTAATCTAGGCCAGTGGTTCTCAAGCCAGTCCGCTGCTTGTTCAGGGAAAGCCCCTGGCGGGCCGGGCCGGTTTGTTTACCTGCCGCACCCACAGGTTCAGCCTATCGCGGCTCCCACTGGCCGTGGTTTGCCGCTCCAGGCCAATGAGGACTGTAGGAAGCGGCACAGGCCGAGGGATGTGCTGGCCGCCCTTCCCACAGCTCCCATTGTCCTGGAGCGGTGAACTGCAGCCAGTGGGAGCCGCGATTGGCCGAACCTGCGGACGCGGCAGGTAAATCGCGGCTCCCACTGGCTGCAGTTCACTGCTCCAGGACAATGGGAGCTGCGGGAAGGGCGGCCAGCACATCCCTCGGCCTGTGCCACTTCCTGCAGTCCTCATTGGCCTGGAGCGGCAAACCACGGCCAGTGGGAGCCGCGATAGGCTGAACCTGTGGGTGCGGCAGGTAAACAAACCGGCCCGGCCTGCCAGGGCTTTCCCTAAACAAGTGGCGGACCGGCTTTGAGAACCACTGATCTGGACCACATTTTTCTAGTTTTCTTATGAGACTGTCACATGGGACTGTGTCAAAAGTCTTACTAAAATAAAGATACGTCATATCCACTTTTCCTTCTTTGACAAAGTTAATGGACATGAGATTGGTTTGGCATGATTTGTTCTTGATAAATCCATGCTGGCTGTTCTTATAACCCTGTTATTCCCTAGGTGCTTATAAATTGATTGTTAAATAACTTGTTCCAGTATTTTTCCAGGTATTGAAGTTAGATTGACTGGTTTGTAATTCCCTGGTCCTCTTTGCTCCTGTCAAGGTTCCTTCCCCACTCTGGACTTTAGCGTACAGATATGAGGATCTGCATGTGAACCCCTAAACTGAATTATCAGCTTAGATCTGGTTTTGCTGCCACCACTCCCGAGTATTAACTCCCTTCCCCGGATAGTCTTGAGAGACTTCTTCACCAAGTTCCTGGTGAACACCGATCCAGCTCTTAACACAAGGAGAATTTAACCATCCCCCTCCTTTCCCCCACCAATTCCTGGTGAGTCTAGATCCAATCCCCTTGGATATTAACACAAGGAAAAATCAATCAGGTTCTTAAAAAGAAGGCTTTTAATTAAAGAAAGAAAGGGGGGGAAAAGGTAAAAATAATCTCTGTAAAATCAGGATGGAAAATAACTTTACAGGGTAATCAGATTCATAGAGCCCAGAGGAACCCTCTCTAGCCTTATGTTCAAAGTTGTAGCAAACAGAGGTAAATCCTCTTAGCAAAAAGGAACATTTACAAGTTGAGAAAACAAAGATAAAACTAACACGCCTTGTCTGGCTGTTACTTACAAGTTTGAGATAGGAGAGACTGGTTCAGAAAGATTTGGAGAGCCTGGATTGATGTCTGGTCCCTCTTAGTCCCAAGAGCGAACAACCCCCAAAACAAAGAGCACACAAACAAAAGCCTTCCTCGGCACCAAGATTTGAAAGTATCTTGTCCCCTCATTGGTCCTTTGGGTCAGGTGTCAGCCAGGTTACCTGAGCTTTTTAACCCTTTACAGGTAAAAGGATTTTGGTGTCTCTGGCCAGAAGGGATTTTATAATATTGTACAGAGGAGGGCTGTTCCCTTCCCTTTATAGTTATGATGGCTTCTCTTCTTAAAGATAGATACTATGTTTGCCCTTCTCCAGTCCTCTACCATCTCACCCATCCTCCAGGAGTTCTCAAAGATTGCTTCAGCTAGTTCCGTAAGTAGGAACTAGTATGAATTTCATTAGGTGCTGCTGACTTGAATACATCTACTTATCTAAATAGTCTTGAATCTATTCTTTCCCTATTTTGGCTTCCCTTCCTTCCCCCTTGTTAATATTAACCGTGATATCAAGTTAAAGCAACAAAGAGTCTTGTGGCACCTTATAGACTAACAGACGTTTGGGAGCATGAGCTTTCGTGGGTGAATACCCACTTTGTCGGATGCATGGGTATTCACCCATGAAAGCTCATGCTCCCAAACGTCTGTTAGTCTATAAGGTGCCACAAGACTCTTTGCTGCTTTTACAGATCCAGACTAACACGGCTACCCCTCCGATACTTGATATCAAGTTAGTTTGTGGTGGTGGTGTAGCCGTGTTGGTCCCAGGGTATTGGAGACAAGGTGAGTGAGGTAATATCCTATATTGGACCAGCTTCTGCTGGTGAGAGAGACAAGCGTTCGAGTTTATATGGAGCCCTTCTTCAGGTCTGGGAAAGGTGCTGAGAGTGGAGACAGCTCGTCTCTCTCACCAGCTGAAGTTGGTCCAATAAAAGATATTACCTCACCCACTTTGTCTCATCAAGCTAGTTTGACAGGATCTATTTTCCATAAACCCATGCTGATTGGCATTAATTATATTACCCTCCTTTAATTCATCATTAGTCCCATATCAGCTGCTTCATTATCTTGCCCAGGATTGATGTCTGGCTGACAAGCCCATAATTACCCAGTCATGCTGTTTATTCTTTTGAAATATTGGCACAATATTCGCTTTCTTCCAGCCTTCTGCACCTTTGCACAGTGTTTTAGGTCATTTTGAAAATCATCAGTAACCGTCCAACGGGCTCCTCAGCCAGCCCTTCTAAAACTCTTGGGTTCAAGTTATCTGGACCGGCTGTTTTTAAATATCTAACTGTTGTAGCTGCTGTGAGGCATTCTCCTGAGAAAGTAGTGGAATGGAAAGAGTGATATCATCATATGATGAGCCTACAACGTCTGTCTCCCACATACAGAACTGAAATATTTTCTGAACTCCTCTGCCTTCCATCTAGTAATAGACCAATCCATTGTCAGAATTCTTGTTCTTTTAAACATATTTAAAAAACTCTTATTGTCCTTATCTCTGCTAGCCACAGATTTCTCCTTGTGTCCCGTTTCAGTGTTCTACGATTCCTAACTTCTGATTTAAGTCCATTGCCATCCCCTTCTCCTTTCTTCCATTTGTTGTGTATTGTTTAATTTTTGTACGCTAAAGAGTGTGAGGTGTGCACAATGCAGGCCAGGTAGATAGATAAAGCAGGACCTGAGAGAGAGAGTTTTCAGGTCTGGGTATATTTTCTATGGGTCAGACCAGCAGCAGTCCCCTGTGCCCCAAGAGAAGAATCTGGTGCAGTCTGGGTCAGAGAGGATGGGGGAGCTCAGGGAACAGGAGCTGAGCACCTCTGCAGATTTCAGGGGCTGAGCCCTGCAGCAGCTCCACCGGACAGCACTGGAGATGCAGACTTCTCCGTCATGGGGCATACTGGTGGGACAATTCACCATTCCCTTGTGCTGTCACTTACAGCAGTGCAATCATGTGCAATGCTGTCCATTGGCATTCACTCTCTTTGCAGCACCAGGCAGGGCAGACCCGGGCAGGAAATAAAATTAAGATTCAGCTTGGACAATGCAGCTGGGGGCGGTGGGAGGAGAAATAACTCCAGTGCCTCCCTCACAGAGTCATAGACTTTAATGTCAGAAGGGACCATTATGATCATCTAGTCTGACCTCCTGCACAAAGCAGGCCACAGAATCTCACCCATCCACTTCTATAACAAACCCCTAACCTATGTCTGAGTTACTGAAGTCCTCAAATTGTGGTTTGAAGACCTCAAGCTGCAGAGAATCCTCCAGCAAGTGACCCGTGCCCCATGCTGCAGAGGAAGGCGAAAAACCTGCAGGGCCTCTGCCAATCTGCCCTGGAGGAAAATTCCTTCCCGACCCCAAATATGGCGATCAGTTAAACCCTGAGCATGTGGGCAAGACTCACCAGCCAGCACCCAGGAAAGAATTCTCTGTAGTAACTCAGATCCCACCCCATCTAACATCCCATCACAGACCACTCGGCATTTTTACCGGCCGATAATCAAAGATCAGTAGCCTAATTTTGGCAATTAATTTGGCAATCCCATCATACCATCCCCTCCATAAATTTATCAAGCTTAGTCTTAAAGCCAGATATGTCTTTTGCCCCCACTACTCTCCTTGGAAGGCTGTTCCAGAACTTCACTCCTCTGATGGTTAGAAACCTTCGTCTAATTTCAAGTCTAATCTGCCTAGTGTCCAGTTTATATCCATTTGTTCTTGTGTCCACACTGGTACTAAGCTTAAATAATTCCTCTCCCTCCTTAATATTTATCCCTATGATATATTTATAAAGAGCAATCATATCCCCCCTCAACCTTCTTTGGTTAGGCTAAACAAGCCAAGCTCTTTGAGTCTCCTTTCATAAGACAGGTTTTCCATTCCTCGGATCATCCTAGTAGCCCTTCTCTGTACCTATTCCAGTTTGAATTCATCCTTCTTAAACATGGGAGACCAGAATTGCACACAGTATTCCAGATGAGGTCTCACCAGTGCCTTGTATAATGGTACTAACACCTCCTTATCTTTGCTGGAAATACCTCGCCTGATGCACCAGTAGCTCTAGTTCCTCCATTTTGTTACCTAGGCTCCTCGCATTAGTGTACAGACATCTTAATTTTTGCCGTTTGGCTTCACTGACATTCTTTACCCGGTTAGGCACAGACACTCTACTACCAGTATCAGCAATTAGACTGGTATCTACGCTACCCTTCCTCCTTATGTCATGGTGGGCAGGAGAGAACCGCATTCAGTGGGAGACTGCAGGGCAGACAGGTGACATGGCAGCAAGAGATGCCAGTGCCATTTTGGGCGGTGAAGATAGGAGCTGGGAGAATGAGAATCGCTCTATGCAGCATGGACAGGACGGGGGATGTGACTGTGGAGAGGAGGTGTTGGGAGCCCTTTTGTTTGGCATATTAGACAAAGTGAGACATCCCTGGCCTGGCTGGGCCTGAGGACATGGCCACTGGGACCTAATCCAGCCCTTCACTCTAACTGGTATGGTGCTGTGTGTGTTGGGCTGCAGCCCCCAGCTCTGCGGGCCAGCTGCCTCTAGGCCCTGGCTCCCCTTGCTGCCCCCCGAGTGCCTGAGGCTGTGTGACCTGCAGTGACGGGGGCTGAGCGTCTTTCACTTGCCACCAGATGTTCCAGGTGTTTGCTATGTTCTGCTCTGAGTGCCGTGTGTTTCAGGTAGGGCACTAACCGCCCCAGTCTGCTCCCGGGTCAAGGAGCGCAAGGGCCTCATTCTGGAGCTGCTGCTAAGGGCCCAGTCCCTGCGCACTCTGTGGTGTGTCTGTCATGGGGTGGGCATTGGATGTGGGGTCTCTGCAGGGTCTTGAGTTGGGTTAGCAGTAGGTTTTTCTGCTACTTCCCATGTTTCTGGGCCCCCCTTTGCTCTGGGCACTGCATCCTGCTGCTCTCAGGGGGCTGCTGCGGATAGTGTCAGGAGAGCACCAGGCTTCTGCCTGGAGGGGCCTAGCACATGATCTGTCATGCTCTCGCAGAGAGATGTCGGCACAGTCGTTCTCTCAGCTGGCGCATGGGAGTCACGCTGCTGGGGTCACTGCTCCCCCCCAGAGTAACTATGCCTTGCGCCACTCGGGTGGTCCTGCTCTTGTCGTGCCCACAGTGGCCCTGCCAGCCCTTGGGGCACTCTTGGGGGAGGAAGAACGCAACGTATGCATGGTACGCAGGCCATGCCCTCTGAGGTCAAAGGTCCGTCTCTCTCAGGCCCTGGCAGCAGCTAATGGTCCTGAGGACCAAGCCAGTTCGTCTGAAATAAAAAAGCTGTTTTTGGCAGCATCACAGAAACGGGGAAGAGCAGAATAGAGACTGGCCAACCCCAGACGTGCCCCAGGCTGATCCAGCCCTCGTATCACCCAGACGGCAGTGTGGCTTCAGTGCCAGAGGAGGAATCTGTCTCCCGTGAAGCTGCCTGTTGGCAACACCTCTGGGAGAATGGCCATCAGTGCTCACCAGACTCCCCATGTATACGGGGCGGGGGGAAATGTTACCTGTTCTCCCTAGACACACCCAACGGGGATCTCACTGGGTGCTTGCTTGGGTCATTGCACATGGCCTCCAGCCCCGTTGCCCGATTGTAATGCTGCTGAGGGCGCCTGTGTGAGCAGGCTCATGGGGCAGGCCCCAGGCCAGGCACCTATGGCCCCACTCTCAGCAGGTGGGAAGACAATGGAGCTGTGCAGATGTCCACCAGCTGAGATGCCTGCCACAGGCATCCACACCTCTCCCCACCCCTAGCTCTGTCGAGCCTGACCCGGCTGGGAGCTGCACCCCACTGATGTGCAGATAGTGGGGCCCTTTCCACACTGCCCACCTGGGGGGCAAGCAGTATGGTGCTGCACGTTCCAAATTGGCCTGTCTTTCTCTTTCAGGGCCTTTTTCTGGCTGGTCTCCCTGCTCCTGTCATCGTTAGTCTGGTTCATTGCGGTTAAAGCCAGTGACCCAGGGGATGAGCCACTGCAGAAGGGCCTCCTGATATTCGGGGTCCTGTTCTCCGTGCTCCTACAGGAGGCCTTTCGATTTCTCTACTACAAATTGCTCAGGTAAGGAGTGGGGTGGGGTGCCTCGCACTACCTGCCTTTCTAGACTGTCAATCCAAACTGTAACTGCGCTGCCTATTGCACAAGCCAGGACTTTGACACTCACCCTGCTTGTCTGTTTGATCTGCCTGATGTCTCTTGTTACATATTCAGACTGCGAGGTCTCTGGTGCAGGGACTGTCTTTTGTTTGTGCTGGGCGCTCTAAACACCTATAACAAAAAGAGCCCTGATCTCCCGCCTCTAGGTGCTCCAGCAATACTACTAATAAATAGAGTCATCATTGTGATTGCATTTATCTAGTTTAAGGCCAGAAGGTCCATTAAATAATCTAGTCTGAGCTCCTGGGTAGCACAGCCCACTGAATTTCCCCCCGTTCCCTCTGCATGGAGCCCAATAACTTGTGTTTGGCTGAAGCAGCTTCCAGAAAGACATCCAAGCTGGATCTGACTCCAAGAGCTGGAGAATCCACCACTGCCCGTAAGAGTTTCTTCCAGTGGTGGTTCAGCTTCACTGTTAGACATTTGTGCCTAATTTCTAACCTGAATTTGTCCAGATTCAGCTCCCAGTGTTGGTTCTTGTTCAGTCCATCTCTGCTAGATTAAAGAGCCCTTTGGTATGTGGCATTGTTGTCCTAGGAGGTTACTGACACACTATAAGCAAGTCACCTCTCCATCGTCTTGTTGATAAGCTGGAGTTGAGGCTGAGACTAGATCCCTGTTCATTTAACGCAACGTTCTTACGAGTGCTGCTTTACCCCAAAGGGAAAAAGCCAAGAAATTAGCATAGTGGAAAAATCCAGCGTGTCTGAAACTCTGGCAATGCTTACACTGCATCCTGCTGCAAACAACAACCCAACCCCGACCCAGCACTCCTCTGCATCCCATTAGCTTCCCTACTACAGCAGTGCCTGGGTGCTTGTGCATGCCTGAAATTGACCATTATCTAGGTGTCTGCGTGGGAGCAAAACTCTTGAGAACTTCTGGCCCATCTCACCAGGCGCTGCTGACTGTCCCGGTGCGTTCAGGACAGACATGGAAGAGCTGGTCTCCACTTTTGCCTTGAGCATGTGATCTCTGTCCAGTACTGGGAGGGTGAACGGTGCAGAGGGAGGTATGCAGCTCTCAGTGGGCTGGTGGAAGAGGTCTGAGTCTGTTGTGAACCGTTTGTGATGGGTAATACGGGATCAGGGTTGGATTGGCTGAGACATAGGCCAGGATGCTACATCCAAGCACTGGCCACAGCGGTCTTGCCTCTTCCCTAATAGCACTGGCCACTACCCTCCTCCCTGGCTATCCGGGGTAGGCAGACTTCCATCTTCAGTACTGGCCTAGGCATGCTGAGGGCAGGTGGGTGAAGGTGGGACTCCACAGGGAGGAAGCGGGTGTCTGTGTTGCAGTAAGGGTGAGAGGACCAGCAGAGAGGGGCAGAACTGTGCAGGTCTTGGTGGCAAGAATGGCTGGATTACTCCATTGCTGGGAGGTGCCAGCATCATTGTATGCACAGCTTTGTGAACATGGTAATGTGTATCGAACATCTGAGAGACTGGGGCTGACTCTGATGTCCTCATGCAGCTGGGGGTGAGGAGTTTTGCTTTTCCCTGCTACAGCACACTCATCCACCTTTGGAATCCATCCATCTAGTAACTGGACGAGAGCAAAGCGCTGCCCTCTGCCAGCTCCCCACATCCTGCAGAGACACCCCCCCCAGGCCTGAAGGGGGGACACGCTGAAGAAAGGGTGGAGGTGCTTGTGAAGAAGCGGCCAAGTGGAGGTAGAGGTTACAGCTTGGGTGAGGACTTCTTCTAAAGGGGTTCTTCACGTTCCTACGTAGGGATGCGGCCAGAGCACTCTCCACTTCAGCTATTCCTGACTGCCCCTTTGCATCATGGGCAGTGGGTGTAATTAGAGCAGGCCTCGGGCATCTTGAATTTATGCCAGGGACTGGTCAGTCCCAGTCTCTGGGGACTGCAAAGGCTGTGCACAGCCACCTTCCCCTCCCTTCTAGCCCAGATCTGTACGTAGAACAAAGGCATGGGGGGGGATGGCTTGAAGGTGATTTCAGGGCTCTGCCTTAAATCCTGACTGAGCTTGTAGAGGTGACGGGCAATGTGAGAGATGGCATTATGCCCACCTGTTACCATTTGGGCTCATTCTGAGCTAAAAGGCTCAGACCCAGGTAAAGAGCAATGAGGCAGTTTCTTAGAAGTTTGGGATCAGATCTTAGCAGCAGACAGTTTCTGTGTTCTTTGGATTCTGGTCTTGGGTTCAGGATGCTCCTATGACTCCCACTCTGGAGGGGGCAATACCATGACCTTGGTGGTTCACAACTCCACTTTTATAGAGGGCCTCTGGGGTGAGGATGGGCAGCGGCAGCCCCTCTCTTCACCTGGTCTGACACCCGGATCTGCATCAGGACTTGGTTCTCAGGTTCCTGATCTGCATTCCCTACAGTAGCCAGTAGATGGTGATTGTGTATTACAAAAGGTTCATGTTTTCCATCAAGGGAGATGAGGTTCTGACTGCAAATGATTTGATCCTGAATGTTTGCACAAGGCTCTCCTGGCCTTGGCCCAGAAGCACAGAGTCACTCTGCTGGGAATTGTGTCCCTCCCTTTGTTTATAACCCTGAGTCACCATCAGAGATTGGTAAGGCCAGAATGGGCCATTATGATCATCCAGTCTGACCTCCTGCATAGCACAGGCCAGCGAGCCTCACCCAGTGATTCCTGCATGAAACCTAGAATGTCTGTTCCATGTTGGCAAACTGTTGGGAGCTGGTGCTGCTTCCTGGGCTCTGCAGGGTTGGTTCCCTATGTGGATGGAGCCGTGAGGCAGGTTGGCCCTGCAGCTCTTCCAGTCACTCTTTCCCTGACTCTAGTACATCGGATTTGGATTAGTTCACAAACGCTGTTGAACTCAGCCTTGCGGCCCCTCGGAGCAGGGCAGTATTAACCTCCCATGTTAGCAGATGGGGAACTGTGTGTTGGAGCACAGCCACTAACAGACCCCAGATCTGACTTCCATTCCTGGGCTTTAGCCTGGCTCCTGTATAGTCTGCACAGAAAGTCCCTGCATTTGTGCATCTCAAAGCCCCTTGGAGCCTTCAGCTCTGGGCCTCATAAAGAGCGTCCAGTCAGTGCAACTCTTACGTGGCTTGCTTGGCCTCATCCTCTCCAGACACTCCCTGACAGGAGAATCCAGGGGATGCTTCAGGCAAATTGACGTTGATTTGCAGGAGGGAGGAGGCGCAAGTGCCCTATTTTAAAGAGACCCCTTCCCCCCCATCCCAGATGCAAGGGGCTGCTGTTTTCTTATGCATGTTCACAGGCATGTGCAACCTGCTCTGAAAATCAGATATAACCCTCAGACTTCTGGCCAGCTGCCAGCACTGCCCTGATCTGGGTAAAGTCTGGACCCCACCCTCAATGAATCACCAAATAATTAAGAAATCAATTTGCAAAAACCTAGAAGATAATGAGGTAAGTAACAGTCCGCATGGATTTGTCAAGAACAAATCGTGTCAAACCAACCTGATAGCTTTTTTTGACAGGGTAGCCAACCTTGTGGATAGGGAGGAGGTGATAGACATGGTATATCTTGACTTTAGTAAGGCTTTTGATACTGTCTCGCATGACCTCCTCATAAACTAGGGAAATACAGCCTAGATGGAGCTACTATAAAGTGGATGCATAACTAGTTGGAAAATCGTTCCCAGGGAGTAGTTATCAGTGGTTCAGTCATGCTGGAAGGGCATAACGAATGGGGTCCCGCATGGATCACTTATTGAACAGAACCGGTCCCAGATCTTCATCAGTGATTTAAATAATGGCATAGAGAGTACCCTTATAAAGTTTGTGGATGATACCAAGCTGGGAGAGGTTGCAAGTGCTTTGGAGGATAGGATGAAAATTCAAAATGATCTGAACAAACTGGAGAAATGGTCAGAAGTAAATAGGATGAAATTCAAGAAGGACAAATGCAAAGTGCTCCACTTAGGAAGGACCAGTCAGTTGCACACGTACAAAATGGGCAATGACGGCCTAGGTAGGAGTCCTGCGGAAAGGGATCTGGGGGTCAGAGCGGACCACAAGCTATATATAAAGTCAACAGTGTAACATTGTTGCAAAAAAAGCGAACATCATTCTGGGATGTATGAGCAGGATTGTTGTAAGCAAGCCAGTCAGCCTCACCTCAATCCCTGGAAAAATCATGGAGCAGGTCCTCAAGGAATCAATTCTGAAGCACTTCGAGGAAAGGAAAGTGATCAGGAACAGTCAGCATGGATTCACCAAGGGCAAGTCATGCCTGACTAAACTAATTGCCCTCTATGAGGTCATAACTGGGTCTGTGGATGAGGGGAAAGCAGTGGCTGTGTTCTTCCTTGACTTTAGCAAAGCTTTTGATACGGTCTCCCACAGTATTCTTGCCGGCAAGTTAAAGAAATATGGATTGGATGAATGGACTATAAGG